>NC_041391.1:90645049-90746582 GCF_002162155.2 Triticum dicoccoides | reverse complement strand
TTTTTAGTAAATGCTTAGTTGAACTTGTTGAATTAATATATAGAACTAGTTTATTTTTAGTAAATATAATGCTTAGTTTGAACTAGTTGAATTAATATATAGAACTAGTTTATTTTTAGTAAATGCTTAGTTGAACTTGTTGAATTAATATATAAAACTAGTTTATTTTTAGTAAATATAATGCTTAGTTGAACTATTTGAATTAATATATAGAACTAGTTTATTTTTAGTAAATGCTTAGTTGAACTAGTTGAATTAATATAACTAGTTTATTTTTAGTAAATGCTTAGTTGAATTAATAGAAGTAGTTGAATTAATTGAATTAGTAAGTGTTTAATGTTTCGCCTAATATGAACATAGGAAATGTCGTCTAACGACGGAAATTTTTTCATTATGTGCGAATACTGTGAAGACCAGCGCGGCCAGTGCGACAGAAATTTCCTTGTTGATGATAGGCGATTCAGCATCAAGCTGGATAAGACTTTCGAATTTGATACAGTAAGTCACTATGCTTCATTAAGAATTTTGCTTTCGTAATTAAGCATGACTTATATATGCTTCATTTACCTGACTTATAATTTTTAATTTTCACTATTCTACTAGCGCATCCCCTGCCATGCAAGAATTTTTGTCTTTAATAAGATAGGTTTCAAAGATATGGAAACTATGGAGGTATAGAGAGCTTACCTGAAAACTGAGCATGATGGTTATACTTTTAACGTCAAAGTATACAATGCACACACGTACACCTATTTTGAATGCAAAACTTGGCAAGCACTATGCAAGGCTTATGCATTTGAGCCTGGTATGGTTATCACCTTTGATATTCGTCCGGAAAATGATATTGAAGGTAATAGAGACATATGGGTCGATGTGCAGACGCCTCCAGTTCTACCATTATGTGAGTTCTTCTCAACTATATTTTTGTCTTTGATATTGCTTATTCAAAAATAACTGACAACTAATTTCTATTGACAGCTTATCTCCATTCAACCAAACATGTCCGGCGCTTGGTAGACAGGACCTACTACTGTCCCGGGGCTGAACTAAACTGCGAGGAGATAAGTCATTATGTTTCATGGCTTGAGGATCTTCATACTGTGAAGACAAATTTTCTTCCTGCACTTAGAAATGTTAGTACTCAAAACGTGCGACCAATAGTGATGGTATTGAACTACGGTCACATCTATTTAGGAATGATGATAAGATATTTACTATTTGTCCTCAGTGTATATTTTGCATACATAATTTTTTTGCTAAACTGTCATTGCTAAGTATATTAATTAAGTACTATACAATGTTCTTCAACAGGGACTCTCGATGAAAGTTGTGCCTCAGGGGATCGAGACTAAAGGTCAGATGTCAATTGTTAACTTACGGCCAAGATATCCTGCATTGCACATGAATGCATTAAGGATTTCTAGAAGCGATGAATGCTTAATAGTGAAAGATTGGAGGAAAATTGTTAATGATCGCAGAGAAGTAGTAGGGGCCAGCAATGAGAAGCGCAGCCCACGATTAGGAGACAGGTTCATCGGCATGCTCCAGTATGATCAATCAGGAGAGCTATACATGTTCTATGCTATTTTACTAGAGAGAGAGTAGCTAGCAGGAGTGATTTAGCTAGTTCTTCATGCTGCTCTTAATTAGTACTTGTCCTTCCATGTTTGTGTTCTTCGTTCTGAACTTAAGTGATTTGCTTTTGTGGTGTTATATATGAATGCTTATAATATCATGACAATCATGTTGAACTCGATCGATAATATTTTTGCTTCTGGTACAAGTGAATGTTTCTTCTTTAAGCTAGTAGTGTTGGTGGTGATTAGATAGCTAGTTAATTATTATATGCCATATTCGTATATATTATAACCGCAGATTAGTTTCAGCTGGATGGATCCTACCTAAGTGATCAAGTATATGCCATATCCGTATATATTATAGTTGATCAAGTATAATATGGATATGGCATATACTCTAGCTAGCTAGCTAGTAGAGATATCCAATAATGCATCCAGTCGAAACTAATCCGCGGCACTTTCACCTAATGATTTAACAACTCATTATAATGTAAAACAATCACTAAACTAAATTGAAAACACAAAATTAAAGAAAATTAAAAAAAACACCCAAACATTTAGTACATGTTGGTGTTACCAACCGGTACTAATGCCCTCCATGCAAACGGGCCTGGATCGTGCCACGTGGTGGCACTTTAGCGCCGGTTCGTGACGAACCGGTACTAAAGGGGGGGGGGGCCTTTAGTCCCCACTCTTTAGTGCCGGTTCGCCAACCGGCACTAAAGGCCGTCACGAACCGGCACTAAAGCCCGGTTCTGCACTAGTGGGAGAGAGAGAGGCGACAAGGGCTTGGTGTGTCCTCTTGAGGCGCCCCCTCCCCTCTATATATACATGGAGGAGCGTGGGAAACAACCCCTCCAAGCCCTAGGGCACAACTAAGGGGGAGAGGACTTGCACTCCAAGCCCAATCCTATTCCTACTAGGACTCCTTCCTTTTTTGCCTTCCCTAGCCACATGGGCTTTTGAGGACTTGGTGCACCCAGCCTAATAAGGCCAAGGCGCCTCCCTGCAGCCCATTCTAGCCCTTGCATCATGGTGGACCCACTTGTGGACTTCCGGACCCTCTGGAATCCTCTGGAATCTTTTGGAAGCTTCCCGATACAATACCGAAAAACTAAACCATTTTCGAAACTGAAAATATGACTTCCTATATATAAATCTTTACCTCTCGCCCACTCCGAGACTCCTTGTGACGTCCGGAATCTCATACGGGACTCCGAACAACATTTGGTTACCACTCATCAAATATCCCAATACTACTCTAGCGTCACCGAACATTAAGCGTGCGACCCTGCGGGTTCGGGAATTATGTAGTCATGACCGAGACACCTCTTCGGTCAATAACCAATAGCGGGACCTGGATGCACATATTGATTCCTACATATTCCATGAAGATCTTTTTTCGGTTGAACCTTTATGACAACATATATAATTCCCTTTGTCTGTCGGTATGTTACTTGCCCGAGATTCGGTCATTGGTATCTCTATGCCTAGTTTAATCTCGTTACCGGCAAGTCTCTTTGCTCGCTTCATAATACATCATCTTGCAAATAACTCCTTAGTCACTTTGCTTGCAAGCTTCTTGTGATGTGTACTACCAAGAGGGCCCAGAGATACCTCTCCGTCATATGGAGTAACAAATCCCAATCTAGATTCATGCCAACTCAACAGGCACCTTCAGAGCTACCTATAGAGCATCTTTATGATCATCCAGTTACGTTGTGACGTTTGATAGCACACAAGGTATTCCTCCGGTATCCGGGAGTTTCATGATCTCATGGTCAAAGAAATATGTATTTGATATTAAGAAAGTAGTAGCAATAAACTGAATGATCAAATGCTATGCTAACAGATGGGTCTTGTACATCACATCATTCTCCTAATGATGTGACCCTGTTATCAAGTGACAACACATGTCTATGGTTAGGAAACCTTAACCATCTTTTGATCAATGAGCTAGTCTAGTAGAGGCTCGCTAGGGACACAGTGTTACCTATGTATCCACACATGTATCTGAGTTTCCGATCAATACAATTCTAGCATGGATAATATATGTTTATCATGAACAGGATATGATAATAGCCAATTTATTATTGCCTCTAGGGCATATTTCCAACAGTCTCCCACTTGCACTAGAGTCAATAATCTAGTTCACACCGCCATGTGATTAACACCGAATGAGTTCTGGGTTTTGGTCATGTTTTGCTTGCGAGAGATGTTTTAGTCAAATGGGTCTGCAACATTCAAATCCATGTGTATTTTGCAAATACTTATATCATACTGTAGATTCTGCTATCACACTTTACTTGGAGCTATTCCAAATGACTGCTTCATTATAATTATCTGGTTTGCTACCCAGAGTTATCCGGATCGGTGTCAAAGCTTGCATCGACGTAACCTTTTACGACAAACTCTTTATTACCTCAACAATCGAGAAACATTTCCTTAGTCCTTTAGTTACTAAGGATAATTTTGACCGCTGTCCAGTGATCCACTCCTGGATCACTCTTGTACCCACTTTGCCAGACACGTTGCAAGGCACACATCAGGTGTGGTACACATGATAACCCACAAGTATAGGGGATCGCAACAGTTTTCGAGGGTAGAGTATTCAACCCAAATTTATAGATTCAACACAAGGGGAGCCAAAGAATATTTGCAAGTATTAGCAACTGAGTTGTCAATTCAGCCACACCTGGAGATTAATTATCTGCAGCAAAGTGTTTAGTAGCACAATAATATGATAGTTTTGATGGTAGTGGTAACAACAATAGTAACGGTGACAGTGATAGGAATGATTTTGTAGCAGTTGTAACAGTAACAACAACAATAGTAACTTAGCAAGACCAATATGTAGGAAATTCGTAGGCATTGGATCAACAATATGTTGGATGATATTCATCATGTAACAGTTAAAACCTAGGGCGATATAAAACTAGCTCCAGTTCATAAATATAATGAAGACATCTATTCCGTAAATGGTCATATGTGCCTTTGGAAAGAACTTGTATGCCATCTTTTGTTCTACCCTCCCGGGGCAGCGGGTGTAGGATCGAAAGTATGTCTAGAGGGGGGTGATTAGACTACTTGACCAAATAAAAACTTATCCTTTTCCCAATTTTAGTTCTTGGAAGATTTTAGCAATTATGGACACGACAAGCAATCTTAAAACAATTCAAGCAATCATGCAAAGAGTATATGAGCAGCGGAAACTAAAGCATGCAACTTGCAAGAATGTAAAGGGAAGGGTTTGGAGAGTGCAAACGCAATAGGAGACACGGATGTTTTTGTCGTGGTTCCGATAGGTGGTGCTATCGTACATCCACGTTGATGGAGGCTTCAACCCACGAAGGGTAACGGCTGCGCGAGTCCATGGAGGGCTCCACCCAAGAAGGGTCCACAAAGAAGCAACGTTGTCTATCCCGCCATGGCCGTCGCCCACGAAGGACTTGCCTCACTAGAGGTAGATCTTCACGAAGTAGGCGATCTCCTTGCCCTTACAAACTCCTTGGTTCAACTCCACCATCTTGTCGGAGGCTCCCAAGTGACACCTAGCCAATCTAGGAGACACCACTCTCCAAGAAGTAACAAATGGTGTGTTGATGATGAACTCCTTGCTCTTGTGCTTTAAATGATAGTCTCCCCAACACTCAACTCTCTCAAAGGATTTGGATTTGGTGGAAAGAAGATTTGAGTGGAAAGCAACTTGGGGAAGGCTAGAGATCAAGATTCATATGGTAGGAATGGAATATCTTGGCCTCAACACAAGTGTAGGTGGTTCTCTCTCAGAAAATGTAAGTTGGAAGTGTAGGTTCATTCTGATGGCCCTCTCCACGAATGAAGAGGAGGTGGAGGGGTATATATAGCCTCCACACAAAATCTAACCATTACACACAACTTCCCAATCTCGGTGGGACCGAATTGAGAAACTCGGTCAGACCGATTCAACAAACCTAGTGAACGTTAGGATTTTCGGTGGGACCGACATGCAACTCGATAGGACCGATATGGTTAGGGTTAGGGCATAACGTAATCTCAGTGAGACCGATTACACAAACTCGGTGAGACCGATTTTGGCAATAAACTAACCAGAGAGTTGGTCAGGTAAACTCGGTGGGACCGATTCTCTCATTTCGGTGAGACCGAAATGTTATGAAAGGGAAACAGAGAGTTTACATTACAATCTCGGTGGGACCGATCGCTCACCTCGGTGGGACCGAAACGTTATGAAAGGAAACAGAGATATTACAACCCCATGTCGGTGAGACCGAGATCCCTATCGGTGGGACCGATTTGCCTAGGGTTTGTGGCAGTGGCTATGACATCTGAACTCGGTGGCACCGGATAGAAAGAATCGGTGGGGCCGAGTTTGACTTTTGGTTTAGGTCATATGTGGATGTGAGAAAGTAGTTGAGGGCTTTGGAGCATATCACTAAGCATTTTGAGCAAGAAAGCCATTAAGCAACACCTCATCCCTCCTTGACAGTATTGGCTTTTCCCATAGACTCAATGTGATATTGGATCACTAAAATAGAAAATGTAGAGTCTTGAGCTTTGAGCTTGAGCCAACCCTTTTGTCCTTAGCATTTTTGAGGGGTCCACTTTTCTCATCCATGCCATGCCAATCATTGAGCTTTCCTGAAATATTTATCTTGAAATAGTATTAGCACAATGTGCTATATGTTGTTAGGAATTACCAAAACCACCTAGGGATAGTTGCACTTTCAATATCCCCCTTTTTGGTAATTGATGACAACATATAGATCAAAGCTTCGACAAATGATAATAAGATTGAAAAACATTGTCTCTTTGAGAAGTATGTGAAAAGTAAGAGCTCCCCCTAAATTTGTGCATTATTTAAAATTTGCTTTGGACTGCAAATGCACAAACAATTAGAATCATGGGTTACTCTTCCATGTCACATACATCTTGGTGGATCGCTCAAAATGATAATACTTAAATACATGCACTCATCACCAAGCAAAGCGAATGATCATATAGGAATATAAAAGGATAATGTCATCCAACAAGCATTAAGGTAGCATCGTATATGATCAACCACATGATCATCCAAGTACCACACAAAAGTATAGAGTATCTCACACAAGCAAATAACAAAGTTCAACCACCAAAAACAAAAGAGAACAAAAATAAACACTCTCTCTCTCTCGAAGCCTATGATCTATACATTTTCTCCCTCTTTGGCAACAAGTTACCAAAAAGTTCATAAAAAGTGCATAGTGCTAGACCGACTCTCAGGCTTGGTCTTCAGGTGGTGGTGTAGAAATGACTCCAAGGACGAAGGCATCAATTGATGTAGATGGAGATGGTGGAGTGGGTGCTAGAGCTGGTGGCACTGAAGCTGTAGCTGGTGCAGATGATGTAGATCTAGTGTCTGGAACAGGCACTGCAGCAGATCTCTGTCCTCTGGGCACTCTAGCAAAAGCATCAGTGGTAGTCTTTCCCTTCTTCTCCTGCACTTCATCCTGAAGTTGCTCAACAACTAAGTGTATCTTAGTGACCTTCACATCTAAATCATAGAACTTATGTTCCATGATCCTCTCCAAGCTCTCCTGGTTTTGAGTCAGGGTGGCCAATCCCTTCTCAATCCTCAGAGTGGAGGCAATCAAGTAGCCAAGCTGATCTTGCTTGCTCTTCAGGAAATACTGACATGCCTCATCAATGGTTGGCATGTTTGCAGCCTTTTTAGTCCTTGCCTTCTCCTTCTTCTCTTGTGCTTGCAAAGAATATGGTTCATTTTCATCCATCACTACAGTGTTTTCCTCAAAGTCTGGGTAGGTGGGCATGTGTTCCTTGTCCAAGAGATACATGCCAGTGCCCATCTTGGAGTTGATTAGCTCCTGGATCTGTGGGGCATACCCACAACTTCTCTTCTGATCAGCAGCTGTCCTCTTAATAGTTTCCACGATTAGGCTCATGACTTTGAAATTTTGAGGGACATCAAATATGTGAAGCATGTTAATTGCATGGCCTCTGATCATCTTGTAATCACTTGACTTTGGCAATAGAGTGTGCCTGAGGATCCAGTTGATCGTTGGCAAACCTGACAGAAGGTAATGTACTGATCCAAACTTGTGTGTCTCAAGTGCAGCATATGGGATCTCTCTGTACATATGTGCCATGGAGTTGTGATCCTTCTTCTTCTTGGCATAGACATCCAAGTCATCCTCATTCTCCTTAGGAGCATTGATCAATTTCGCCCATTCTTCAACTGTTGACTGGTACCTAGTACCTTCAGACATCTAGACAATCCTTCCATCTGGGTAGAAGTGAGCTGTGGAGTAAAACTGCATAATAAGTTCATCATGCCACTTTGGGAGCTTTTGCCCAACAAAGTCCTCTATCCACAAGACTTGAAACTATCATAGACTCCAGGATAGTGCCTTCATTTTCCCTGATATACTTCCAGTCCACCCATCTCATGTCACAGACTATAAACTTCTTGTCAAGCAACACTGTCTCATAGAAGTCCTGCTGTTCCTTTGTATGGAACCTGTAGTCCACAACAGTTCGTCTCCTGACTGCATAGGGGTCAGTAAATCTCCATTGTCTGAGTCTTGCATCCTTCCTGAGCTTCATGTCCTCAGCTACTGGATGAACATCATTGTGATCTGGAATTTTGGGCTTCAACTTCCTCAAAACATGTGCCTCATCATCTTCTTCTTCAATAGCAGCTTCAGGCACTAGGGCATTGTTCTTTTCTCCAGCAGGAATATTCCTTGTATTCCTCTTGGGTGCAGCTTTGGGATTTGGAGCAGCTGCCTTGGGAGCTTCTTTGGGCTTTGATGAAGCAGCCCCTGACCTGATAACATCTCCCACAAGCTTTTGAGCTTTAGGTGCTGGTGCAGCAACCTCTTCCTCTTCTTCCATCATGGAGGGCTTCCCAACAACCCTGGACATGGTCTTCTTGACCCTTTGTTTCCTTTTCTTCCCTTCTACAGCAGCCTCTTTGGGTTCAGATTCCAAAGTTACTTGAGTTGAGGCTCTGGCTTTAGACATGGGAATTCTTCTTGCAGGTGCTTTGGTCCTCATACCAGGCTTAGTGGCAGCAGCTGTGCCATATTCCTTCTTCAGCACCTTCTTCTTTGAGGTGGCCTCATCCTCTACAGCCACATAGTCCTCATCCTCAGAATCTGAGGTTCTCTTCTTTTTGGCCCTGGTGGCTGCTTTAGGCAAGTTGCTGGGTGTGCTCCTGCTACCATCATAGCTACTAGAGGGACTAGTGCCCTCACTCAAGTGAACCTGCTCCTTAGACCTGTTCTGACCGTCACTCTGATCAGACATGATGCAAACACTGACGGCAGACCCTGTGAATAGATATAGATGAGGTAGAGTAGATGAGCATCACAAAGTGCAGAGGTTTTTGCAAAAGAATGAGTTAAAAACTTAGTTTTAGTTTTCCACAGAAAGCATTTCGGATCTACCGATTTAAAAAAAACCCGGTGATACCAAAGCAGCTTTTGGAACCTAAACTAGTGAACTCGGCCAGACCGAGTCACAGTTCAGTGGCACAGAGACTGCTAGGGTTTAACAAAGTCCTGAACTAGGTCACACCGATTTGCAATTCTCGGTCAGACCGAGAACCAAATGTGCAATGGCCTTAGCCAAATCGGTGGAACCGATTTATTCAACTCGGTTGGTCCGAGATGATTTCGGGGGAAACCTAACCCTAAATTTTCAATTCACATCTAAACTATGGAGTGATTTCGCTGGATAGGGAGTTCTCAATCGTGGCAAGATACATGGCAAAACAATGTGCTAGGAATCGGAGTGAGATTAGCACAAGGATCAATTCCATACCCTAAGTGCGGCGATGGACTTGCTACGGCGGCAATGGCGGAGACCAGCGGTGAGAGGCAGCTGGCGACGAGGAGGATGATCCGAAGACCCAGGGAGGTAGAGCAGGCTGAGCGCGGGCGAAGGGGTTCGGAGAAATTTCCAAATTTTGGCCCGGGGATATATATAGCCTAACCCTGTCGGTGTGACCGAGTGGAACAACTCGGTGGCACCGAGATGCATAGCTGCAAGCAGTTACTGCAACTCGGTGTGACCGAAAAGTTCAAATCGGTTTCACCGAGATTGAAAACCTAGATCGACTTAGTGATCTCGGTATGACCGAAATGGATGAATCGGTCAGACCGAAACGCACAAAGAAGTTTTGAAGTTTAAGTCTATGACGAACCGGGGACTCCGAGTGCTCCTCACACAGAGTGGTTCGAATCTGACTTGATCAAACTTTGTGATGTAGCATGAATAGAGTTTGAGACAAAAAAAGCATAGATAGCTAGAGAGGATTCTTAAGCATTCTTGTCCATCCACTTGGCAAAAGAAAATAAATCAAACAATCAAAGCAACAAGTGGATGTCCTTGAATGAGTAAAATATGCATCCAACATGCTCACACAATAAAATGACAAATAAAATATGTGGCAAAGCATGCACAACCATTCTAGCATTTATCAAGCAATTGGCGATGACTAGGTCATCTATGTATGAGTATATTGACTTAGGAGTCAAATGAGAACATTTGATCATAGGTCATACTCATTGATGGGGATATGACTACTGAGTTAAACCGCCCAGGAGGGGCCGGATTACACTCGCAAGGAGTCCAGCATAAAGAACCCATGAAGACGAATACATGGCGTTTTAACTACGGAGGCTTAGAGGCCCAGAGCCCAACGGAGGATTAGGGCCCATAGTAGTAAACCGCCATATCTATACCTATACTAATTACAGACTCCCTAGAAATTATCACGTTAATCAGTAATTAGGAGCCGTTAATATGGTGGGGCCGAGTTATTACGATGTAGATCAATCCTATAAATTACCAAGTCTATAAAAAAACCAATCTGGTGGGGTCGAGGTATTATGGTGTAGATCAATCCTAAAAATCCTTAAGTCTATGAAAAATCCATTATACACGTAACACGCATCTCACGTAAACCAATCTGGCCTCAAGATCGATCTGTCCTTGAAGAATCCTCAAGATGTACGTCAAATCCCGATGCCTTCTCCCGATCCCCTTCAATATTCTGGTGACTTCTCAATGACGTCCGCCTCCACTATCGATCAAAGAATCCTCACGATGTATGTATCTCCCATTAGCTTCTCTTCCCGATCCCCTTCTATCTCCTGGTGTCCATGTCCATCATCGCAACCTTCTTGATGCCTATTCTAATAAATAGTTGTTGCACCGTCCTGTGTGTATCTTTCCAGATTGAAGGGAGGAGGGATATTGCTGGCTGTTATTGTCTTATGGGCGGAGGTTGTGAAGGACGTGGTCCGCCATAACACTGCTTCCTAGGTCTGCAATAGATCCATCGAGGTGTCAGATACGTTATGTAGGAGCATGCAGCAGGGTCTGCAATTTGATATCTCACATCTGGTGAACAGGATTAAACGATGAAGTTGTTGGTCGTACTATCGAGGTCGGTTTTCACGAGTAATATAATATGCCGCAGTGGAGAAAGACGAACACGCGCGCGGCCGTTAAATCGGAGTTCTTGCGGCACACGATCTGTCAAGCCAGGTATGTGTTTACGAGCATGATGAATTTGTACACTGATAATCAGATCGCCCATTTGAAATCTGCCACATTTGCACTTCGATATATTAGAAACTCCCCCAAAAAGATTACAGTTCGAGTGTTTCTACCATTCAATGTTACAAGTGCAACTCCAGTGCACTGAAGATACCATGATTAGTTTGTTAAATAAACATGTGGTGTATAGCCTAATTGGCATAACCCATGTCCAGGGTATACGTATTATTATTGGTCCTGCTATTAAATGATTAAAGCCTTCTCAGTTCCACAAGTTATAGTCAGTTCGGCAAGTTGCTCTTAAGAGGCAAAAGAACCGTTTAAACCGCCAATTCATATTTCATAAAATTACTTTTCTAAAAACAATATTTGTCTGCACATTATTTGGATAATCATGTATAATACTTTGTGTCGATAAATCTCTTATATTTGCTTGCTGATATGTCCATAAACAAGGAAAGTTCTACCGTATTATGAAAATAATATTAGTTTGTTTGAGGAGTTTTGAGCTAAATATACAAATATGGTAAAATAATTCATATAAATGAATCATTGGTAATAAAAAAAAGCTTGAGTGGTTACACAACGTTGTTTGAAACAACGCACACAAATCATGAGAATGTTAAGTTGAGATATATTTAGTTTCTGCTCTCTTTTATTGGAGTATTTTTTTCAAGAATTGATGTTGGAGAACCCGATCCCTGATGATATCAAATCTTATTTGAGGTTATAAATAGGTAACATTTGGATATTATTAAGAGCAACAATTAAACTGGTGATGATTGAACAATTGGAACAACAAAATGATAGGTTCCTTGAGTTAGTATTAGAGGGCCTATATGTGCTATTGAGGCTTGGTTTGCTCTGCTGGTACTACCTGGGCTGCGGCGCCAAGCAGGACACCAAGCCTGCGCAGTCTCAGGTACTTGCCGTCGCGTCGATTTTCAAAGCTACAACCCTACTACAATAGCGTCACCTTCATGTCTTGAGTTGTCCAACCATGACTCGCGCCTTGCCAGTTGTCTCAACATCTCAAATGTCATCTTGCACAGCTGCGAATTGAAGATTAGCCCAAGGTCGAGGCCATTGCTGGACAATTTCCAATGCCTACAGGTAGTTAAAGATAAAAAACTACGTGAGCTAGATAAATCATGTCTTCTTGAACAAGGCGGTGGTAGCGACTTCACCGATCGAGAGTGGCGGATGTGACAAGGCCAGACATGCCATGTTAGGAAAAAGTTCCACTGTTAAGTTAACAATTTCTTAGTGTTAATCTTGGTAGACTAATCAAAATTCAGGACCTCAGAGTAAGAGCATCTAGCCGCAATAACACTATGTTTTTTTGGTTGTTAACCTGTATGCTGCTTTGATGTCAATAGAGAAAGGGACTCCATGGACAAAGGATTACATGGTTGCTACAACAGATTGAAAACATGAGACAAGGACTGGCATTTTGACGTGGAAACAAGGTATTCCAAGTTAGTTTTTTCCATAATCTAATGAAAGTATGAGATGGCCTTCCCTTCAGGAGCTTCCTTTTCTTTAGGCTCAGGTACACATAAAGAAGAAAGGCGAATAAACATTATAGCCAAGAGGATGAGTTGTTTCTCTCAATGCCACATGGGCAGTTGGTGGAGCATGATTCTCGGACATATCACGCTAACTAATGTTCCAAAGTACACTAGAAAGCAAAAAGGCAACAAGGTGATTGTATTTTCCCTTCTTTATCACTGTTCATTTATGTTCATTTCAAATAAGTTACCCATGAAATTCGACGTGAAAAAGAAGGGATTTTCATGTGTTTTCTAGGTACATACTATTTTCATGCTTTGTGTCCCTTCTTCTTGGGCATTAATGTGCTGGTCCTAGCAGTGCGCATTGAGAACAGATATATTTCAATTTTAGGAAGTAACATGTTCCTACTTATATCACTATTATGATCTAACACACAGAAGTCCCCAAGTATATCATCGAGTCGTGTCACTAATCCACTGTCTATGGCACACCCATGCTATTTCCTTTTGTTTGCACATTGAAGTCCTTCTATGAGGGCCGTTTCCTGTGGAAAAGATCTTATTTTTACCCTTTTTATGTAGGTTGCCCATATTCTTCGTGCTCTTAGTTTTGTTTGGATGGGGGAGAGGAAGAAAGATTGATGATCCAGCATCAGCATCCAGCGACCAACCCTACAGGGCATGGAAAGCATAATCTACAATATGTGGAAAAAATTATCTCCTTGACGTGTTCATTTTTTAGGTACCATCTCTACTAGAGACATAATCTTCACATTGATATATAGAGGTACTTCAAAATTACAGAAAAAATGAATTTCCATCTTTGCTTTCTATTTCTAAGACTAAGAATCGAATTAGTTTACAAAAAAACTAGAAATAGAGAAGAAAAAGATCAAGAACAAATCAACAATATAGGCAAGCGAGATCTACGACCAAATGTTTAGATGGAAGTTCTATGTGCTACTTCATGACATGTTCACATCAATTCAACAATTAAGTTCATATATGGCATTCCTCCGCAAAAAAGAAGTTCCACTATGCCATATGATAAAGATTGACAATCATTCAAATGACTTTACCAGAAAAAATGCATTCCAGTGTTATGTGTAGCAATCACATATAGATTCTAACAACTGAACTGTCATTGACGAAGCAAGAACCATAACGGAGTAATGCTAAGAAGAAAATTCATATATACAATATGACAAAGACAGGTCACGTTTCAAATAGATATACCAGAAGAAATATGCATTCAAATGTTACATACAATGATCCCAAAAAGATTCTAACAACTCAATTCTCATAGGCAAAGCAGTTAGGCTTACAAAGACTTACTGAAGACAAGAGAGCAGAAACACATTTACTAAGCATATATTATCAAATCTTGCAAGTATTACTTATCCTAAAAATCAAGTAGTATAACTCCATACCTCAAAGGCGCATTTATAGAACATTTCTAAAGAAAATTACTAGCCCATGCGAATGCACGGGTTGACGACTAGTAGGTATAACTTGTATTGTAAGTTAGGGAAAGGAAGAAACCTAGCTGGACACTTGTATGAGCCGGCCTCGGGATTCTGTAGACCGGCCGGGCGTCAACCTGTGTATATATAGGGACGAGGCAGCGGCGGTTCAAGGACAAGAAACAACAGCTCGAGAGAGAGGTAAAGCGGATTCGCTCCCTGCTCATCGAGATCAGTCAATCCCACAACAACTGGATTGTAGGCTTTTACCTTCACCCCAAGGGGCCGAACCAGTATAAACTCCCCGTGTCCTTTGTTCGGTTTAACCCCTTCTTGCGAATCTCGTTGCGATAGCTCCACGACTAACTCCTTCCGCTAGGACATCTGACGTGATATTTCCACGACAGTTGGCGCCCACCGTGGGTCTATCGCACGATGGTTTCGAGTTCTTGAAGGGAAACTTTGAAGGACTCAAGGGATACGTGAAAGTGCAACTATCCCTAGGTGGTTTTGGTAATTCATAACAACATATAGCTCATTGAGCTAATGCTATTCCAAGAATATTATTTCAGGAAAGCTCAATGAATGGCATGGCATGGATGATGAAAGTGGACCCCTCAAAATATCAAGGACAAAGGATTGGCTCAAGCTCAAAAGCTCAAGACTCTTCATTTTACATTTTAGTGATCCAAGATCACATTGAGTCTATAGGAAAAGCCAATACTATCAAGGAGGGATGAGGTGTTGCTTAATGAGCCTCTTGCTTCAAGTGCTTAGTGATATTCTCCAAATACCCTCAACTACTTTCTCACATCCTCATATGACCTAAACCTAAAGCCAAAATCGGTTACACCGATTCTTTCTATCCGACGCCACCGAGTTCATATGTCATAGCCAGTGCCACAAACCCTAGGCAAATCGGTCTCACCGATAGGGATCTCGGTCTCACCGAGATGGGATTGTAATCTCTCTGTTTCCCTTCGTAACGTTTCGGTCTAACCGAAGTGAGTGATCGGTCCCACCGAGATTGCAATGTAAACTCTCTGTTTCCCTTTTTTTACATTTCGGTCTCACCGAAAAGAGCAAATCGGTCCCACTGAGTTTACCTGACCAACTCTCTGGTTAGCTAATTACCAAAATCAGTCTCACCGAGTTTGTGTAATCGGTCTCACCGAGATTATGTTATGCCCTAACCCTAACCATATCGGTCCTACCGAGTTGCATGTCGGTCCCACCGAAAACCCTAACGGTCACTAGGTTTACTAAATCGGTCTGACCGAGTTTGTTGATTCGGTCCCACCGAGTTTGGTAAATTGTGTGTAATGGTTAGATTTTGTGTGGAGGCTATATATACCACCTCCTCTTCATTCATGGAGAGAGCCATCAGAACAAACCTACACTTCCAACTTACCATTTCTGAGAGAGAACCACCTACTCATGTGTTGAGGCCAAGATATTCCATTCCTACCATATGAATCTTGATCTCTAGCCTTCCCCTAGTTGCTTTCCACTCAAATCTTCTTTCCACCAGATCCAAATCCTATGAAAGAGAGTTGAGTGTTGGGGAGACTATCATTTGAATCACAAGAGCAAGGAGTTCATCATCAACGCACCATTTATTACTTTTTGGAGAGTGGTGTCTCCTAGATTGGCTAGGTGTCACTTGGGAGCCTCCGACAAGATTGTGGAGTTGAACCAAGAAGTTTGTAAGGGCAAGGAGATTGCCTACTTCGTGAAGATCTACCGCTAGTGAGGGAAGTACTTCGTGGGCGACGGCCATGGTGGGATAGACAAGGTTGCTTCTTCGTGGACCCTTCATGGGTGGAGCCCAGCGTGGACTCACGCAACCATTACCCTTCGTGGGTTGAAGTCTCCATCAACGTGGATGTACGATAGCACCACCTATCGGAACCACGACAAAAACATCCGTGTCTCCAATTGCGTTTGAATCCTCCAAACCCTTCCCTTTAC
The DNA here is from genome assembly GCF_002162155.2 of Triticum dicoccoides. Lineage (NCBI taxonomy): Eukaryota > Viridiplantae > Streptophyta > Magnoliopsida > Poales > Poaceae > Triticum > Triticum dicoccoides. The sequence goes on along the minus strand of NC_041391.1, from coordinate 90,730,493 downwards.
TTTCTTGCAAGTTGCATGCTTTAATTTCCGCTGCCTATATACTCTTTGCATGCTTGCTTGATTTGTGTGATGATTGCTTGACTTGTTCAAAGATTGCTAAAATCTACCAAACTCTAAAATTGGGAAAAGGTTAAGTTTTTAATTGGTCAAGTAGTCTAATGACCCCCCTCTAGACATACTTCAAGGTCCTACAAGTGGTATCAGAGCCTTTGTCTCCATTTGCTTTGATTCCCATAGCTTTTGGTGGTCATAGCCTTGGTTTCACAACCTAGGAGAGTATGGCGTCTAGCGAGGGAAATTATCACCGTAGAGGTCCTTACTTTGATGGCACTAATTTTGCTAGTTGGAAACATAAGATGAAAATGCATATTCTCGGACATAACCACACCGTTTGGGCTATTATTTGTATTGGCTTGCAAGGTGAATTCTTTGACGGGAGAGAGCCGAACTGTGAAGCAAATGCGGAAGAATTGAAGATGCTGCAATACAACGCTCAAGCTTGTGATATCATCTTCAACGGATTGTGCCTTGAAGAATTCAACAAAATCAGCCGTCTTGAGAATGCAAAGGAAATTTGGGATACTTTGATTGATATGCATGAAGGTACTGACTCCGTCAAGGAATCCAAGATGGATGTGCTCCAAAGTCATCTTGACAAGTTCAAGATGAAGGATGGTGAAGGTGTCGCTGAAATGTACTATAGGCTTGCTCTTATCACAAATGAGATTGCCGGCTTAGGGAGTGAAGAGATGACCGACAGGTTCATCATCAAGAAGATCCTAAGAGCATTGAATGGAAAGTATGATACCGTGTGCACATTGATCCAAATGATGCCAAATTACAAAGATCTCAAGCCAACAGAAGTCATTGGAAGAATTGTTGCTCATGAGATGTCACTCAAGGATAAGGAGGAACTTCACAACAAGTCAAGTGGTGCTTACAAAGCCTCATGTGAAGCCCCCACATCATCAAGTGAGAAACAAATCTTCAATGAAGAATTGAGCTTAATGGTGAAGAACTTCAACAAATTCTACAAGAGTAGGAGCAAAGAAAGAAGCTCCAAGTCAAGGTCATACAATGACAAAAGATCTTCTAGTCGAGAGCGCAATTGCTACAATTGTGGAAGACCCGGACACTACTCCAATGAGTGTACGACACCCTACAAGAGAAGAGAATATTCTCCAAAAAGAAGAAGAAAAAGAGAAGAATCACCACCAAGAGAGAGGAGGAGTAGAGATGATTGTTATGAACGAAGACCCTCACGGAGAAGCAAGGATTCGGAAAGGAAGGACAAGTCATCAAGGAGCTACACAAAACTACATCAAGCTCATGTTGGTGAATGGGTATCCGGCTCCGACTCCGACCATCACTCCGAGAGAAGCTATCACTCCGACTCCGAATATACTCAAGATGAAGGTGTTGCCGGTCTAGCACTTGTGTCAACCAACTCCTACGACATATTTGACTCACCAAATGAAGGAATTGGAAGATGCTTCATGGCCAAAGGTCCAAAGGTAACACATCCCGAGTATATTGATTTCAATAGTGATGAAGATGACTTGCTAGGTGATGATGATTTACTTGTTGACAACTCTAGTGATGAATACTATGATGAAACGTCAATTAATCATGCTAATCAAGATAAAACGAATGACAATGATAAGGAGAAGATTGAGCTTCTAACTAAAGAACTAAACACTCTAAAGTTAGCTCATGAAACTATCTTCAAAGATCATCGAGAACTTTTAAGGGCTCATGAGAAGTTACGATTTGAAAAGCTCAATCTTGAGGAAGAGCATGAGTTCTTAAAAGCAATCAATGATGATCTCCGTAAGAAAAGTTCTTCTTACATTGCCAAGCGTTTACTCTTATCCACTTACATGCCTCAAGTCAAGTCAAGTAACAAGAACAAGAAAGATTCTTCCTCTAGTAGTAACAATAATTATGCCAAATCCAATATTGTTGCTTCTAGTAGTTCTGTTGATTCCACTAATGATTCTCTTAGCCAAGTTACACTCGAGCAAGAAAATAGCTTATTGAAGGGAATTATAGAGAAAGGTGTATACAAGAGCCTTGCCGAGAGTAAGCAATTCGAGGAAATTGTACGCAAGCAAGGAAGGCACCGGAAGAATCAAGGTGTTGGTTTTGAACGAAAGTTCCATGACAATGGAGTTGAGTGGGAAGAAGATCAATACCCCAAGACGAAGTTTGTTCCTCAACGAGAGAAGTATGATCCAACTTCCTTCAAGGGAACACAAGCTCAAGATGATCTTCCACCACAAGACCACAAGAACAAAGGCAAGGACAATCTTCAAGAGGAGATTGATGCATTTGAAGAAGCACCCAAGGCCTTGGTCAAGTGGGTTCCCAAGACTACGTCAAGTTCTACTTCAGCAAGTACAACTACAACTCCAAGGATTCCCATCAAGATGATGTGGATCCCGAAGAAGAAGAACTAGAGAGTTCTTGAGGGTGACTCCGCCAACATTCTTCACTCATATCATTATGGCAAGGACAAGTGCAATCAACTTCCACATCTTGCATTAGTTCAAGGAGTCACAAACCCTCATGTTGGTAAGGCAAGGGACAAGGTAACCTAATGATTTCATGGACATCATCTTGTGTGTGCATCACTCTATGTCTATGGATATTCTTGTCTGTTCCTTGTCGGACTAACCCATGTAGGTATGTTGAAAGTGCAACTCACTCCAAAGGATTGCTCCAAATGATCTACATCAACATTGAGCATCCACATCTTCAACACCTACATGAAGTCATCATCGACAAAACCCAAGGTTAGTTCATCCCTCTAAAAGGGTATCTCACATCTAGGGGGAGCTTAACTCTAAGAATTGAGTCAAAGAAACTCTAATGGTGTGAACACATCAATGCATTATGTAAATGTGGTAACCCCACTTGAGCTTAAACGATGAGTATGACCTATGATCAAATGTTCTCATTTGACTCCTAAGTCAATATACTCATATATAGATGACCTAGTCATCGCCAATTGTTTGATAGATGCTAGAACTGGTTGTGCATGCTTTGCCACATATTTCATTTGCCATTCTATTGTGTGAGCATGTTGGTTGCATATTTTACTCATTCGAGGACATCCACTTGTTTCTTTGATTGTTTGGGTTCTTTTCTTTTTGCCAAGTGGCTGGACAAGAATGCCTAAGAACCTTCTCTAGCAATCTATGCTTTTCTCGTCTCAAACTCTATTCATGCTACATCACAAAATTTGATCAAGTCAGATTCGAACCACTCTATGTCAGGAGCACTCGGAGTCCCTGATTTGTCATAGACTTAAACTTCCAAAACTTCTTTGTGATTCTCGGTCTGACCGATTCCTCCATTTCGGTCCCACTTAGATCACTAAGTCGATCTAGGTTTTCAATCTCGGTGCAACTGATTTGAACTTTTCGGTCCCACCGAGTTGCTGTAACTGTATATAGTTACGCATCTCGGTGCTACCGAGTTGTTCTACTCGGTCACATCGACAGGGTCGGGCTATATATAGTCACGGGCAAAAATTAGGAAATTTCTCCGAACCTCTTCGCCCGCGCAATAGCTCGCTCTGCCACCAGGGTCTCCGGATCGTCTCCATGTCGCCAGCCGCCTCCTGTCACTGGTCTTCGCCGTCGTCTACGGATTTCACCCCCGCCATTGCCGCCGTAGCGAGTTCATCGCCAAGCTAGGGTATGGACTCGATCACAGTGCTATCCTCGTCTGATTCCTAGCACATTGTGTTCATCATGTATCTTGCCATGATTGAAACACTCCTATCCAGTCAATATGATCCTTAGAATAGATGCGATTTGAGAATTTAGGGTTAGGTTTCCGCCGAAACCGTCTCGGACCCACCGAGTTGAAAAACTCGGTCCCACCAATTTGGCTAACGCCATTGCACTAGTAACTCTCGATCTGACCGAGAATTACAAATCGGTGTGACCGATTTTAGAACTTTGTGAAACCCTAGCAGTCTCCGTGCCAACGAATTATGACTCGGTCCCACCAATTTGGCTAACACCATTGCACTAGTAACTCTCGATCTGACCGAGAATTACAAATCGGTGTGACCGATTTTAGAACTTTGTGAAACCCTAGCAGTATCCGTGCCACCGAACTATGACTTGGTCCAACCGAGTTCACTAGTTTAGGTTCCAAAACTGCTTCGGTATCACCGAGTTTGAAAACCGGTTGATCCGAAATGCTTTCTGTGGAGAACTAAAACTGAATTTTTGAATCATTCTTTTGCAAAAATCTCTGCATTTTGTGATGCTCATCCATTCTATCTCATCTATAAGTATTCATAGGGTCAGCAGTCTGTGATTTGCAGCATGTCAGACCAAAGTGATAGTCAGAAAAAGTCAGAAGAGCAGGTGCACATGAGTGAGGGCACTAGTCCCTCTAGCAGCTCAGATGAAGGGAGCAGAAGCACCCCAAGAAATCTGCCTAAAGCTGCCACCAGGACAAGGAAGAAGAGAACCTCAGAATCTGAGGATGAGGATTATATGGCAGAAGAAGATGAGGCTACTTCCAAGAAGGTAGTGCTCAAAAAGGAGTATGGCTCAGCCAAGACCACTAAGCCTGGACTTAATAGGAAAGTTCCTGCCAAGAGGACACCTATGCTGAAGGTCAGAGGATCAACTCAAATACCTGAAAAGCCTGATCCCAAAGAGCCAGCTGCTGCTGAAGGAAAGAAAAGGAAGGAAAGGGTCAGAAAGACCATAGCCAGAGTTGTTGGGCAACCTTCCATGATGGAAGAGGAAGAAGAGGTTGTTGCACCAGCACCCAAGGCACAAAAGCTGATGGGTGATGCTATAAGATCAGGGGCTGCACCATCAAATCCCAAAGAAGCACCCAAAGCTGCCCCCGAGCCCAAGAATGCACCAAAGAGGAATACCAGGAGTATTCCAGCTGCTGAGAAGAACAAGGCCCCAGTGCCTGAAGTTGCTGATGATGAAGAGGATGAAGGACAAGTCCTGAGGAAGCTAAAGCCCAAGATCCCAGACAAAGCTCTAGAGACTTTCTCCTTTGGATCATTCCACTTTCTTCTGTAAGGGCTGCCTACGATCAACTGGATCCTAAGGCACACACTTTCGCCCAAGTCAGGTGACCACAACATGATTAGAGGGCATGCTATCAACTTGCTGCATATATTTGATGTGCCTCAGAAATTCAAGGTCATGAGCCTTATGGTAGAGACCATTAAGAGGACTGCAGCTGATCAGAAAAGAAGTTGTGGATATGCCCCACAGATTCAGGAGTTGATTAACTCAAAGATGGGCACATGAAAATATCTGTTGGATAAGGAACACTTTGCTCTTTATCCAGACTTTGAGGACAATCAGGTTGTCATGACTGTGAATGAACCATCATTAGTGCAAGCTCAAGAGAAGAAGGAGAAGGCAAGGAAAGAGAAGGCTGCCAAGATGCCAACTCAAGAGGAGGCATCTGAGTACTTTTTGAAGAAAACACAAGAGCAGCTTGGTTACTTGATAGCATCAACACTGAGGATTGAGAAGGGGTTGGCCACCCTATCTCAAAACCAAGAGAGCTTGGAAAGAATCATGGAACAAAAATTCTATGATCTAGATGTCAAAGTAACTGAGATTCAGTCAGTTACGGAGCAGCTTCAGGAAGACATGCAGGAGAGGAAGGGCAAGACAACCACTGATGCATTTGCCAGAGTGCCTAGATCTCAGAGGTCAGCTGTCGTGCCTATGACAGACACCAGAGCCACATCATCTGCACCAGCTATAGCTCCTACAGCTCCAGGGCAACCAGCTCCAGCACCAACTCCTCCAGCTCCCTCTACATCAACTGAAGCCTTCGTTCGAGGAGCCATCTCTACACCACCGCCTAAAGATCAAGCCTGAGAGTCGATCTAGCACTATGCATTTTCTATGAACTTTTTGGTAACTTGTTGCCAAAGGGGGAGAAAAATGTATAGATCATAGGCTTCGAGAGAGAGAGAGAGAGAGAGAGAGAGAGTTTCTTTTTGTTCTCTCTTGCTTTGGTGGTTAAACTTTGTTTGCTTTTGATTGCTTGAGATACTATGCTATTACCTGTGAGACATTGATGATCACGTGTTTGATCATAAGCTACACTTATGCCTATTTAATGATATTATCTTACCTATCCTTATATGATCATTCACTTTGCTTAGTGATGAGTGCATGTATTCAATCTTTATTATTTTGAGCGCTCCACCAAGATGTATGTGACATGGAAGAGTAACCCATGAGCCTAATTCCTTGTGCATTTGCAGTCCAAACCAAATCTTAAACTATGCACAAATTTAGGGGGAGCTCTTGCTTATCACATACTTCTCAAAGCGACGATGTTTTTCAATCTTATTATCATTTGTCGAAGCTTTGATCTATATGTTGTCATCAATTACCAAAAAGGGGGAGATTGAAAGTGCAACTATCCCTAGGTGGTTTTGGTAATTCATAACAACATATAGCTCATTGAGCTAATGCTATTCCAAGAATATTATTTCAGGAAAGCTCAATGAATGGCATGGCATGGATGATGAAAGTGGACCCCTCAAAATATCAAGGACAAAGGATTGGCTCAAGCTCAAAATCTCAAGACTCTTCATTTTACATTTTAGTGATCCAAGATCACATTGAGTCTATAGGAAAAGCCAATAATATCAAGGAGGGATGAGGTGTTGCTTAATGAGCCTCTTGCTTCAAGTGCTTAGTGATATTCTCCAAATACCCTCAACTACTTTCTCACATCCTCATATGACCTAAACCTAAAGCCAAAATCGGTCACACCGTTTCTTTCTATCCGGCGCCACCGAGTTCAGATGTCATAGCCACTGCCACAAACCCTAGGAAAATCGGTCTCACCGATAGGGATCTCGGTCTCACCGAGATGGGATTGTAATCTCTCTGTTTCCCTTCGTAATGTTTTGGTCTAACCGAAGTGAGTGATCGATCGCACCGAGATTGCAATGTAAACTCTCTATTTCCCTTTTGTAACATTTCGTCTCACCAAAAAGAGCAAATCCGTCCCACCGAGTTTACCTGACCAACTCTCTGGTTAGCTAATTACCAAAATTGGTCTCACCGAGTTTGTGTAATCGGTCTCACCGAGATTACGTTATGCCCTAACCCTAACCATATCGGTCCTACCAAGTTGCATGTCGGTCCCACCGAAAACCCTAACGGTCACTAGGTTTACTAAATCGGTCTGACCGAGTTTGTTGATTCGGTCCCACCGAGTTTGGTAAATTGTGTGTAACGGTTAGATTTTGTGTGGAGGCTATATATACCCCTCCACCTCCTCTTCATTCGTGGAGAGAGCCATCAGAACAAACCTACACTTCCAACTTACCATTTCTGGGAGAGAACCACCTACTCATGTGTTGATGCCAAGATATTCCATTCCTACCATATGAATCTTGATCTCTAGCCTTCCCCAAGTTGCTTTCCACTCAAATCTTCTTTCCACCAGATCCAAATCCTATGAAAGAGAGTTGAGTGTTGGGGAGACTATCATTTGATGCACAAGAGCAAGGAGTTCATCATCAACGCACCATTTGTTACTTCTTGGAGAGTGGTGTCTCCTAGATTGGCTAGGTGTCACTTGGGAGCCTCCGACAAGATTATGGAGTTGAACCAAGAAGTTTGTAAGGGCAAGGAGATCGCCTACTTCGTGAAGATCTACCGCTAGTTAGGCAAGTCCTTCGTGGGCGACGGCCATGGTGGGATAGACAAGGTTGCTTCTTCGTGGACCCTTCATGGGTGGAGCCCTCCGTGGACTCACGCAACCGTTACCCTTTGTGGGTTGAAGTCTCCATCAACGTGGATGTACGATAGCACCACCTATCGGAACCATGACAAAAACATCCGTGTCTCCAATTGCGTTTGAATCCTCCAAACCCTTCCCTTTACTTTCTTGCAAGTTGCATGCTTTAATTTCCGCTGCCTATATACTCTTTGCATGCTTGCTTGATTTGTGTGATGATTTCTTGACTTGTTCAAAGATTGCTAAAATCTGCCAAACTCTAAAATTGGGAAAGGGTTAAGTTTTTAATTGGTCAAGTAGTCTAATCACCCCCCTCTAGACATACTTCAAGGTCCTACAATACGCGGTTGGCCGGATGACCAAGAGTCGTCGTGGCGAGCTCTACATCGACGACGCAGGTTGGGCCCCCGAGGCCGGCTCAATTGAGTACGGGTACCGGGCCCCCTTTGGCGGAATTCGCGTCTTCATTGGCAAGATCGGTGAACCGGGCCCTGAGCCAGACATTTCCACCGACCTCGTCAAGATGGCTCAGCGTGTGAGTCCTGCCCGGGTTCAACCTGCCATGAAGCATGCGTTTGTAGGATTCATCCACGGCGCGGGATCTGAACCGGTATCCGATGGTGAGACGGCCATCTACTCAGATGGGGAATCATCCACTGGTGAAAACGAGTCGCTGTACCAATTGCAAGACGCCCGGATTGGGGGCTATTCCTATGGCGACAGTATTCTAGACCCCTTTGAACCGCCGAACCGGGTTGCGATCTTCATGGCCGGAACACAGTCCACATTGCAATCTTCATCCACAGCAGCAATGATGTCCGGGTCAGCAGCCGTGGCAGGAGGCCTTGCGCCGACTGGCTCAAGTTCTTTCCGGTTTGTTGGATGCCTGGGCGACCTTGTTAACCATGGCAGTCACCCTGGAGACACAGGATCGGCATAATGCAGAGGTTACCAAGCTGAAGGACCAGATAACATAGGTCCATGATGATTTGGCAGCTGAGGAAGCCAGGATGACTGAAGAGCATGCCGCCTTAGATGCTCAGTCACAGCATATCTAGGCACAGAATTACTGGCTTATGTGGGATCAGAACGCGTCAAACAAAGTGCTGCTGTCGGTGTCAAAACCGGCGGATCTCGGGTAGGGGGTCCCAAACTATGCGTCTTAGGATCAATGGTAACAGGAGACAAGGGACACGATGTTTACCCAGGTTCGGGCCCTCTTGATGGTGGTAAAACCCTACGTCCTGCTTGACTAATATTGATGATGTGGGTTACAAGAGTAGATCTACCACGAGATCAAGGAGGCTAAACCCTAGAAGCTAGCCTATGGTATGATTGTTGTTGTTCTACGGACTAGAGCCATCCGGTTTATATAGACACCGGAGAGGGCTAGGGTTACAAAGAGTCGGTTACAATAGTAGGAGATCTATGTATCTGTATCACCAAGCTTGCCTTCCACGCCAAGGAAAGTCCCATCCGGACACGGGACGAAGTCTTCAATCTTGTATCTTCATAGTCTTGGAGTCCGGTCGATGATGATGGTAGTCCGGCCGATGATGGTTCGGCCGATGATGGTAGTCCGGCTATTCGGACACCCCCTAATCCGGGACTCCCTCAGTAGCCCCCTGAACCGGTCTTCAAGTTAGGGACGCTCGTCGATTCTTCCGAACTGTTCTTCATCTTCGGTTGCCGGTCTTGAAAACTGGTTCAACAAATCTTCTCATCTTCTATCTTTGAGGATCGCCGAAATGCATTCGACGAGTCTACGCGTTGGGTATCCGAGGAGCCCCTTTAAGTTTACGGCCTTTATCAATGCCTTGCTATTTTTATGCCATGCCTCGGGTTTGAAGTTGTTCCCGGGGGGCAACGTCCTCTTGCGTCCGAGCTCCAACGCCGGACTGCATTCGAGGTATCTTTTGCAGCCGAGCACCAATGCCGGACTGCTTCCCAGCTCTATCACCGGACTATGTATCCGAGCTCCAACGCCGGACTGTATCCAAGCTCCAACGCCGGACTATATCCGAGCTCCAACGCCGGACTGTATCCGAGGTGTCGTAAATCACCTTGGTCCAAAGAAGTTTGAAGGAGTTTAGCCGAGCTTAATGCTAGAAATGCCCTCTAAGGAGCCAGCCACTTGCATCCGAGCTATATGCCGAACCACTTCCGAGGTGGTTAAGCACCTCGGTCATGGGCTGTTTTTTGGTCAATGTTTTTTATTGATGTAATTTATTCTCTGACGAGATATATAGCCAGTAACCCTCAAGGTATGTATCAGTCTAAAACCCGAGATGCACCTGAAGGATGACATAAGACCGCTGATCCCCGTAGCCGCTGAGACTCTGGTTGATTTGCAAAATCGGTCTGAGGATCAAGTCCTAGCTCGGCAGAATACTTCGGGACACAAAAAGCGGCGTGGTCAGTCCTCGAGACTCAGGTTGGGTGCGGCCGACCAACCTGAGGATCAAAATCTCCTCGGAAACTGTATTGCACTTAAGATTTTCTGCATAAAACAAGCAATGCAGTAGCCCCCGAGACACTGGTCGGGTGGCAACACCAGATCAGGGGATCAATGTGTCTCTTTAATATTTGTAAATAATAAGCCCGAAGCCCAGTAGCCCCCGAGCCTTAATGCGGGCATGGGTGGCCGAATTAAGGATCAATATCCATAGTAAAATCACAAATTATGTGTAATGACTCAATGTATCCAGGTACTTTATGTCATTAATGCTCGGATCCGCATTGTACAAAAATTTGTTGACCGACCATGGGCTTCAACCTCCTCGGCCGATAGCCGAGGAGTGTTTGTCCTACTTTATAAAGCCTTTATGAGGGCAAAGATTTACGACAAACAAGGCAATTTGGTCATACGGCTTTCTAAACAAAGGTACGCAGAGAGATATGTTATATTGCTGTTTAACAGAAGAAATGTCTTCCAAAGAAAATAGTCCCGCTATCGGTTCCTTTCTTTGGGTTGTCATGCTAAGCATGATCATGAAACCTCAGCTCCAATGTAAGAGCAAAAGATCGAGGATTTAGTTTGGGAGGCCAGTTAATAGCCCCCGGTAGTGCTCGGCGACAGTCGAGGTCAAGCTGGAAACACTTCGGCCAATTTTATGAATGGCCCGTCATTTAATATAGTCATCGGATCGCTGACCAGTTTACACCTATTGTGACAGTCAGTTTTCGTCTTTCTCCACTGAGGTGCTTGACCATGCGAGCTGGAAGCACAATCGCAGTGGTTCTCCCTTTGCACACCTAGCCGAACAAAGCGGAGCATAGGAGGCAAGCACAGGAGCCGGGCAAGCCAACTATTGACCGAAGACACAATTCGAAACCGATGCATATATAGCAATATCCGAGAATGTTTTTGCCGAATCTCTAAAGGTGTCCGGCGTTGCACTTGCGAGACTTGTGCTGAAAACACAAAAATAGTTTAAAAGTGCCATGGGCTCGAAAAGCCAAAAAACTTATTCAAAAGGTTAATGTCCGAACTAGATCAAGTGTTCGGTGCCAATCCAAAAATTGGACTTTAGGAAAAAAAGTGCTGCTGCCGTGCTTTAACTTTGCGACGACTAAGAAGAAAAACATTTAGTATGAAACGGATCAAATAAATATGAGAGCCCCCAAGCGACTTGGGTAAAAGTTGACTATAAAATGTAAGGTGACATGTAAAATGCCTTCTAGCCGGATTGTAGATTGTTTGTCGTAGCGGACCTTTTCGCTTCAACCTCTGGACCCAATAGTCCAGAGTGTGTCCGAATACCCTCACGGTTATAAAAATCAGGGCATGCGTGGAGACCAGGCGTAGGGGTCATTAGTGCTTTATCAGACAAGTGCCCAACTAGTTATGTTATATTACATGGTTAGTAAGAAACATCTTCCAGGGAGAATAGTTCCGTTAGGGGTTCCTTTCCCTGGGAGGCATGCCCTAAAGTGCATGTCCGGACTGCGAAAAGAGCAGAAAAACATCTGGGGGCAGGTAAATGAATAGGTAAGAAATCATCTTTTAGTTCACCGACCGAGTATTCCCTTAAGAACGCTAGCTTTCGGCTTCACCCAGTCTGAGGTACACATCCGGCTGACCCGGCAGTAACAATCGCAGAGGTTCTCCCTTTACCACCTAGCCGAACAATCAGGAACGTAGGGGTAAGCACAGGAGCCAGGCAACCCAGCTTGGCCGAAACTTAAGTCATATCGATGCATATAATGGTGAATGAAAGGTATATGCGGAAGTGTGACACATGTGTTGGGCATAAAGCCCGAATTAATAAGCTTCTGTTAAAGAAGCCCCCAGGTATAATGAGCGCGGGTAGCGCGTCAAGGATGTGCAAACAAAGTTTGGACAAGGAAAATTTTTACAAGCAACTTTTTTTTCCAAAAAAGTATAATGCTTGGTCGAACCGAACACAAGTTAGAAATTTAAAACTTTGAGCATGAAGGCAACTTAGCTGGTTAATGTGTTCGGTATTGACGACGCGGTCCGAGCTTGATGCGGGACAAGTTTCCATCCCCCAAGGCGGTCCCGAGGTGGCGGAGCATAGAGCTTGGCACTCCGAAGTGGTGACATAGCACGGCCAATGCAGGACGGCAGAGTGATGCCAAAGTCCCTCACATGGGGTAATGAAGTGTTGACGAAGCCCCCCGTCCAGCCGAGGTGACGTCAAAGGATATAGTCCAGCTGGATCATTTTCCTGTGCACAAAAAATAGTGCAAACCAGAGATAATAATAATAATAATAATAATAAATCGTTGCATAATAAATAATTTATGCAAAGTGAGTAATAAAAGAAATATGGCCTGGCGCCGAAGTCGACGTCGATGCAGGTCGTCAGCGTAATCCAATAAAGGCATGGCAAAGCCTGGATTCACAGGTCGGTCCGAGTTCTGAATGCGACGTTCGCCGGACTATGTACGGAAACTGACCGAACCATCATGCGACCGTCGATAATGCGGCCACCATTTAATAGACCTGTGTGGATATGATGGACAAACCAGAGTAATAATTCTTTGGGAAAAATTAACCCAAACAAGCAAAAAGAAATACTAGGATTAATAGCACCTGGTTTATTTGTTGTAGCAGTCCGAAGGAAGGTGATTCCCAAAATTGGGACTCGATCCGCGCACCCATCGCCTTGTCGGCTAGTGACGCCGAAGTGTCCGGAGTAGGTTGGTGAAGAGATGGCGAAGCCCCTGGTCCAGCCGAGATGTCGAAGTAGGTCGGTGTGATGGACACCAGCTTGAAGAAGCAATAGTGCGGCCCTGCCGATGCAGGTCGTGACGTGGTCGATGCCGGCTTGATGAAGCGACCGTGCGGCGATGCCGGTATGCCCGCTCCGTGTAATCCGTAGGGCGGCGATGTTGGTGATGATTTATCCTTTGCGATGCCGGATTATTGTTCGGCTTGTCGAGATGATGATCTGAAGAGATTGAGCTCGGCTCGACAAAGCGGCGACGTGTCTAACGCAGGTTGGCCGTCGTGGAGCAATATTGCCGGACTACCAGCATTATGTTGAAGATCATGTTCAAAAGATCTTAAAGTTAGTGGGATGTGTTCGGGAACAAAACACAATACCCCGCACAAAAACTTCCTTCAAAAAGGATGTCCGAAATCCCGTTCATAAAAAAGACGAACTCGGGTCGGATTCGTTTTCGCGCAGAAAACAGATCCAAAAAGTGATGCACTAATCGAAGGTTTCCCGGAGTTTGGACGGTCGGATCGAGCTGAATTTTTGGCAGGTGGTAGATAATGGAATTCCGCAGCAAATCAACGGTTGGATCCTCCAAAGGACATCCGAGCTAGACACTGGATACCACGCCCTAAACTCGTCCGGATTCTCGTCCAGATTCAACAGGGCTCCGGTATATCGGAGATTACCGGAGATTCCTCCATCGGAACTCGACGAAATTTTTGCAGGGTTGTTGTAGACTTAATTCCGCATAATTCCAACGAAGTAATCGTTTAGGCGACACTCGAGGAGGCGGTGGCGGCGGATACAAGTTTGTTGTCCAGAAAAACAGCACGGTCGCCTGAGGGCAATGTTGACGTTGAGCCCCCGGGATCCATGGATGACTCCTCCATGATCTTGATAGAGATCGGAGTTGGTGTTGATGAAGACCTTCATCCGAACATGACGATCGGAGGTAGGGCGCAGTCCTCGGTCAAGCCGAGGTGACCAGTCGAGCTGGTGACGAAGAAGCCGACGTCGCAGTTGACCTGTAGTCGAGTCATTGATCCTTTCGCCGATCACATAGCGGAGCTCTCAATGAAAGCACCAATGTCGGTGTTAAAACCGGGGGATCTCAGGTAGGGGGTCCCGAACTGTGCGTCTTAGGATCAATGGTAACATGAGACAAGGGACACGATGTTTACCCAGGTTCGGGCCCTCTTGATGGAGGTAAAACCGTACGTCCTGCTTGATTAATATTGATGATGTGGGTTACAAGAGTAGATCTACCACGAGATCAAGGAGGCTAAACCCTTGAAGCTAGCCTATGGTATGATTGTTGTTGTTCTACGGACTAAAGCCATCCGGTTTATATAGACACCGGAGAGGGCTAGGGTTACATAGAGTCGGTTACATAGTAGGAGATCTACGTATCCGTATCGCCAAGCTTGCCTTCCACGCCAAGGAAAGTCCCATCTGGACACGGGACGAAGTCTTCAATCTTGTATCTTCATAGTCTTGGAGTCCGGTCGATGATGGTGGTAGTCGGGCCGATGATGGTTGGGCCGATGATGGTAGTCCGGCTATCCGGAAACCCCCTAATCCAGGACTCCCTTAGCTGCGAAGGAAGTACAGATCTCGTCTGGCGCCGGTTTACGAAGGGATAAATCTCTTTAATACGCCGGGAGCCGGGCCAAGTAAACCGGCAGTAGTATACGGGACTGAGGCACCTGGGGCAGCGCTGGATCAGCTACGAATAATGGACCCGCCTCGACGGACGGATAACCCGCCACAATATGTATCGACGCCGCTGGGTCATTTTTTTAGCCCTTTGGATAACATGATTGCTGCGGCATCTCGCCTGGCAGCTATTCCGATGGAGGGTGATTCGCTGGCGGCGGTTGAGACGCGACAGGCCAGGGATCTTCTTCAAACCGCTGTTGTGTAGCAGCAGGCTTATTCCTATAGCCGAGACATAATACATTCAACCCCCCATCTGAGCAAAAGTTATAGCAGGCACATCGACGAAGCGACTGTGTCAAGCAGTGCACGACGCCATAATGCCCCTTGAGGGCCTAATCTGGCGCGTGGTGGTGCAAATACTCAGGACGTAGTGGATAATGGCAGAGCATGAAGGGAGGCCGCATTAGCAGCACAATACGTGGGTCATCATCAACCTGCCCCGGTTCAACCAGCGGCGTCAGTAGAAAGAGGACTTGCCTTCAGCTCCTGGGGAGTGCCGTGTCTCACCCCGGCTCTCCGCAATGTGCGGTTGCCCAAAGATTTCAAGGGCCCGCGTAAGGTGCCTAACTACACCGCTGATTTACCCCCCTAGTCATGGGTTTAGAGCTATGAGATGGCTATGGAGATGCTGGAAGTGGATGAAGTGGCATGTGCAAAATACTTCACCATGATGTTGGAAGGAACAACCCACACTTGGTTAAAGAGCCTGCACGCTAACTCCATCGGGTCATGGGACCAATTGAAGGCCCAGTTTATAGCAAATTTCAAGGATACATGCAAACAACCCATGTCCATTGTGGATCTCGCTGCTTGTGTTCAAAGAGAGAACGAATCAACAACTCATTGGGTACGCCGGGTTTCAGAAATCCTGCATTCGTCGGACCGCATCAATGCTGATAGAGCGTTTGTAACATTGGAGGGTAATTGCTGGTTTAAATCACTGAAGATGAAGTTGGGACGGCTCAAACGCCACTGCGATGACATGGGAACGCTTATGGTAGCCTTGGTTAAGTATGTCGATTCTGATAATACCAACGATCCCGATTCCGATGAGGAGAAACTGGAGAAGGAAAGAAGAACGACGGTGCGAAGAGACAGCAGCATAACCAAGGGAGCCATGGGAACAATGATAAGCGTAAAGCGGATAATTCAGATTTTGTGGCTAACACCAATGTACAGGGCAATACACAGCGTCGTAAGAGTAAACCGCCCCAGCACGGTGGAGGCATGAATCTGGAGCGTCTGTTAAACCAGCCCTGCCCAAAGCACGGGACGAAGGAGGTTCCGACCACGCACCTCTCAAAGGATTGCTTCATTATGAAGGAGTTCAATAATTCTGATCTCTTCCGGTGTGATCAGGGTCCATCTGGCGGTTCAGGTCCAAGATTTCACGGGCCGGGTTACGGCGGCGGCGGTTCAAACTCTGGATTTCAGAATAATCAGGGCAACCAGAACAACGAAGGTGGTCACAATCAGCAGAATAATCAGGGGAATCCGCAGCAGTCGGGTTACCAGAGCAACCCGAAGCAGTTAAATGGTGGACAGTATCATGTCTTCACTACTAGTCTGTGCAAGCGCGATTAGAAGCTTCATAAAAGGGTAGTAAATTCTGTTGAACCGGCAGTGCCCTGTTGTCTGCGCTGGTCTGAACAACCCATTATTTGGAGTCAAGAGGATCATCCGCCCCGGGTTGACAACCCTGGCCATCTAGCTTTGGTGGTTGCGCCACAGGTTGGAGGTTATAAGTTCACCAAACTGCTCATGGATGGAGGAAGCAGTATCAATATCTTGTATTACGAAACCTTCCGGCATATGGGGTTAACAGATAAGAATCTTAAACCGTCAAACACCATTTTTCATGGTGTAGTGCCTGGTAAATCGGCTTACCCGGTTGGCAAGATAGCTTTGGAGGTTGTGTTTGGTGATGAGCATGATTCCAGGTCAGAAACTTTGACCTTTGAAGTGGTGAAAATCCAAAGCCCGTATCACGTCCTG
The DNA here is from genome assembly GCF_002162155.2 of Triticum dicoccoides. Taxonomy (NCBI): domain Eukaryota; kingdom Viridiplantae; phylum Streptophyta; class Magnoliopsida; order Poales; family Poaceae; genus Triticum; species Triticum dicoccoides. Next base: position 90,713,820 of record NC_041391.1, on the reverse strand, counting down.
TTTGGATGGCCAGCTTATGCAAAGTTCATGGCGAGGCCCTGTTATATTTATCTATAGCTCAAAATGCCGGGTCATAAGGGGACCATCATGGTTCACGGTAACTGCAAGATTGCTCTGGAGTGTGAGGAAGGTGATGCGGCCTATGTTGAGTCAGTTTGTGCAACGGAGGAGTTGAAGTTTTATAAGGACAATATTGATCCGACAGATATGACTACTCTGAAGAAGCCCACTACAGAGCATGACCCGGCTTTGAAGTTCAAATCGGCTGATGAGACTAAATTGGTTGATTTTGTTCCTGGCAATTCATCCAAGCAGTTCAACATCAGCGTCAACTTGGAAACGAAATAGGAAAGTGTGCTCATTGAGTTCATCCTTGAGAACCGGAACATCTTTGCATGGAAACCTTCTGACATGCCATTTGTACCGAGGGAACTCGCTGAGCACACTCTTAATATTTATCCGAAGTTCAAACCGGTCAAACAGTTTCTTCACCGCTTTAACGAAGAGCGGCGTAAGGCCATTGGTGAAGAGGTAGCCCGACTATTGGCAGCAGGGTTTATTGTGGAGGTATTTCACCCTGAGTGGTTGGCTAATCCGGTGCTGGTACTTAAGAAAACAGCACTTGGCGTATGTGCGTGGATTACACAGATTTGAATAAGGCTTGCCCAGCTGATCCCTTTTCCCTCCCTCGTATTGATCAAATCATTGATGCTATGGCGGGTTGTGAGCGTTTGAGTTTTTTGGATGCGTATTCTGGTAATCATCAGATCAATATGGCAGTTAAGGACTAGGAGAAGACAACTTTCATCACTCCCTTTGGAGCCTTTTGTTATGTGTCTATGCCCTTTGGGCTCAAGAGTGCCCAAGCAACTTATTAGCGATGTGTGCAGAATTGTCTTCATACTCAGATTGGGCGCAATGTTCATGCTTATGTGGATGATATTGTGGTAAAATCCAGGAAAAAGGAGACATTGATAGATGACCTCAAGGAGACCTTTGACAATCTTCGGGTTTATAAGATGATGCTCAATCCGGACAAATGCGTCTTCGGTGTTCCAGCAGGCAAGCTCTTAGGTTTTTTGGTATCTAACAGGGGCATTAAGGCTAATCCGGAAAAGATTAAAGCTATTACGTCTCTCGCTAAACCGGTGTGTATCAATGATGTTCAACGTCTGGCGGGTCGTATTGAGGCTTTGAGCCGGTTTATCAGTAGGTTGGGAGAGAAGGCGATCCCTCTATATCATATGCTAAAGAAGACAGACAATTTTGTCTGGAATGATGCTGCTGATGCGGTGTTGGAGGACTTAAAGAAGTAGTTGGCTGAACCGCCGGTTCTTGCTGCTCCGGTTGATAAGGAGCCACTGTTGCTATACGTGGCTGCTAATGCCCGGGCTGTCAGTGTCGCTATTGTGGTGGAGCGCAAGGAGGCTGGGAAGGAGTACCCGGTTCAAAGGCCGGTTTATTATATCAGCAAAGTGCTCATTGAGTCAAAGCAAATATATCTGCATTGGCAGAAGCTGGTGTATGGGGTTTTCATGGCAAGCTGGAAGCATAAACAGTACTTTCAAGGCCATCCCATCACAGTGGTCAGTTCCGCTCCTTTGGGGGATATAATCCAGAACAGCGAGGCAACTGGCTGGGTTGCTAAATGGGCTATTGAGCTTGGACCACACGGTCTGAAATATATGCCTCGAACAGCTATCAAGTCCCAGGCCCTTGTGGATTTCATCAATGGTTGGATAGAGTTGCAGGCACCGGAAGACAAATCGGACAGCACATACTGGACTATCCACTTTGATGGGTCGAGGCAATTGGAGGGCTCGGGGGCTGGAGTTGTCCTTACTTCCCCTCGAGGTGATAAAATTCGTTATGTTCTCCGCTTAATGTTTCCTTGTACTAACAATGCAGCTGAGGATGAGGCCTAACTCCATAGTCTTCGAGTGGCTAAGGAAATGAACTTAAGCTGGGTATGATGCTTTGGAGACTCCGATCTAGTGGCTCAGCAAGTTTCAGGTACTTGGGATTCTAAGGATCCACTCATGGCAGCTTACCGACAAGAAGTGGATATTGTTGCTGGTTATTTCAAGGGTTATCAGGTTGAGCACATTGATCGGCGCAAGAATGAAGCAGCAAATGCTTTAAGCTGGCTGGAATCTCAACGTAAACCGGTGCCACCCAATACCTTTCTGGATACCCTGCATAACCCGTATGTTAAGTTGCCTACAGAGGAGGACTTAGCTATTCCTGATCTGGAGGCACAGTTGGTTGCTGCTTTACATGTAATTCTGGATTGGACGGTTCCATATTTGGCGTATATGAGCCAAGGCGAGTTACCAGAAGATGAAGTTCTGGCCAGGCAGATAGTCCGGCGATCAAAGTCCATGGTTATTCACAATGGCGAGTTACATCACTGCAGTTTCTCAGGCGTGTTCCAGCGTTGTGTTTCTCCTGAAGAGGTCCAAGAGATTTTGCATGAAATCCATGAAGGAGATTGTGGTCACCACGCTGGTTCAAAATCCTTGGTTGCTAAAGCTTTTCGTCATGGTTTCTATTGGTTAACGGCTCATGCTGATGCTGAGGACCTGGTAAAGTGGTGTGACGCTTGTCAGAAGTTCTCACGACGAGCTCACGTTCCGGCTCAGGAGCTATGGATGATTCCAATCACTTGTCCGTTTGCTACTTGGGGGCTTGATATGGTAGGGCCTTTTAAGCGATCCTAGGATAAGAAGACCCACCTGTTGGTGGCGGTTGACAAGTTTACTAAGTGGGTTGAAATAGAGCCCGTAAGAAAGTGTGACGCAGCCACGGCGGTTCAATTCATCAAGAAAGTGATCTTCTGTTTTGGTTTTCCACACAACATCATCACAGATAATGGCACGAACCTTTCCAAAGGTGAGATGGAGGATTTTTGTCAACGCGAGCACATCCGGCTTGATGTATCGTCCGTGGCTCACCCCCAGTCTAATGGCAAGATGAGAGAGCTAATCAAGAAATCTTGAAGGGTATCAAGCCCCGGCTTATGGTTCCATTGAAACGGACACCGGGTTGTTGGGTGGAGGAATTACCATCTGTGTTATGGAGCATAAACACCACCCCAAATCGATCTACGGGTTATACGCCTTTCTTCATGGTTTACGGGGCAGAGGCGGTCGTCCCAAGTGATATTCATCATGACTCGCCCTGGGTTGCCAATTATGTTGAAGCGAACAATGAGCAAGCACGTCAAGAAGCACTGGACCTGTTAGATGAAAAGCGGGACATGGGGTTGGCTCATTCGGCGGTTTACCAGCAAGACCTGCGACGTTATCACAGCCGCCGGGTTAAAACAAGAACCTTTCAAGAAGGCGACTTAGTGCTCCGGCTCATCCAGGATCAGACCGATATGCACAAGTTATCCCCACCTTGGGAAGGGCCCTTTGTGGTCAGCAAGAATCTGCACAGCGGATCATACTACCTCATCGACATTTCAGAGCACAAAGACTCAAGCAAATCAGAGGAGGAGACCCGTTGGGCGTGGAACATCGCTCATCTTCGGCCTTACTACACCTGAGCCATAGGCTCCTATTATGTACATATTTTGACAATGTATATATTATGACCAATATAATAAACCGGAATCCTTGCTACAAGCAGGGCCTCTTCCGTTCTTCCAATATTTCTTGGTTACAAGGGGGCTTCTGCTTAAAAAGCGATGTCCTGTTTGTTCATTAAACCGGCTATCACGCCACAATACAGCTTGGGAGCTTCACACCCAAGGGGCCAAAGAGAGTCTGGTTGCTATGCACAGCTCAAACTTAGGCACCCATTGAGCACAACTCACCAAGTTACTTGGGGACTCTTTGTGCAATGCAACAAAGAGTTTAAAAGGACCCTTGTAATATGCTATCAAGCATGGCTTGGAAGCCTTGTCTATTCACCTAAAACCTTGGGTTAACCTGCCTCTATCAAGTAAACCACTCCTATCCATGTAATCCTGGCATGACCCGCCGAACGTTTGACAAGTCAATCATATACAGACCCCCAACTTGTCAAAGTTAAAACGACGACTGGGTAGTTGGAGGGCCATCTTGAAAGGCTTTGCAAAATGGTTTAACTCAGCGGCCTGGTAGCCCATGAAAAGCCTCGAATTTGGGCCTGGCAGCCCTTGAAAAGCCTCGACTACATGGTTTTATTTGCTTTTGTCAATTTTTGTTGTTTGACGAAATTTTATGTTGAACCGGCGCCTATTGACCCGACATGGCTATCAACCATCATATTAACCCGGTGTTTGTTAACCCGGCTTGAATTTCAGCTACAAATTTGTCAGACCACATTCAAATTTTAAACCAGTGATTCTTAACCCGGTCTGAGTTTGACTACATGTCGCGAGGATGATCATCCGGAGTTTATCATAACCCGACATGGTTTATTATGCACCAGTACAACATGGTGGGAGTTATCAACACTCAAAGATTTGGGTTATCACCCTTACTACACAAGTTGGTAAACCAACAAGGTAATTCCATTGCACAGATATGATATATTTCATATTTCATTGCTTTATAACCTTGGTTATGAAGCCTCTAGTTCTGTATTTTGCATCATAACCCGTCCGACAGTAAACACTGCCAGGGCATGTTTAAGTTTTTTCAAATACAGAAGGCATGACTTTATAAAAAAATACCAAGGCACATAAAGCAAGCATAGCAACACTCTTGCCGGATTACAGTATCAGGTAGCAGTGCATGATGGCAGAAGATCAAAGTATTTCAACTAGCCTATTACAAGGCGCTTTGACGCCCAAAAGAATAATGTATTGTTGCCCAGAACATTATATACGGAAATTCAAACCGGCTGCGGGATTATGATTCATCACCAAGTTGACATGAAGTTGATGGGTCATCTCGCGTCGGTTCAACCTCCTCCTCCTCACCCAGTGGCTGGAAGTCAATGGTGGTCCAATCAGTCTTGGTTAAGGCTTGGAAGACAGCTTCATGGCTTATAAGATTGAACGGTTCAACGTCAGGGGCATATGTGTGCTTACGGATTGGCGTGATAAGATTATGTGCTTCTTTCACAGCTGCATCAACCCGTTTGTTATCTGCATCATAGCTGGACCGATGAACACACAAGTCAACCTCTTCAGCCAATTGGCTTGCCACAGGGCGCATCTCCTTTGTTAGGGATTTGAGGGCTTCCGTATTAAATTCTGACCCGTCTTCTTGTTTGCCAGGATAGCCCTTTGTGATGTCTGCCGGATCAAGATCCGCAATCCAAGCTGTGGCCCGGGTCAGTGCTGTTAAAGCGCCAGCTCTTGCAGCAGATCGCTTTACCTCTTCTTTCTGGGCAGGGGTCATAGATAATTTGGCCAATGTATCCTTATTTTTTTTTCAATATAAACAGTAGGGTAAAACCCCACTGCAGCTTTTATTAAAATATCAAGGTCGAAAGTCTAGTCTCAAGGGCTTGAGATAAGCCCCAAAAAAGAGAAAAAAAGAAAGAAAAAAACAGAAACATAAAAAGAGAGAAACTACTAAAAAAACCTACCTTATGTCTATATTTACAAAATTGAGTCTAGCCAAACTGAATATTGAGGCAGTAATTTATTCTTCATCCTGAATTTCAATAGCTTGAGCTCCTCCAGAAAGATATGCTTCCACCCTGAAAAGAGGGGTAAATATGCTCAAAGATTTTGTTGTTTCTAGAGATCCAAATAGCCCAAGAACCCAGTATAATAATCTCCATGAAAAAAGGGAGGTGCAGTTTGTCTTTGAGGTCTTGAAATGCTTCCAACACAGATAAATTCATGTCTCTGTTTGGGCAGATGAAGTCCCAACATTGAGCTGCAAAGGGGCAGCTCCAAAATAGATGATGCAGGGTCTCCTCCTGCTGGCAATCCCTAACAGCACAATGATAATCCTCAAGCTCAAAGTTCTTTCTTCTTAGCAGGTTTCTAGTGTTAACTCTATCATGCAGCAGTTGCCAAAACAAAATTTTGTGCTTTGGTTGACATGAGCTCTTCCAAATCCTATTGAAGTGAGGTGGAGTTTGCTTATAACCAATTAACACCTTATAAGATTTGATTGCAGAGTATCTTTCATTTCCCCAAATATAGCTCCATGTATCTTTCAACTGCATATATTTTGAGTTTCTTAATGAGATGCAAATATCTTGCATTTCAAGAAATTCCTCGTAAGCTTGAATTGTCAGTGGCAGGTGAAATAAATCTTGGAGATACTCAGTATGGATAACTTGGCTTACAGTGATAGAAGAATCTCTGGCAAAAGTGATGAGGTGGTGAAATTTGTGCTTCAAGATGAAATCATGCTAGCAGTCATCCCAGAATAGTGCAGTAATACCATCTCCCACATTACATCTGGCAATAGCCTTGTAAGGATCAATGAGAGCTAAATTAGATTTCCACCAAAAAGAACCCTCCCTACTATCTCCCGGTAAGTTTCCATTACTGTAGTAAGTCTCCCAAATTAGGTTTACCCAAGGAATATCATGTCCAGAACTTATGGAGGTTCTTCATTAGCAAGGTCTTGTTGTGTGTAAATATATCCAGGACACCAAGACCCCCTTGACTCTTGGGTCTACACACAGTTTTCCAGGCCACTAGTGCATGTCTCTTATCCTCCATATCAGGGCTCCTCCACAAACAATGTCTCAAGTACTTGATGATCTGTTGTTTTATTGTAACAGGTACATCCAAGCAGCACATGAAAAAAAAGTTAAAGATGCCAGTACAGATTTCACCAAAAGCAACCTTCCTGCTTGGGTCATGAATGTAGAAAGGCCAGCAAGTTTTTTTGCAATTCTCTGCACTAGGGGCAGACATTGTTCCACAGTGGGTTTATAAATTCCCAGGGGCAGTCCCAAGTATGTGAAAGGGAAGTGCCCTCTAGAGCATTGCAATGTACTTGTGAAGATTTCAACTCTGTCTTCTGTGATGTTGATGGGCACCATGATTGATTTACCATAATTTACTTTTGAACCAGTGGCAGAAGCAAAGTTATTTAGGAGTGACTTGAGACAAATTAGTTCTCTGGCATTAGCTTTCATTAGGACCAGTGTGTCATCAGCATACTGCACTATTGGAAGTCAGGGCAAGAATTTCTGTGTAGTGGGGGAGTTATAATTCCCAGTCTCATAGCCTTATTCAAGATGGACTGAAGTAGATCAGCGGCCAGAAAAAATATCAAAGGTGAATAAGGATCACCTTGTCTGACCCCTCTTTTGCAATAAAATTTCTTCCCAGGGACACCATTAAGCATTATAGCTGAAGTTGCAGATGTGAAAATCATGTTCATCCAAGAGATCCACTTCTCCCCAAAACCCTTTGCTCTGAATATATCAATGATTACCTGATGTTCAATAGTATCAAAAGCTTTTTCAAAATCTAGCTTGACCACTAGCACCTCCTCTCTTGATTTGTGACACTGATAGATATATTCATAAGCCCAGCCCAAGACAATCTTGTATCATTCTGTGTTTAAAAAACCCATAGTGATTGATATGAACCATTTGTAGAATCACTTTCTGAAGTCTGTTGGCTAACAATTTGGTTATGATTTTCATAATTCCATTTAGCAAAGAAATAGGTCTGAAGTCATTATGTGTGAGGGGTACCTCCTTTTTTGGAATTAAGGTGATGAAGGAGGTGTTAATGCTCTCAAGATTCACAGTGCCAGCATGAAAAGCCAATATGAGTGCAGTAGTATCCTCCTTAATAATGTCCCAGCAGGCTTTAATGAATTCATTTTTGAAGCCATCTCGACCTGGAGATTTGTCATTTGGCAAGTTTTTCACTACATCATCTATCTCTTCCTGTGTGGAAGGCCTCTCCAGCTCATGAAAAGTTTGAGGATCAATTCTATGCTCATATAAGTCATGCAGGTCAAAGTACATATTGTGGCCATTTGACTGACCAAGTCTTTTTTTGAAAGCCTCCCAAAGTATAGCAGCTTTCCCCTCATGGTTAGTGACTTCCATCTGATCCTCATTCACCAGCATTGCAATCTTATTGTGCCTATGATTTATTGAAGCCTTAGTGTGAAAGAATTTAGTGTTTTCATCACCAAACTGAACTCTTTTAATTTTCCCCCTCTGCTTCCTGTAAATCTTCTGATTATTAAGTACCACCAGCAAATATTCTTTTAGCAAAATCCTGCAGTTTGCTTCAAACTGTGTTAGGTCTCTATATTCCCAAAGAAAGATGCAAGCATTTAGTTCATCAATTTGCTTTTTCAAACAAGATATGTTCTTGGCCCAGAGTTTGAGTGCTCTTCTCAAATTTTTCAATTTGGCATTAACCCTCTTAGCAGGATCAGTGAAACCCACTGGAATATTCCAGGCAGCCTGAACAATTTCCTTAAATGAGCTGTGTTTCAACTAATAATTTTCAAACCTAAAAACCTTACACCTGGGAATATTTGTTCCAATTTTGATCATGCAAGGGATATGATCAGAGATTAGTTTGGCTAGTGGAAGAGCAGTAGAATCAGGGAAAGATGTCATCCAAGCAGCTGATGTGAAAATCCAGTCAAGCTTTTCCATAAGTGGGTTATCTTGCATGTTACTCCAACTAAATTGTCTACCTTTTAAGGGAAGCTCAACCAACCCAAGATTACTAATTGCCTCATTGAACAACAACATCTCATTGATATCCCCTCCTGGTTTATTTCTGTCCTCTGGAGATCTTATGAAGTTAAAATCTCCCATGATTATCCATTCAGCCTCATTATCCATTTGAATAGAATTTAACCAATCAATAAATTCCAGCTTATCCTCATGATTGCAAGGTCCATAAATATTGGTAAGTATCCATGAGTGATTAGAATTATTGCATGTAAACTGAATTGTGAGAGAGAATTTGCTTTGAAAGAGCATTTCTCCATTGAAGAGGGATCCATTCCATACAGTCAAAATACCACCAGAAGCTCCAACTGAGGGTAGGAATTCAAACTTATTAAATCTTTGTGGACAGAGGTTATGAATGTAAGCAAGATCAAACACTTCTCTTTTAGTTCCCTGAATACAAACAATACAAGCATCTCCTCAATTTTTTGTCTGATGGCTAACCACTTATCTGAGGAATTAATACCCCTGACATTCCAATTCAGTATGTTCCAAGATCTGTTATTATTCATTAACACTTATTATCAGATTGATTGTAAACACCAAGTACCATCCCCTGGTGCCAAACCCTGTATGAAATAGGTGCACATGCACAACACCAACTGCATATCTCCACCTCACAAGAACAACACAAACATAGGCATTGACACAAGCACTTTCCAGGAGAATCACATTACAGTTGTTCCACAAAACCCTCCTCACAAAGTCTTGTTACACACATGAAATTGAAAAGGTCTTCCACTGGAATCCCAAAAGTTGTAAAGGGCAACAGAACCATAAGCATTACACATGTGCCCAGAATTAAGCACACCCATCCTACACTGTCCATGCTGAAAGAAAAATAGTTGAAGAAGCTTTATGAATGATATGTAGGTGTATTGTCCAATCATGGTTGCACAACATGAGGGTGTTCAGAATCTCCAGTGGCCTTGGGAACCTTGGCCACCTCCTCCTTGTCCTTTTTCTTGAGTTTCTTGGACAACTTCTCATGAGCTTCTTCCTCAGATACCTTGCAGAAACTCTTTGTCAGATTTTTGACAATTTTATTAGGAATTGTTCGAGGTAAAGCATGACAGGGTAGGCATGTTTGAACAACACAAGAGTTCCTCCTATAACCATTATTATCTCTTTTAATCCTGTCACTCCTTCTTACCTCTCTTTCCACAAGAGGTTCTTTGTCCCTTCTCTTCCTTGAAGCTGCCTCCCCAAGAGGCAGGATGAGGATTTTATTTGGGGACACCTGCTGCAGAGGGCTCCCAGTGCCACTAGAGGAGTGTGCAGCTGGGCTTATTCCCTCATTTTCCTTGCCAGAGCCCTGCATGAAGTCCTTGCAGCTAGGAGCCTGAGAAGTGGAGCAAGTATCAGGAATATGAAAAGAGATAGTTTCTTCAGCAGAACAATTTGCAGTCAACAAAGTCCATAGATCTGATTTGAGTAGCTTCATAATCCAACCAAACTTATCAGGAGTTAATAGGAGGTGTATTATGAAGATGAACCAACTTACAGGTATATCAATCTTAAATGTGTTGGTTTCCCATTGGGTGGCTGGAGCAAAATGTTGAATCCATAGATCCAAACCTTCTTCAGAGATCAAATGAGAACCATCAATAATTTCCATAGCATGTGATTCAACAATATTTTGCACATCAAAAGAGTTTGGGGAACAAGGAGCAGAGTGAGGACCAAAAGTACCTTTCTTACAAATATCAGAAGGCTCCACCAATACATTTTCCTTTCCTTTAACAGCAGCCACCTCCAGTACCTTCCTTGAAATCAAAATTTCAGTGCATTTTACTGTAATGTTATCTCTCTCACTATTTGCAGCTCCTTCCAAAACACTGTCAATTGCAGCAGAACTGCAAGCAACCATGAAATTCTTACTTGCAACATTCTCAGGAACCTGCATAGAGACTTGCTCAACAACCTGTGGCTGGGCCTTAGGAGCAATCTGGTCCTGCAAGATAAGAAGGGGGCCTTGTAGCTCCAATGGCTGGGGTCCAGGAGCTGGCATTTCCTCCACCATAGCCTCCTGGAATGGATCAGCCTCCTCTGGGTCATCCTGGTAAGCTAGTGCAATATTATTTAATCCCATGCCCAATTGAGGTGCCTGGGCACCCTGATTAACCTCCTCACTAGCAGAATGTGTGAGAGAAAGCAGTCCATCAGACAAAGAAATTGTTGTTGTGATTCCACTATTGGGAGCACCATCTTCAGGTAGAATCGGTATCTCCAACTGTTGCTACACAGGTGCAGGAGGGTTTTGTTGTGGAAAAGCCCAGTGGTCATTCTCCTCTTGCTCATCCCATTCATCCCACTCATCATTGTTGTCATGATCATTTTGCATAGGTAAAGGCTGGAACCCAGGTAAGTCATTAGCATGTTGTGGCACTGGATGTGGGTCCACCCCAGGAGGGGGGATTGGATCCTCATCAGCAGGTCCACCTCCCAGCATTTCCTCCCACAGAACTTCAACAGAACATGTCCAAGATTCCTCCTCAAAACTTTCACCTTCAGACCATCTAATACTTTTGGGTATATCCATGAGTTCAGTGACTCTAGCCTTGTCCAAAATCTTTCCACTAAGAGCATCTTCTTTTTCCCAGCTAATGATCCTGCCCCATTTGGAAATGGCAGCAACAATATCATCTGTGTTTCAATAGTCAAAAGGCACACCCACAAACACCAACCAACAGACTCTATTAAAATGGATTCTACGCTAGTTTCTGCCTTGATTATGGGGAGTAAAAGTGAGAAAAACATCCCCAAACTGATGAGGACTCTGCCTGACCAATCTGTCCCTGTCTCTTACATGTCTGAACTGAATATATGCTTTCCCAAAAGGACAAGGCTGAATCTCTCTAAACTGAACTTCTTCAACCTCTTGAAAAAACTCCTCTAGAACATCTCGAACATTAGGGAAGAATACCTCATTAGGATGTGGGTGTATAGTGACAATCGCCCAATCTTCATGCCGACACAGGCGATGCGGCAATACCACCCTGGAAACCCCATTGCGCCCCTCCACTGGCAGTATCTGAAAGCCCTGCGGGACGAAGGGGGCTGGATCAATGGGGATGTTAGCCATTGTTGTCGCTGTCGACGTGCAGAGCCTCAAAGGCCTCCCCGGAGAAGAAGAAGTTGGCGAGCTTGACAAGGTTGCAGCAGAGCTGGTAGGTGAGGGGGAATGCGAGGAGGCAAGTAGGGGTCTCGGCTGAAAATTTGGAAAAAGGTCCTTCACTAGCTCCTGAAATGTCAAGACTTTCCTTAACGGTAATGCTGGCCCATTAAGACGAAACCAAGAATCCTTTGGCTGTCGGCCCCGGCCTGCTCCGGAGGACTCGGGAAAGAGGAAAAAGGAATAAAAGGCCAAAGCCCAAGAAGATTGGGCCTAGTGCAATGACGCGCATAATGCCCCTGCTCTCCGCAGGCATAGCATGAGACATGCAAATTGGTACGTTGCCTTTGCGCAATAACTTGGAGCTCATTGCGCTGTCCATCATTATGACTTGGTGCAATGGCCATCAACCCCCCCAATCATTCCCCTCATGAATGCGGCCCGATAAACGCTGAAACACTAATCTAGTATTATGGCTAGCCGGAGCCTCAGTCCGGCGATCGCTGGAGTTTGGTTGAACAGCTTTACCAAGCCTACCCACTAGCGTCCATTCTTGATCAAGCTCATCACAAAAAGCTCTCTCTTCTCTAAGCCAAATTGGACCACCAAAATTCCAGAGATTAAGAACCATTTCAAACACTTTCTCAACTACTTTTCCCGCATTATAAATCTCAAAACCCACTGATTTGGAAGCAACTGAAAACTTGAACGATCTATCTTTGAGGTGACGGACCCTAAAACCTTGAGCATATCCACCAAACATAGCATGGAGGGAAACATTAACCGTGTGAGGATCAAGTTTGGACGTAGGTCTGCCAAAGGATACCACCATCGTGAACTCTCGTTGGCGAAACCCCGGTGAGAAAACCACTGGGTGCCCAAACTTCTGCCTCATGTCCGCTTGGAACTTCTTACCACGATCAAAATTGTGGGCAAAAGGTGCCATGGTGTGTCTGTTGGGGCCGGAGTGGCACACCATAGGAGGAGGTGGCTGCCGGGCCGGGGTGGCCACCGGCAGGGGAGAAGGTGGGTGGATGCCGGGGCCGGAGTGGCCACCGGTGGTGGTCACCTAGGAGTCGCCTATGAGGCGCCTAGGAGGAGGAGGAGGAGGAGGAGGAGGAGGAGTCGCATGCTCTACACGTATCCTTAATCAAGGTTGGTGCTGGATTATTGTATGATGATGCACAGATGACTCGTTGAGCGCTGGTATACAGTTGCTCTATCAATGTATAGGCAGCTTTCAACTTCATCTGCATATCCGAGCCCACATGGGCAACGCGACTACCTGCAACGGTTTAAGAATTTGCTGTTAAACCAGGAACTTCAAAGATGTTCAAGGAAGGTTCTTGCAAAGCGTACTTACCAAATATTGGAGAAGTCATAGCATTGACTTGATGCTTTAGCCCATTTGGCTCTTCCGCCACCGGTTTAAGAGCTTCTTCGGCATCTTTAGCCCGCTTTAATAGAGCAGCCTTTTCGGTTTCCCAGTCCACCCGCTCGCTTTTCAAACCATCCTTCAATCTCTCCATGGCAGTTAAAGCGCCCTTCACTTCATCTTTGGCCTTGGAGGTTTCTGTTTGCTGGGACTTGATATTTTCTTTAAGATTGGCAATTTGGGAATCTTTGTTGCTCATGTCAGCCCGCAAAAGACAGATGATGAACATGTTAATATTTTTCTCAAAGTCCCAAGCATATAACAAGTTATACACTTGGCACTTGGGGGCTAATGTGGATTGCTTCTTTTTTGACTGTTATTTAAAGTCCCAAGGCTCAATACAAGTATTAATCTTGGCACTTGGGGGCTAATGCGTAATTGATCAGATAAATCAAAGGTGAAGAAATTCAACAAGGACGAGTTTTGAACAGAAAGTCCTGGTTCATTTTGAAGAGTTAAACCGGCCCTTGGGGGCTACACAGTTGATCTTTTTTATCCAAAGTCCCGGTTCATCTTCAAGAGATAATCCGGTCCTTGGGGGCTACAGTGGAGTTGATATACAGTATGAATAAAATTTATAAATAGTTTGGAATGGAAATTACGTCATAGCGTTCCTTCATCAAGTTGACTAAACCGGCCTCATAGTCACAGCTTGTATATAGGCTGTTTAGGTATCTAGAGTGAAGTTCTTGAGCGCTGAGATGAGCACAGCTTGACAGATCAGTCTTCTATTTACCTTTCTCCACAGCAGCAGATTCCACTTTGGCGCTATGCTTTGACAAAGCGATAGGGTTGCCAGGAGAAGTGTGGCCAAACCCGGTAATCACTACATCATCATTTTCTCTATTTGGGCTCGCCGGTTTATCTGAGGCTTTGGCTGGGCTCGGCAGATCGGCAACTGGACTTGGAGGATTGATAATTGGGCTTGGTGGATCGCCATGAGGACTAGCCGGGTTAACCTCTGGCGGATCAACATAAGTGTGCTGACCTTGTGGTACAGGATCCTCCATAGTAATATCAGCATCCCCATCAGCACCTTCTGGGGTCCTCTTAGGTTCAAACACCTTGGTGGGAGTATTCATTTTTGCCTTCTTGCTGAGTCGGGCTTTGGCGCTGTAAAATAGCAAACAAAGGTTAGTACAGTAAACCGGCGCAAGAAGGCAAAGCTTAAAATAATTATACTTACCCAGGGACGGTCTTGAGGGGCGGCATTTGAGTGGTTGATGAATCGCCAGAGGATGAACTGGAAGTTACCTGATAATTCAAGTCAGATGGATTAAGAGGATATCGGAAGTAACCCACCAAGGGATAAGACTTGTTAGAATTACAGGAGACCTCTGCACGGCGCTTCCGGATTGGGGTGTCTAGTAAACCGTAGGATGTGACTTGCTGGCCACTGTGTCGGGTTGTGCGACGACCTTCAGGGTGCTGGGTCTTGAAAGAAAATTGTGGATCCAAATGAGCGAGAGGATGTGAAAGTTTCACTTTTCGAACTGCGCGACGGAGTTTTTGTACTGGCACAAGATCAGAATTGGAGGAAAGGGAGATTACCTCTACGTGGTCAGCACGGCTGGCTTCCGCATCATCCTGATAATGATCGTTATCAATAAGATATAAGAAAAATGAACCAAGGGAGTCAGGTTCTACCTCTGGTTCCGAATCTTCAACATCCTCAGGTGGATCAGAGGACTCGGTGATTTTATTCTTTGCTGGCCTCTTTGTAGCCTTGCTTTTGGCCCGAGGAGCTCTCACCGGTTTGTCTTGTGGTTTTGCCGGTTTGTCTTGAGTCTTCCTTTTCCAGAATGGATCTTTGGCCTGTAAGAATAAACAAAAAGCTATCAGAAAAATGTTAAAGTGGAGATGGGTTACAAAGAAGAAAGACAAAATCTTACATCTGGCGGTTTGTTGGAGGCATAAAAGGGGCGCAGCCCAGTCTTGCTGCACTCAGATATCAATTCATCTAGCATCTTTTTTACAGATTCGGTGACCTCGTCTTCAGTCATCTGAATTTTTTTTGACTATTTCAGTCATTTGAATTTTAGTGTGCCATTGAGGATCTTTGGCATCTCCGGTATATTCATGCATTAATCTGGTGCGGAGCTTAAGGGCAGGATACCCCATGAAACCCAGCAACGGACAAGGTCAATACCAGTTAAACCATTTGCTAGAAGAGCCCGGAGCTTGGCAAGCTGTGGAGCATATGTTTGTCGTTCTCTGGCAGTGAGCCGCTGAGGCAGTGGATGTTCATTGCTGAGTCGGTAAGCACGGTAACCCGGTAGAGGACTTTCATCAGCAGGCATAGTGTTCTGACAGTAGAACCACGTCTGATTCCAATGCTTGGGGTGGCTGTGATGTCTGGCATGAGGAAAATTGACTTATTTCCTTTTTGAATTGACACACCGCCAAGTTCAGTATTTGGGCCATCAGAAAATTCATTACGGCGGTTCAAGTGGAAGAAGTCTCTGAAAAAGTTCGACAGTCGGTTCTTCTTGCAGATAGACTTTGCAGAACACCTGGAAGTTGCAAATATTGGACACATAATTCGGTCCAATATCTTGAGGGTGGAGTTGGAAGCTGGCAAGCACATCCCGGAAAAACTTTGATCCGGGAGTGTTAAATCCCCGGTCCATATGCTGCATAAATACAACCACTTCTCCGTCCTGAGGTTTAGGAGGGCTCTCAAGGCCAGGGACTCGCCAATGAATGATCTCCTTCTTGGCTAAAGCGCCAGTCATAACATACCCAGTAAGCTGTTCTTCTTTCATCCGGGAGGGAACCCAATTGCAAGAAGAGAATTGTTTGGCCATTTTTGATGACAAACTGTAAAAGTAATTCAAAATGACAGTTTACGGTTCAAGATGGATGTGCATAAACCAGTGTTAAACCGGGGGATTTAATTGGAGCATATATACATGTTAAACTGGATACTGATGCTCAAATCAAGATGGCGGTTTACGTGAGGGCTAATGGTACCTGGCGGATTATCATTTTCTAAAGGTTAAACCACCTATAGTGGAAGAAGCATATCTGTAATTTACAAAGTGCTGCAGAAACAGGTTTCACAAGATGGTGTTATAATTTTGGATCTATCGCGATTCAGTAAAGAAAAATTTCTAAACCCTAAAATGGCGACAAGCAGAACAGTGAACGTCCAGATGAGATCTATCCAGGAACAAAGAGATACTATGGCAAGGCAAACTAAAGCTATAGCTTCGGCCGCAAAAAGAGGATGTTGGGTTTGTCTAGATTCAATAAGGCAGTAAGGAAAAACGTACACGCACCAATGAACGCTGATGAAACATCAAAGAACTATGGAACCCTAACGCAGATCTGACAGATGGGAAGATGAATACTTACCAAGGCTGCGGGGTAGCGGAGGAACGTCGCAGGGTTTCTGGTCAAGAACAGGTTGATGCAGCGGCCTGGTTGGTGCAGACTAAGAGATCGATGGCGGCGGTGATGCTTGAGCTCTTTGGGGTCGCGAGGAGGAAGAAGATGCGAAGATACAAGGGGGAGAATGGAAAGGACCCCCGGTCTTATTTATAAAGGCAAAGGGATAAGTGACTGGTGCGAAAATCAAGGAGCCTAAAAAGGGGATATAAGGCACAACTGTCGCCTCGATCTTCGGAGGTCAGTTAATAAAAGAGGAATACATATGACATTTTTATGCAGATGACGTCACGACGGTTTACGACGATTGCAGAAGATGACATCATGGAGGTTTACAAGATCAACATGAGAATGTCCAAATCGGAATTTTTCTAAGTTGAAGATTGACATGAACAGGTTCAAACCAATCTGGGGCCTAATGTTGGGGATATGACTACTGAGTTAAACCGCCCAGGAGGGGCCGGATTACACTCACAAGGAGTCCAGCATAAAGAACCCATGAAGACGAAGTACATGGCGCTTTAAGTATGGATGCTTCGAGGCCCAGAGCCCAATGGCGGATTAGGGCCCATAGTAGCAAACCGCCATATATGTATAACTTGTATTGTAAGTTAGGGAAAGGAAGAAACCGAGCCGGACACTTGTATGAGCCGACCTCAAGATTCTGTAGACCGGCCGGGCGTCAACCTATATAGAAACAACAGCTGGTTCAGGGACAAGAAACAACAGCTCGAGAGATAGGTAAAGCGGATTCGCTCCCTGCTCAACCTATATAGACCGACCGGTTCAGCGACAAGAAACAACAGCTCGAGAGATAGGTAAAGCGGATTCGCTCCCTGCTCATCGAGATCAATCAATCCCACAACAACTGGATCGTAGGCCTTTACCTTCACCGCAAGGGGCCGAACCAGTATAAAATCCCCGTGTCCTTTGTCCGATTTAACCCCTTCTTGCTAATCTCGTTGTGATGGCTCCACGACTAAGTCCTTCTGCTAGGACATCTGACGTGATATTTCCACGACACTCATTGTTTAAGGATAAGTGGGCTTACCACTTTTACATAAAGCATTGTTGTGTGCACACCATTAGGGTTGCCTTAACTCAATTCTTAGAGTAAAGCTCCACCTAGATGTGAGATCCCCCCTAAGAGGGATGAACTAACCTTGGGTTTTGTCGATGATGACTTCATGTAGGTGTTGAAGATGTGGATGCTCAATGTTGATGTAGATCGTTTGGAGCAATCCATTGGAGTGAGTTGCAGTTACAATACCTACATGGGTTAGTCCCACAAGGAACAAACAAGGATATCCATAGACATAGAGTGATGCACACACAAGATGATGTCTATGAAAGCATTAGGTTACCTTGTCCCTTGTCTTACCAACAAGAGGGTTTGTGACTCCTTGAACTTGTGCAAGATGTGGAAGTTGATTGCACTTGTTCTTGCCAAAATGATAAGAGTGAAGTATGTTGGCGGAGTCACCCTCAAGAACTCTCTAGTTCTTCTTCTTCGAGATCCACATCATCTTGATGGGAATCCTTGGAGTTGTAGTCGTACTTGGTGAAGTAGAACTTGATGTAGTCTTGGGAACCCACTTGACCAAGGCCTTGGGAGCGTCTTCAAATGCATCAATCTCCTCTTCAAGCACATCCTTGCCTTTTTGCTTGTGGTCTTGTGGTGGAAGATCATCTTGAGCTTGTGTCTCTTTGAAGGAAGTAGGATCATACTTCTCTTGTTGAGGAACAAACTTCGTCTTGGGGTATTGGTCTTCCTCCCACTCAACTCCATTGGCATTGAACTTTCGTTCAAAACCAACACCTTGGTTCTTCTGGTGCCTTCCTTGCTTGCATACAATTTCCTCGAATTGCTTACTCCCGGCAAGGCTCTTGTAAACACCTTTCTCTATAATTCCCTTCAATAAGCTATTTTCTTGCTCAAGTGTAACTTGGCTAAGAGAATCATTAGTGTAATCAAGAGAACTACTAGAAGCAACAACATTGGATTTAGCATGATTATTGTTACTACTAGAGGAATAATCCTTCTTGTTCTTGTTACTAGACTTGACTTGAGGCATGTAAGTAGATAAGAGTAAATGCTTGGCAATGTAAGAAGAACTTTTCTTGCAAAGATCATCATTGATTGCCTTTAAGAACTCATGCTCTTGCTCAAGGTTGAACTTTTCAAAGCGTAACTTCTCATGAGTACTTAAAAGTTCTCGATGATCTCCTAAGATAGTTTCATGAGCTAACTTAAGAGTGATTAGTTCTTTAGTTAGAAGCTCAATCTTCTCCTTATAATTGTCATTCATTTTATATTTATTAGCATGATTAATTGACATTTCATCATAGTATTCATCACTAGAGTTGTCAATAAGTAAATCATCATCACCTAACTAGTCATCTTCATCACTATTGAAATCAACATACTCGGGGTGTGATACCTTTGGGCCTTTAGCCATGAAGCATCTTCGAAGTCCTTCAATTGGTGAATCAAATATGTCATAGGAGTTGGTTGACACAAGTGCTTGATCGGCAACACCTTCATCTTGAGTATGTTCGGAGTCGGAGAGATAGCTTCTCTCGGAGTGATTGTCGGAGTCGGAGCCGGATACCCATTCACCAACATGAGCTTGATATCTTCGTTTTGTGTATTTCCTTGACTTGTCCTTCCTTTCCGAATCCTTGCTTCTCCGGGATGTTCTTCATTCATAACGATCATGTCTACTCCTTCTCTCTCTTGATGGTGATTCTTCTCTTCTACTTCTCCTCTTAGGTGATTCTTCTCTTCTCTTGTAGGGAGCCGTACACTCATTGGAATAGTGTCCGTGTCTTCCACAATTGTAGCAATTACGCTCTCGACTAGAAGATCTTTTGTCATTGTAGGACCTTGACTTGGAGGTTCTCTCTTTGCTTCTACTCTTGTAGAAATTGTTGAAGTTCTTCACCATTAGGCTCAGTTCTTCATTGAAGGTTTGTTTCTCACTTGATGATGTAGGAGCTTCACATGAGGCTTTGTAAGCACCACTTGACTTGTTGTGGATCTCCTCCTTATCCTCGAGTGACATCTCATGAGCAACAATTCTTCCAATGACTTCCGTTGGCTTGAGATTCTTGTAATTGGGCATCATTTGGATCAATGTGCACACGGTATCATATTTTCCATCCAAAGCTCTTAGGATCTTCTTGATGATGAATTTGTCGGTCATCTCTTCACTTCCCAAGCCGGCAATCTCATTTGTAATGAGAGCAAGCCTAGAGTACATTTCAGCAATGCCTTCACCATCCTTCATCTTGACTTGTCAAGTTGGCTTTGAAGCACATCCAACTTGGATTCCTTGATGGAGTCGGTGAGGGAGTCCTGGATAAGGGGGTATCCGGACAGCCGGACTATATACTTTGGCCGGACTATTGGACTATGAAGATACAAGACAGAAGACTTCGTCCCGTGTCCAGATGGGACTCTCCTTGGCGTGGAAGGCAAGCTTGGCGATTCGGATGTAGATCTCCTCCTCTATAAACCGACTCTGACTAACCCTAGCCCCCTCCGGTGTCTATATAAACTAGAGGGTTTACTCCGTAGGACACAACAACAATCATACCATAGGCTAGCTTCTAGGGTTTAGCCTCTCTGATCTTGTGGTAGATCAACTCTTGTAATACTCATATCATCAAGATCAATCAAGCAGGAAGTAGCGTTTTACCTCCATCGAGAGGGCCCGAACCTGGGTAAACATCGTGTCCCCTGCCTCCTGTTACCATTAGTCTTAGACGCACAGTTCGGGACCCCGTACCCGAGATCCACCGGTTTTGACACCGACATTGGTGCTTTCATTGAGAGTTCCTCTGTGTCGTCGCTGTAAGGCTAGATGGCTTCTCCAACCTTCAACCACGCTGCCCTGGGTGAGACTTTTCTCTCCGAACAGATCTTCCTATTCGGCAGCTTCGCACTGCAGGCTAACTCGCTTGGCCATCTGGAGCAGATCGATAGCTACGCCCTTGGCCACCAGGTCAGGTTTGGAAACCTAAACTACACCACCGATATCCGTGGAGACTTGATCTTCGACGGATTCGGACCCGTCTCAGGAGCGCCGAACAATCACGACGTGCATGGCCTAGATCAGCAGTCGGACTGTATTCGGAACATCGCACCTGCTACAGCTCTGGATTTCATTCCAGAGCAGGTCATGCCTTCCAAGGACGGGTGGATGGACCCCGCCCCGGAGGCCGCACTCTCATCGGTGTTGGAGCCGAACACAGATTCCTCTCCTCGGGAAGTCTGTACCTCCGGACCCCCCGACTCATCTCCGGTAGTGTGTTTTGGACCGCATGCACCCGTGTCCATCGAATCTAATTGGGCTCCAGTCATGGAGTTCGCCGCCACGGATATCTTTCAGCACTCACCCTTGGGAGACGTGCTGAATTCGTTAAGGTCTCTCTCTTTGTTAGGAGACTCCTGGCCGAACTATATCCAGCTCGAGTGGGAAGCTGGCGACGAAGAAATTCGTTACCCACCCACCACCCACTTAATAGCCATGGTCGACGATTTGACCGACGTGCTTAATTTCGACTTCGAAGAGATCGACGGTATAGACGACGATGCCGGAGAAAAACAGGAGCCACCGCCCACAGGGCGCTGGACTGCCACCTCTTCATATGATATATATATGGTGGACACTCCCAAAGAAAACAATGGCGATAAGGCAACGGGAGATAATCCCTCAGGGAAAAAAGCAAAACATGGGCGTCATCGGCGCCGCTCCAAGCCTCGCCACAAGAATACCGGCACTGGAGAAGAAAATCCAGATGGCGCCGAAGAGGAATATGATCCTGATCAACCCACCTTCGAGCAAGCCGAACAGGAACACGGGCAGGCTAGCCCAGACAAACAGGCGACGGAAGGATACTTGGAGGATGATAACTATATGCCTCCCTTCAAAGACGAGGTGAGCCTCGGTGACGACGAATTCGGCGTACCAGATGATCCCATAGAGCAGGAGCGCTTCAAGCGCAGGCTTATAGCCACTGCAAGAAGCCTGAAAAAGAAGCAGCAGCAGCTCCAAGCTGACCAAGATCTGCTCACAGATAGATGGACCGAAGTCCTGGTGGCCGAAGAATACGGACTCGAACCCCCATGTAGGGGATACCCATCACAAGATGAGGCTGGCCAACCACCACGCGGCCGGGATAAGACGGCATGTCAGGCCGGACACCAGCCCGCACCCCCACGCCGGTTCACCACGGCTCGGGGCAATACACAGGACCTGTGAGATATACTGGAAAACAATGCAGGACAATGAAGATCGATCTAGGGATCACGAGGGCGCGCCATAGCTCAGGACACCAATCATCACGCCGGACACAATACTGATCAATCCTGCTGGGCCGAACATTACCGACAATACCTAATCGGACTATGCCGCGACATAGCCCGGCACAGAGGCGCCGCACACCCTCTCTGCTTCACTAATGAAGTAATGGAACATGAGTTCCCATAAGGGTTTAAACCCGTCAACATTGAGTTATACGATGGTGTAACAGACCCCGCAGTGTGGATCGAGGATTTTCTTCTCCACATTCATATGGCCCGCAGTGATGACCTACATGCCATCAAGTACCTCCTACTTAAGCTTAAAGGGCCAGCCAGACACTGGCTGAATAGCCTACCAGCAAACTCTATTGGCAGCTGGGAAAACCTTGAGGATGCATTCCTCGATAACTTCCAAGGCACCTATGTGCGACCACCGGATGCTGATGACTTAAGTCACATTACCCAATAGCCCGAAGAGTCGGCCAGGAAATTCTGGACTCAGTTCCTAACTAAAAAGAACCAAATTGTCGATTGTCCGGATGCTGAGGCCCTAGCGGCCTTTAAGCATAATATACGTGACAAGTGGCTTGCCCGACACCTTGGCCAAGAAAAATCGAAGACTATGGCATCACTCACGACACTAATGACCCGCTTTTGCGCGGGTGAGGACAGTTGGCTGGCTCGCAGCAACACAGTGCTAGGAAACCCTGGCACCTCAGATACCCGTAACAGTAACGGAAAGCCACAGCACAACAGACACAAGCGTCGAAACAACGACGATAATGCGGAGGATACAACAGTTAATGCCGGATTCAGCAACTCCAAATCCGGTCAGCGGAAGAAGCCGTTCGAAATAAACAACCCGGGATCGTCCTGTCTGGACCGCATACTCGACCGCTCGTGCCAGATTCACGGCACCCCTGATAAACTAGCCAATTAGACTAACAGAGATTGTTGGGTGTTCAAACAGGCTAGCAAGATAAATGCCGAGAACAGGGGCTGCACAGCAATGATGACGAGGAGCCCCGACGTCCGAACACTGGAGGACAGAAGAAATCCGCCCCCATGTCAAAACGGTGAATATGATCTATGTCACTCACATCCCCAAACGGGAGCAAAAGCGTGCACTCAGGGACGTCTATGCGATGGAGCCCATTGCCCCAAAATTCAACCCATGGTCATCCTTCCCGATCACCTTTGATCGTAGGGACCATCCGACCAGCATCCGTCAAGGCGGCTAAGCCGCATTGGTCCTTGACCCAATCATCGACGGATTCCACCTCACGCGAGTCCTCATGGACGGTGGCAGCAGCCTGAACCTGCTTTATCAGGACACGGTGCGCAAAATGGGCATCGATCCGTCACGGATCAAACCCATCAAAACCACCTTCAAAGGTGTAATTCCACGGGTATAGGCCCGCTGCACGGGCTCAATAACACTGGAAGTGGTCTTCGGATCTCTTGATAACTTCCAAAGCGAAGAGTTAATCTTCGATATCGTCCCTTCCCGTAGTGGCTATCATGCACTACTTGGACGAACTGCGTTCGCTCGTTTCAATGCGGTATCGCACTATGCATACCTCAAGCTCAAAATGCCAGGACCTCGCGGGGTCATAACAGTCAATGGAAACACAGACTGCTCCCTCCGTACGGAAGAGCATACTGTGGCCCTCGCAGCAGAAGTAGAAAGCAGCCTCCTCCGACAAACAGCCAATCCGGCAACGACATCCCCGAACACCGTCAAGCGAGTTCGGAGTACCCCGCAATAGGACCGCCAGGCACGCCAGGAGCTGGACTAGCAACTCGGCCTCCACTCCAACCCCATTCAAGCAGCGTTAGTACCACGCATACATAACTATGCAATCAAGATACCATGGACATAGGTGGAGGCAGGACGACAATGCTACCCGAGTGCGGTTCAGCCGCCATGAGGCCCGCATACATTTTCTTTTTCCAGGACCCAACTTCCGGGCAGCCCCTTCAGAGAGTTCGGATAACCGGACTCATCACAGAAGGTACACCAAGGAGGCACAGAGGCATCACATGCAAGGGAATACTCAGGTGGTCTCCTCCAATTTAGATATATTAAAACTGAGCACTTTTCCAGCCCTCTTAGGCCATCAGCATTTCTAGCCGTTAGATCTTCACTTCTAATCGTTTTTGGCCGTCGGATTCGCTCTTAATCCCACCTAAATCTTCTGTACAGGCTAAATCACCCGTCAGGCTGGGCTAGCTTCTCGGGTCGCTGCTCCAGCAGATATTTTGGGCGTGTGAGGTTCAATTGGGCCTACTGGCGTACTGGGCCTGTACTACCACCCCGTCCAGCGCAACACGCAATTGTAAAACGCAAAGGCGTACAACCCTAAAACCAGTCGCGACCCTGCTCCTCCTCTGTTCCGATTGTGCGGCCTAACCATGGTCTAGGAACTAGGATTGCATCGGCGGCTGTGCTGGGTTTGCACGGACGAGGCGTACATCGCATTCCGTGGTCCGTCGGTCCAGCGGCGCGGCAACATGGTCCATTTCTAATGGCCGGCACCTCATCTGCTGGTAACTGCTCCGCTCAGACTTCAAACATGCAATCATATTTTCGTATCGAAGCACGCATTCATGGCCGGGCTGATGACTCATCTCCTGGAAAATTCAGTTTCTAGGTGGTATGTGTATATATGCTTCCTCCCTGTAACTCTTTGATCCGATCCAATCGATCTATTCGGGAGAGGGAATAAAAGCCAACGAGGCTGGCCTATGCGGACAAGGAGGAGGCGATGCCGAGGCATGCCGATGGTGTGTGAAGTGCCGTGATTCGGCTCGCAAAGCGGTGCGATGCAGGGTGGCTCGACGTGGGCATGGCCGATTAATGTACAGCAAGGCGACGCAGCTTCTAGCAGGTGATTTAGACAGGGAGACGATGGCGACGCAGCTTCCAGCACGTGATTCAGTACGTCACTCACCATCCGCGATTAATCCAGGTATGTTACTGGCAACCTACACTGCTTGAGTTCATGCGCATGTGTGAAAATATGTTTTTAGTTAGGTTACTTCCTCATCTTCGACTTTCCTGCAGAAGTTATTTCCCCTACAATTTTCCTCTCCCACCAAGTGATTCCAATGTGCTAATGTGTTTTCAATCTCAATTTTGTACAGGAAGTGCTCATCCTGTTTCTGGTTAATTAATTTGGGCAAATCTTGGAGGTTGATTCTTGTATATTGGCTTGGAGTATTCTTCTCCTGACAATCTGCAGCTGCTGACATCCAGCTAATTAGTTCACGTAGATTGGCAGAGCTGGTCCCTTCATACTTTAACACCCATCTATCTAGGACGTATGAATCCATGTACGTGTTTTACTCATGACATGGTACTGTTTGTTGATGTATGCATCAGATTTCTTATAATGATATAGTAAAATGGGCAAAAAACACAATCAAGCTATTCTAGAAAGAGGTGATGGCAAGAAAACACCAACAATCTCTTTCCTAATACATGGTACAACATGCCAAGAAAGGACGAATGTATATATACATGCATGATACATCATATATTGACTTTACTGCTTATGAATCTATGCCAATATATTCCCATGCATATTCTGAACCATTAAGTGCCCGGGTTCTTTTAATCTACTCTATATAATTAACCGGCAAACTCTCATCACACAGTTATTTTAATCTACTTTACTTAAGCTACATGCGTGCATAATTAAAAAATATATCATGTTAAGCTGATCCATCTGATTGATAACATCATATATGTGATCTTGTCAGTAGAAATTGTGTGATACGCAGTAGACAGGAAACTTGGACGGTTAGGTTTTTTTAATCTGTTGTACACTGGTCAGGAAATTTCTTGATAGCTTCCTGATGCTCTAACTAGAAGTTAGGCTATTTCAAGTGCGAAAAAACATCCGGAAGGCTATTCATCTTGCATTTTTCCATACAAGGTGAAATCATCACTACTGATGTTTTATTTATAAGAAGACATCTTCATTGATGCTCCCAAAATCTTAGGCTTAGCAACAAAATTTCTAATTGGCCAAAAGGAACCAATCATACTGTTATTTGATTTCCAATGTGTATATATTCCCTATATCATGAAATGAACCACATGTTCTTTCTTATTAATAGTATTGGCATGGAAAAACTCACAGTTCTAATGACTGTACGGTACTTGTTTGCTTTGCGCATGAGCACATAAGATTTCTTTTTGTTCGCTAATTATGACCATTACCAGTGTTTTGTGCCACTTACACTTACAATTCTGCAGCTATTCTGGCTTTCAAGTAAAGAAGTACAAACAATCAGATGCCAAATTGTCCAAGACGGATTATGCTGAGAGGTAGGTGGCCCTGATGAAGCAAAAGGCAGATTGATAATGGCGAGCACAACGGCAAGGGAAGAATGTCATGCCTGCCGAGCCACCCAAGGACTAAGGCCATGTTCAGGAGAGAAGGAAGGCCATGGCAACTAAGAGCCACAACATTCCAACGTGGGTTCAATATTATGTTCATGGATGCTTCTGCACATTCTTGATAGAAGATATTATAAAGAGGGTAGTGCATATTGCCTTTTCGCAGTCCAGGCAAGTCATTAGTGGAAAATTTGAATCCTTTTTAACACTAAGATAGACCAGTGAGCTCTTTTCCTGGACTATGTAACCCCAACTAATCAACTAAAAATGATGGATTATAAAATAGAGAAGTGCAATTACAACAAGTGAACGAAATAAAGCAGCGCAATCACAACAAGCAGTGAACGCCCATCACTGATTTAGGGGTATGACAGACCAAATTAGCTTAAAGTTATAGTCATATACAGTACATTATGATATTAAAACAATATATAGTCTCTACATATATTAGTATTAATCCTTCACATTAGAGTGCAAAAATAGATGGGCGCAACAACACGCGCCATAAATGATCTAGTGATAGTTATACCTGTCCTTACGTACACGCATGTAGCCTGCCCTTGGATAGGATACGTCAAATAGTCCTATTTTTTTCTGCTTAATGCATCAATTGTACACCTACATGTTGCCGTATTGTCCAAATAAGTTGGAAGTAGTACATAGCGTCAGCTTCTTATTACTATCCTTATATTTTCCATTGAATATTTATTCAATATTTGTATCCATACATTTTGGTATGGTCAGCTCGCCAGGGGCTTCTTATCAAGCCCCATAAAATGGCAAGCAAAGTCCAAACACTTTCAATAGTGCAGCACCCCGAACTTATAGCATTATATGCATCAGCTCCGAATCATTTCTTGGGTCAATAGTTGGGTTAGCCCGGCTCCCTTGTTTTGGTACCTTACGTTCCGTTATATCGGCTAAGGTAGCGCAAGGAGAACTACTGCGATTGTGCCCCGGTTCTTCCGGACGAGCACCTCAGTAGAGAAAGCCGAAAACTAACTGTCATGATGCGGCGAGAGCTGGTCGCTGTTCGTGAGGTAGTAAAATCCCTAAAGATTTTTTCCTCTTAAGGCGAGGAATCGGCCTTGCCCAATTTAGGCGTGTATAACACCCCAATTTGGCTTTCCGAATACTAGGGGCTTCGCCGACATTTAAAATTATAGACTTCTATGGCCAAGTGAGAGTTATAAAGCCGAATAGTCCGATTGCCTGGTTCACTGCGCTAAACACCTCCTTAAAGGACTAAGAATTTGGATAAAGAGTGTTTAGGTTTTCCACGAACACCCCAGTACTAGTTACAAGGGGGCGGAAGCCGACCACTGGCCTACTTTTAGGTTTTGATAAACGACCGCAGAGAAGGTAATATTTTAAATCAAACAAAGCATTATATAGCGCAATCAAACTCATCCTCATATTACACAGATGACACGAGTACATTTACTCGAAAATAATGTTCTAAGGACATTCATCCGCCACAAGCCGAGCATCTTCCATAACGCCACTACAATACATCTCGGGGTAGCGATGCTCCTTGCCCTTCGGGGCTCCATCCTTCACGAGCTGCTCAGCATCCAGTTTGCCCCAATGCACCTTCGCGCGGGCAAAGGCCCGTCGGGCACCCTCAATACATACGGACTGCTTGATAACTTCTAGCCGTGGACAGGCATGCACCATCCGCTTAACCAGGCCAAAGTGGCTGCCGGGCAGGGGCTCGCCAGGCCACATCCGGACTATGAGGTCCCTCATGGCCTGTTTGGCCGCATTGTGGAGTCCGACTAGCTGCTTCAGTTGGTCACTCAGAGCCATAGGGTGTTTGGCCCCAGTATATTGGGACCAGAACAGCTTCTCCGTAGAGCTCCCCTCTTCAGCGCGATAGAACTCCGCGGCATCCGAAATGCTGCGTGGCAGATCTGTGAATGCTCCTGGAGAGCTCCGGATTCGTGTAAGTAAAAGAAATGACTCGTCCACATGCTTGCTTTGCATCAAGAATGCCTTACCCTCCGCTATCTTCTTGGCCGCCTGGATTTCCTGGAGGGCTTTTTCGGCTTCGGCCTTGGTGTCGGCAGTGCTCTGAAGGGCCTTTGCAAGCTCAGACGCTTGCATCTTGTAGTCATGCTCCAGGGAGCCGAACTTCTTGCGAAGCTCCTGGAGCTCCTGCTGTACCTCCCCCACCCGAGCTTCTTGCTTTTCTCGCTAGGTGCGCTCCGTATCCGCCTTGGCTTCGGCCGCGGACAGCGCCTCCTTCAGGGCCGCCACTTCAGTCGCAGTCCCTATCAAAAGCCATGATGATATTTCTTAGCATCACCAACTTTTTATCCTCTATACGACATATGGACGGGGTTTCTCTTACCTTTGTTTGCCTCGAGCTACTTCTTTACAAGGCCGAGGTATTCTTTGGCCTACCCCAGTTCGCGCTTGAGTCCGGCAACCTCAGCCGTGCGCGTAGTGGCGGTCAGCAGCAGTGCCTGTTTAATTCATTCAGAGAAATACCATTAGCTTCCCGCGGTTCTTTAGTTGACCCTCCATTTGGCTATTCTTTCCGAACACCAACCAGAGTATCATGGGGTACTGTCTATAGGGTAATATTTTCTCACACTTTCTTTACCTCAAAGCCTATTAGCAGGTTGGTGCAGGCTCCGGTCAATCTGCACTTGGCGGACCGAACCTTCTCAATCACCGTACCCATAAGCGTACGGTGTTCATCCTCAATGGAAGGGCCTCGAAGCACTTCCAACAAATTATCCGATGGCTCCGGCTGGGCGGAGGTCATCGGCACGGCTAGCTCGCCCTCCTTCGAGAGGGACTGCTTACTAGAATCCAGAACCTTTGTAGGCTCCGGCGCAGTAACTGGATGGGAGCTAGACTTGCTGTGGCTCCCGTCTGCATAATCCATGGGGTTCCCATCCCCCATGTGTCCGGCGCCCGAGATTTTGCCTTGGGGCACCTCCGAAGCCATCGCCTCCTACTATGGCATCCTCCAGGACAACACCTCGGTGTCATCCGCAGGTCGTGGGGAGGTCGCCGTCGGGAGCGAATTCATCTCCGACTCATTTAGAGACTCCTCTGAAGAGGACTCCTTGAGATCGGACCCGGCCGGACTGCATAAACATGTCAGGCATCATTATAAACCATGAAGTCAAAGTCGCACGGAAAGTACTATGAATGCAGATACTTACGACCTCGCCCGGGGCTTGCCCCTGGGCAGCCCCTCCTCGCCGCTAAAAGCGGTGGTAGTGGAGTGATCGGGAAGGGACACTTTTCCCTTCTTCAGCGTCCCAGCCTCCCTGACGGGGCGGCCTTCCTCTTCTTCTCCTCCCTAGCATGGGGAGGTGGCATTTCTTCAGGTTCTCCCCCGTCTTCGGGGGGAGAATCTTCCTTGTCATCTTCCTATGACGACTCTATCACGGCCTTGCGCCGGGGACCTTTGCTGGTCCCCGCGGCCGCCGTCTTGGACCCTCCCCCCCCCCACAATTGAGGAGGCCTTCTTCTTCTTCCTCTTCTCCCCTTCGTGGGAGGAGTGCTCCTCATCCTCTTCTGGCGAGGCGTCTGGTGCGGCTTTGCGCCGAAGACCCTTACGGGTCCCTGCGGCCTTCTTTTCGGCCTTTTCCTCCGACACCTTGTAAGGTGCCGGAACCAGCATCTCCGCTAGGAGTGCGCTCGCTGGGTCCTCAGCCAATGGAGTCGGACAGTTGATTCGCTATGCCGTCTCCACCCAATCCTGTTCAGTCAGTATAGCAACCTAAGAATCCTCCCACGAACATACCAGGAAGGAAATATCTTACAAATAACCAGAGGACTTACCGGATTGCCGAGGCGGCTTGCGCTGAGCCCCCGGTCCTTGGAAAGGGGAGGAGGAACTTCGCCGGTCTTGAACAACACCTTCCAGATTTCTTTATGCGTTGTGCCAAAGAGCTCTAGCAGCATCTGGTGTTCGGCCTGGTCGAACTCCCACATATCAAATACCCGTCTTTGACACGGGAGAACCCGACGAATGAGCATGACCTAGACCACGTTGACAAGCTTGATCTTCTTGTCCCTCATACTTCGGATGCAGGTCTCGAGTCCGGCCAGCTCTGTGAGTTCACCCTAGGCTAGGCCCTTCTTCTCCCAAGAAGTGAGCCGTGTGGGGATTCCGGATCTGAATTTGGGGGCTGCCACCCAGTTGGCGACGTGCGGCTCGGTGATGTAGAACCACCCCGATTGCCACCCCTTTACAGTTCCATGAAGGAGCCGCCAAGCCATGTGATGTTGGGCATTTTGCCCACTATGGCACCTCTGCAATCCGCCTGTTGGCCGCTCACGATCTTCGGCTTCACACAGAAGATCTTCAACCACACGCCAAAGTGGGGCTTGATGCGGAGGAATGCCTCGCACACGACGATGAATGTCAATATGTTAAGGACGAAATTCATGGCCAGATCATGAAAATCTAGCCCATAGTAGTACATAAGCCCGTGGACAAACGGGTGGAGTGGAAACCCTAGTCCGCGGACGAAATGAGGGAGAAATACTACTCTCTCCTGAGACTTCAGAGTGGGGGTAATCTGCCCCTCTGTTGGAAGCCTGTGCGTGATGTTCCCGGCCAGGTATCCGGCTTCCCGAAGTTTGGTGATGTTCTCCTGTGTGACAGAGGAGGCCAGCTACTTTCCTCCCGCTCCGGACATGATGCAATCCTACAGAGAAGGTGAAAACTTGGGCGCTGGAGCTCAAGGGTGCGAGAACATATGGGCAAAGGAGGAAGAAGGCGTGGGTGAAAACGGGAGATCTCTATCCATTTATAAAGGCGACATAGAATGTGCGCCTTCCCACTTGCCTCTCGAAATTTCTTATCTTTCCAGGCGCCTCGGTTGATGGCACTGGTTGGGTTACCCATACCCGTATTAATGGAGATCCCACGATAAGGGGACACGATCTCTGCTTTGACAGGACATGCCAAAGAAACCGCCTTGCGATGTGTGCGAGAGCAGGTTGTAAAAATGGTTCGAATAAGTCACCAAGCCATGGCGTGATGTCACACAACAAGGAATTGTCAGCAGATTAGATTCGTGGATTATTATTCTCTCTACGGTGATATATGGATTTTATCTTACAGAGCCAGATACGGTCCTTGTGTTCGGAATTAATTTTGGAGTATTCGGAGGTGGAACCCGCCTCGCAATGCCGAAGACAATCTACGTGCTGGATTCATCGTCATTGAAGCCTGGTTCAGGGGCTACTGAGGGAGTCCTGGATAAGGGGGTATCCGGACAGCCGGACTATAAACTTTGGCCGGACTGTTGGACTTTGAAGATACAAGACAGAAGACTTCGTCCCGTGTCCGGATGGGACTCTCCTTGGCGTGGAAGGCAAGATTGGTGATTCAGATGTAGATCTCCTCCTCCATAAACCGACCCTGTGTAACCCTAGCCCCTTCCGGTGTCTATATAAACTGGAGGGTTTAGTCCGTAGGACACAACAACAATCATACCATAGGCTAGCTTCTAGGGTTTAGCCTCTCTGATCTCGTGGTAGATCAACTCTTGCAATACTCATATCATCAAGATCAATCAATCAGGAAGTAAGGTTTTACCTCCATCGAGAGCGCCCAAACCTGGGTAAACATTGTGTCCCCTGCCTCCTATTACCATTAGTCTTAGACGCACAATTCGGGACCCCCTAACCGAGATCCGCCGGTTTTGACACCGACAGACGGTACCTTCGTGCATGTCAATCAAAGTGTCCCAAATTTCCTTTGCATTCTCAAGACGGCTGATTTTGTTGAATTCTTCGGGGCACAATCCATTGAAGAGGATATCACAAGCTTGAGCATTGTATTGCAGCATCTTCAATTCATTTGCGCTAGCTTCATGGTTCGGTTCTCTCCCATCAAAGAATTCACGTTGCAAGCCAATACACACAATAGCCCAAACGGCGGGGTTTTGTCCAAGAATATGCATTTTCATCTTATGCTTCCAACTAGCAAAATTAGTACCATCAAAGTAAGGACCTCTACGGTGGTAGTTTTCCTCGCTAGATGCCATACTCTCCTAGGTTGTGAAACCAAAACTATGACCACCAAAAGCTATGGAGATCAAAGCAAATGGAAACCTGGCTGTGATACCACATGTAGGATCGGAAGTATGTCTAGAGGGGGGGTGATTAGACTACTTGACCAAATAAAAACTTATCCTTTTCCCAATTTTAGTTCTTGGCAGATTTTAGCAATTATGGACAAGACAAGCAATCTTAACACAATTCAAGCAAGCATGCAAAGAGTATATGAGCAGTGGAAAGTAAAGCATGCAACTTGCAAGAATGTAAAGGGAAGTGTTTGGAGAGTGCAAACGCAATAGGAGACACAGATGTTTTTGTCGTGGTTCCTATAGGTGGTGTTATCGTACATCCACGTTGATGGAGACTTCAACCCATGAAGGGTAACGGCTGCGCGAGTCCACGGAGGGCTCCACCCAAGAAGGTTCCACGAAGAAGCAACCTTGTCTATCCCACCATGGCCGTCGCCCACGAAGGACTTGCCTCACTAGCGGTAGATCTTCATGAAGTAGGCGATCTCCTTGCCCCTACAAACTCCTGGGTTCAACTCCACAATCTTGTCGGAGGCTCCCAAGTGACACCTAGCCAATCTAGGAGACACCACTCTCCAGGAAGTAACAAATGGTGTGTTGATGATGACTTCCTTGCTTTTTTGCTTCAAATGATAGTCTCCCCGACACTCAACTCTCTCTAACAGGATTTGGATTTGATGGAAAGAAGATTTGAGTGGAAAGCAACTTGGGGAAGGCTAGAGATCAAGATTCATATGGTAGGAAAGGAATATCTTGGCCTCAACACAAGTGTATGTGGTTCTCTCTCAGAAAATGTAAGTTGGAAGTGTAGGTTCATTCTGATGGCTCTCTCCACGAATGAAGAGGAGGTGGAGGGGTATATATAGCCTCCACACAAAATCTAACCGTTACACAAAACTTGCCAATCTCGGTGGGACCGAGTTGAGAAACTCGGTCGGACCGATTCAGCAAACCTAGTAACTGTTAGGATTTTCGGTGGGACCGACATGCAACTCGGTAGGACCGATATGGTTAGGGTTAGGGCATAACATAATCTCGGTGAGACCGATTACACAAACTCGGTGAGACCGATTTTGGTAATAAGCTAACCAAAGAGTTGGTCAGGTAAACTCTATGGGACCGATTCGCTCATTTCGGTGAGACCAAAATGTTACGAAAGGGAAAACAGAGTTTACATTGCAATCTCGGTGGGACCGATCGCTCATCTCGGTGGGACCGAAACGTTACAAAGGGAAACAGAGAGATTACAATCCCATCTCAGTGAGACCGAGATCACTATCGGTGAGACCGATTTCCCTAGGGTTTGTGGCAGTGGCTATGACATCTGAACTCGGTGGCGCCAGATAGAAAGAATCAGTGGGGCCGAGTTTTACTTTTGGTTTAGGTCATATGTGGATGTGAGAAAGTAGTTGAGGGCTTTGGAGCATATCACTAAGCATTTTGAGCAAGAAATCAATTAAGCAACACCTCATCCCTCCTTGATAGTATTGGCTTTTCCTATAGACTCAATGTGATCTTGGATCACTAAAATAGAAAATGTAGAGTCTTGAGCTTTGAGCTTGAGCCAACCCTTTTGTCCTTAGCATTTTTGAGGGGTCCACTTTTCTCATCTGTGCCATGCCAATCATTGAGCTTTCCTGAAATATTTATCTTGAAATAGTATTAGCTCAATGAGCTATATGTTGTTAGGAATTACCAAAACCACCTAGGGATAGTTGCACTTTTAGCGGGGTCCATAAGGAAACTAAAGGATATTAAGGCATCCTTTTAGTTGAGTACTGGAACAAAACATTAGAACATAGTGAATACACGAACTCCTCAAACTAAGGTCATCACCTGAAAGTATCTCGAATACTGTCACTCCGGGGTTTGCAGATCATAACACATAGTAGGTGAATATGACTTGCAAGATCGGATCTAGATCATAGATATAATGGTGAAAACACAAATGGTTCATATCTGAATTC
The DNA here is from genome assembly GCF_002162155.2 of Triticum dicoccoides. NCBI lineage: Eukaryota > Viridiplantae > Streptophyta > Magnoliopsida > Poales > Poaceae > Triticum > Triticum dicoccoides. The sequence continues at coordinate 90,679,513 of NC_041391.1, read as the reverse complement.
ATGGCACCCGGGCCCAAAGTGTCAAGCATTAAGCATGGAAAAGTCACAACAACATTAAACTTCAAATATAATGGATACTATAGGGATCAAGCCCTAACAAAACTAACTTAATTACATGATGAATCTCATCCAACTCCTCAGCGACCAGAGAGCCTACGAAGGAATTACTCACTCTCGGTGGAGAGCATCATGAAATTGGCGATGGAGGAGGGTTGGTGATGACGAAGACCAAAGATTCCCCTCTCCGGAGACCCAAAAGGACTCTAGATCAGGCCTCCCGATGATGAACAGGAGGTGGCAGCGGCTCCGTATCGCGAAACGAGATAATTCTTCCTCCCTGATTTTTTTGGAAAAATAGGTATTTATGGAGTTGAATCAGGGTCTACGGGGCCACCAGGTGGGCACAACCCACCTGGGTGCACCTGGAGGGGGGGGCGCCCTGCTGGGTTGTGCTCACCCAGGGACCGCCTCCAGTGGTTCTTGGCTCCAGTATTTTTATTTTATTCTGAAATAATTCTCCAAAAAGTTAGGTTCCATTCCGAGAACTTTTAGTTTTGCACAAAAGCAACACCATGATAGTTCTGCTGAAAACAACGTCAGTCCTGGTTAGTTTCATTTAAATGATGCGAATTAGAGTCCAAAAGGGCCCCCTCCGGTGGTTCTTGGCTGCAGTATTCTTATTTTGTTCTGAAATAATTCTCCAAAAAGTTTCGTTCCATTTCGAGAACTTTTATTTCTACACAAAAACAACACCATGGTAGTTCTGCCGAAAACAACGTCAGCCCGGGTTAGTTTCATTCAAATGATGCAAATTAGAGTCCAAAACAAGAGGAAAAGCGTTAGGACGAGTACATACGACGGATACGTATCAAGTCCCCCAAGCTTTAACCTTTGCTTGTCCTCAAGCAATTCAATTGATAAACTGAAAGTGAAAGAGAACAACTTTTACGAACTCTTTTGCTCTTGTTTACATAAATAAGCTTAAGTAGCACCCAGGTTTTCACCAAAGATCATGACTAACCATGTCAACAATAACTCTTAGAAATTATATTAACTCATATCAATAGCCTAAAAAACTAATGAGCAATAATAAGATATCTCAAATAGCAACACTTTGTCAAGACAACCATGATATAATATGACCACAGTGGTATCTCTCTAGACCATTCCGAGACCGCAAAACATAATCACAGAGCACCTCCAAAGTTCAAGAAATGACTAAACATTGTAATTCATGGTAGAAAAGATCCAGTCATGCTAAAACCCAACATTAACTAAAAACAATGCATGAGGATGACAATAGTGCTCTCAGATCTGGCGCTTATTTGAGAAGGTGATGACTCAACATAAAAGTAAGTAGATAGTCCCTTCGCAGAGGGAAGCAGTGATTTGCAAAGGTGCCAGCGCTCATAATTTTGAAAAAGAGATAAATGTAATTTTGGGAAGTGCACCCTTCCTGTTTACATCACGACAATAAGTTATCAATATCATCCATGCTAAACACATTATTAGCGGTTCCAAAGCAAAAAAGTAAAGGTTTTACTCAATAGGAGTTTTGTTTGATTATTTGTGAGTCTCTTTTATTTTTGAATTCAGGACTGGGAATCCCTGTTACCGTCCCTACTGGAAGATACACTCGTCATGAGAATAATCACTCGTCATGAGAATAAACACTCGTCATGAGAATAATCCGCTTAGCATGGAAGATACACTACTAGAATAAGGATCTTTGCTAGCTAGCTAACGACAAAGAATGTCTTTGCCATCAACCTGAAGAAAGCTGATGGCAAAGAGTGAGCTGATGGCAAAGGTCATGTTTGCCGTCGGCCAGCTCTTTGCTGTTTGCCCGCAGACGGCACGGAAGCTTTGCCGTCAATTGGCAGACGGCAAAGAGTGTGGGTGGCCCACTAGCGAGGACCACCTAACAGCCACTTTCTTTGCCGTCTGCTGGCAGATGGCAAAGAAAGTGGCCAAACTAATGTCCGTTAGCTAGGCTCTTTGCCGTCTGCTGGCAGACGGCGAAGAACCGTGCCCTAACAAAATGTCGACGACGCCCGCTGACCCATCTCTCTCTTCGTCCCGCCCCCGAGCAGCCGCCGCCACGCCCCCGTGCTGCCGCCACCCCGCGCCACCCCGTCACAGCGCCGCCCCCGCCGCCGCCCCATGCCACCCCCTCGCCACCCCGCCCTGCCCCCGTGCCCGAGCTGCCGCCGCCCCATGATACGTCTCCAACGTATCTATAATTTTTGATTGCTCCATGCTACTTTATCTACTGTTTTAGGAAATATTGGGCTTTATTATCCACTTTTATATTATTTTTGGGACTAACCTATTAACCGGAGGCCCAGCCCAGATTTGCTATTTTATGCCTATTTTAGTGTTTCGAGGAAAAGGAATATCAGACAGAGTCAAAATAGAACGAAATCAACTGGAGAAGTTATTTTTGGAAGGAAACCCACCTGATGGACTTGGACCCCATGTCAGAAGATACGGGAGGTGCTCACGAGGGTGGGGGCGCCCCCCTGGGCTCGCCCCCCTGCCTTTCGGGGCCCCCGTAGCTCCACCGACGTTCTCCTTTCACCCATATATCTACGTACCCACAAACTTCAAGAACAGAAGATAGATCGGGAGTTCCGCCGCCGCAAGCCTCTGTAGCCACCAAAAACCAATCGGGATCCTATTCCGGCACCCTGCCGGAGGGGGATCTCATCACCGGTGGCCATCTTCATCATCCCGGCACTATCCATGATGAGGAGGGAGTAGTTCACCCTCAGGGCTGAGGGTATGTACCAGTAGCTATGTGTTTGATCTCTCTCTCTCTCGTGTTCTGTCTCGTGTTCCCTCTATGGCACGATCTTGATGTATCCTGAGCTTTGCTATTGTAGTTGGATCTTATGATGTTTATCCCCCTCTAATCTCTTGTGATGAATTGAGTTTCCCCTTTGAAGTTATCTTATCGGATTGCGTCTTTATTTGAACACTTGATGTATGTCTTGCGTGATTATCTGTGGAGACAATGGGATATCATGTGCCACTTGATGTATGTTTTGGTGACCAACTTGCGGTTTCCACCCATGAACCTATGCATAGGGGTTGGCACACGTTCTTGACTCTCCGGTAGAAACTTTGGGGAACTCTTTGAAGTAGTTTTATGTTGGTTGGATGAATCTGAGATTGTGTGATGCATATCGTATAATCATGCCCACGGATACTTGAGGTGACAATGGAGTATCTAGGTGACATTAGGGTTTTGGTTGATTTGTATCTTAAGGTATTATTCTAGTACGAACTCTTTTATAGATCGATCCGAACAAATCACTTTGAGGTGGCTTCGTACCCTACCATGATCTCTACGTTTGTTCTCTGCTATTAGTGGCTTTGGAGTGACTCTTTGTTGCATGTTGAGGGAATGTCATATGTTCTATCTATTTTTTATGTTGAGATAACTTGCACTAGTGAAATTATGAACCCTAGGCCTTGTTTCCTATCATTGCAATACCGTTTATGCTCACTTTTATCACTCGCTACCTTGCTGTTTTTATTATTTCAGATTACAAAAACCTATATCTACTATCAATTTTGCACTTGTATCACCATCTCTTCGCCGAACTAGTGCACCTATACAATTTACCATTGTATTGGGTGTGTTGGGGACACAAGAGACTCTTTGTTATTTGGTTGCAGGGTTGCTTGAGAGAGACCATCTTCATCCTATGCCTCCTACAGATTGATAAACCTTAGGTCATCCACTTGAGGGAAATTTGCTACTGTCCTACAAACCTGTGCACTTGCAGGCCCAACAACGTCTACAAGAAGAAGGTTGTGTAGTAGACATCAAGCTCTTTTCTGGCGCCATTGCCGGGGAGGTGAGTGCTTGAAGGTATATCTTTAGATCTTGCAACCGAATCTGTTTGTTTCTTGTTTTAGCACTAGTTTAGTTTATAAAAGAAATTACGAAAAAATGGAGTTGAGTTTGTCTCATACGCTTCACCTTTTAAATATCTTTCGTGAGTATGACGGAAAGGATAATTGTGCTCAAGTGCTAGAAGAAGAAATCTCTAAATTGTTTGGCACTAAATCTTTGAATGATGAGCATGATTGCAATGTTGTTAGTATGAATTCCTTGAATATCCATGATGCTAATGATATGCAAAGCCACAAGCTTGGGGAAGCTATGTTTGATGGAGATGATATTTTTTGTCCCCCAAGCTTTGATGAGCAAATTTACTATGATGAAAGCATGCCTCCTATCTATGATGATTATTTTGATGACATGTATGCTTTAAAGAATAATGATAACCATGAAACGTGTCATCTTGATCTTAATTTTCAATCACATGATAGTTATTTTGTTGAGTTTGCTCCCACTACTATTGATGAGAAGAATTTTGCTTATGTGGAGAGTAGAAAATTTTCTATGCTTGTAGATCATGAAAAGAATACTTTAGGTGCTGGTTATATTGTTGAATTCATTCACGATGCTACTGAAAATTATTATGAGGGAGGAACATATGCTTGTAGGAATTGCAATAATGTCAAGTTTCCTCTCTATGTGCTTAAATTTTTGAAGCTATGCTTGTGTTACCTTCCTATGCTAGTTGATTATTGTTCCCATAAGTTGTTTGATCACAAAATCCCTATGCATAGGAAGTGGGTTAGACTTAAATGTTCTAGTCATATTCTTCATGATGCTCCCTTTATGTTTCAATTCTTATCTGTTATGTGAGCATCATTGTCATCATCATGCCTAGCTAAAAAGGCATTAAAGAAAAGCACTTGTTGGGAGACAACCCAATATTTACCCTTACTAATTTTGTGTGTCCACATGATTATGCTACTGTAGTAATCATGTTTTATAGCTTTTGTTTCAATAAAGTGCCAAGTAGAACCTTTGGGAAGACTTGGGTGAAGTTTATGTCATCTTGCTGTGAAAAACAGAAACTTTAGCGCTCACGAGATTAGCTGCCAGTTTTTACTGGAGAGTGATTTTAGGTTGATTCTTTTTGAAGATGATTAATAGACAAATTTCTCAGGTCCAGAAATTTATTTAATAATTTTTGGGGTTCCAGAAGTATACGTTTGATACAGATTACTACAGACCATTCTGTTATTGACAGATTCTGTTTTCTATGTGTTGTTTGATTATTTTGATGCATCTATGGCTAGTATTGAGTGGTATGAACCATAGAGAAGTTAGAATACAGTAGATATTACACCAATATGAATTTAGAATGAGTTCATTACAGTACCTAAGTGGTGGTTGTATTATCTTATACTAACGGAGCTTACGAGTTTTGTGTTGAGTTTTGTGTGGTTGAAGTTTTCAAGTTTTGGCTAAAGATTCGATGGACTATGGAATAAGGAGTGGCAAGATCCTAAGCTTGGGGATGCACAAGGCACCCCAAGGTAATATTCAAGGACAACCAAGCAACTATGCTTGGGGGTGCCCCGGGAGGCATCCCCTCTTTCGTCTTCGTTCATCGGTAACTTTACTTGGAGCTATATTTTTATTCACCACATGATATGTGTTTTGCTTGGAGCATCATTTTATTTTGTTAGTTTTTGCTTGCCATTAGTTAGAATAATGTTTTGCTTCTTTAGTTTCAATAAAAAAGTCAAGGATAGCCTTTGCCATGCTTATTTTGCTAGTATGCATGTTGCTGTTTGAAAACAGAAAGTTTACTGCTGTTGCACAAATTCCCTAAAAAATTCAGAGCATGGTCTAACGTTGAATATTTTTGCATATTAAGATATGATAAATTTATTACAGTGGGAAATTTAGTTAATAATTTTTGGAGTCAGGGAAGTATTGATACTCTTGCATTCTTTACAGACTGTACTGTTTTGGCAGATTGCTATTATGGTTGCATTGTTTGCATATGTTTGCTTGTTTAATGATTCTATTTGAGGATATGAGTATTAAATATACAGAGGCATTTATTATGCAATGTTGAATAATTATTTTAGTGATTTGTTGCAGTAGAAAATGATAAGGTTTTTCATTGGTTTATACTAACCTATCTCACGAGTTCATGTTGAGTTTGTTGTGAATGAAGCTTTTGATAAAAAGAGAAACCATGATATGAGAGGAATTAAGGAGACACAAAAGCTCAAGCTTGGGGATGCCCAAGGCACCCCAAGATAATATTTCAAGAAGTCTCAAGCATCTAAGCTTGGGGATGCCCCGGTAGGCATCCCACCTTTCTTCGTCAACAACTATCGGTTAGTATTGGTTGAGCCTAAGTTTTTGCTTCTTCACATGAATTGTGCTATCCTTGCAATGTAGTTTTCTTTAGCTTTTCTTGATGTTTGAATAAAGTATCAAGATCTGAAATTATTATTGGGAGAGTCTTCACATAGTTGCGTAATTATTCGACTACTCATTGATCTTCACTTATATCTTTCGGAGTAGTTTGTCATTTGCTCATAGTGCTTCACTTATATCTTTTGAGCGTGATAATTTTTGCTCTAGTGCTTCACTTATATCTTTTAGAGAATAGTGTTAGTTTTATTTTGAAGAAATAGATGAACTCTTGTGCTTCACTTAGATTATTTTGAGAGTCTTAAATAGCATGGTAATTTGCTTCACATTAATATACTTGGTATTCAAGATATGTGAAACTTTCTTTTGAGTGTGTTGAATACTAAGATAAGTTTGATGCTTGATAATTGTTCTGAGATATGGAGGTAGTGATATTAAAGTCATGCTAGTTTGGTGATTATGAATTTAAAGAATGCATGTGTTGAAGTTAGCAAGTCCCGTAGCATGCACGTATGGTTAAAGTTGTGTAAAAAATTTGAAACATGAAGTGTACCTGGCTTGTGCATCCTTATGAGTGGTGGTCGGGGACGAGCGATGGTCTTTTCCTACCAATCTATCCCCCTAGGAGCATGCGCGTAGTGCTTGATTTTTGATGGCTTCTAAATTTTTGCAATAAGTATATGAGTTCTTTTGACTAATGTTGAGTCCATGGATTATACGCACTCTCACCTTTCTGCCTTTGCTAGCCTCTTCGGTACCGTGCATTGCCCTTTCTCACCTTGAGAGTTGGTGCAAACTTCGCCGGTGCATCCAAACACCGTGATACAATAAGCTCTATCACAGATAAACCTCCTTATATCTTCCTCAAAACAGCCACTATACCTACCTATTATGGCATTTCCATAGCCATTCCGAGGTATATTGCCATGCAACTTCCATCATCATCATCATGACATACATTACTTTTTTCATATTGCCATTGCATGATCATGTAGTTGACATCGTATTTGTGGCAAAGCCACCATGCATTATTTTTCATACATGTCACTCTTGATTCATGGCACCATCCCGGTACACCGCCGGATGCATTCATATAGAGTCATATCTTGTTCTAAGTTTCGAGTTGTAATCCTTATGTTGTAATCAATAGAAGTGTGATGATCATCATTGTTAGAGCATTGCCCAAAAAGAAAAAAAAGAGAAAAAATAGAAAGGCCAAAAAAAAGAAAGGCCCCAAAAAATGGAAAAAAAGGGGCAATGCTACTATCTCTTTTTCCACACTTGTGCTTCAAAGTAGCAGCTTGTTCCACATGTAGTGAGTCTCATATATTGTGCTTCAAAGTAGCACCTTGTTCTTCATGTAGTGAGTCTCATAAGTTGTCTTTTTTATACTAGTGGGAATTCTTCATTATAGAACTTGGCTTGTATATTCCTACGATGGGCTTCCTCAAATGCCCTAGGTCTTCATGAGCAAGCGAGTTGGATGCACACCCACTAGTTTTCTTTTATTGAGCATTCATAGCTCTAGTGCATCCATTGCATGGAAATCCCTACTCCTCATGTTGATATCAATTGATGGGCATCTCCATAGACCATTGATTATCCTCATCAATGTGAGACTTTCTCCTTTTTTTGTCTTCTCCACACAATCCCCATCATCATATTATATTCCACCCATAGTGTTATATCCATGGCTCGCGCTCATCTATTGCGTGAAAGTTGAAAGAGTTTGAGATTATTTGAGTATGAAACAATTTCTTGGCTTGTCATCGGGGGTATAGAAGTTGGGAACATCTTTGTGTGACGAAAATGAAGCACAGCCTAACTATATGATTTTGTAGGGATGAACTTTCTTTTGCCATGCTATTTTGAGAAGACATGATTGCTTTGATTAGTATGCTTGAAGTATTATTATTTTTGTGTCAATATGAACTTTTGTCTTGAATCTTTCGGATCTGAATATTAATATCACAATTAAGAAGATTTATATTGAAATTATGCCAAAGTATCACTCCGCATAAAAAATTATTTTTTATCATTTACCTACCCGAGGGCGAGCAGGAATTAAGCTTGGGGATGCTTGATACATCTCCAACGTATCTATAATTTTTGATTGCTCCATGCTACTTTATCCACTTTTATATTATTTTTGGGACTAACCTATTAACCGGAGGCCCAGCCCAGATTTGCTGTTTTATGCCTATTTCAGTGTTTCGAGGAAAGGGAATATCAGTCGGAGTCAAAACAGAACGAAATCAACTGGAGAAGTTATTTTTGGAAGGAAACCCACCTTATGGACTTGGACCCCATGTCAGAAGATACGGGAGGTGCTCACGAGGGTGGGGGGCGCCCCCCTTGTGTGCACCCCCTACCTCGTGGGGCCCCCGTAGCTCCACCGATGTTCTCCTTTCACCCATATATACCTACGTACCCAAAAACTTCCAGAACAGAAGATAGATCGGGAGTTCCGCCGCCGCAAGCCTCTGTAGCCACCAAAAACCAATCGGGACACTGTTTCGGCACCCTACCGGAGGGGGATCCCATCACCGGTGGCCATCTTCATCATCCCGGCGCTATCCATGACGAGGAGGGAGTAGTTCACCCTCGGGGCTGAGGGTATGTACCGGTAGCTATGTGTTTGATCTCTCTCTCTCTCTCTCTCTCTCTCTCTCTCTCTCGTGTTCTGTCTCATGTTCCCTCTGTGGCATGATCTTGATGTATCCAGAGCTTTGCTATTGTAGTTGGATCTTATGATGTTTCTCCCCCTCTACTCTCTTGTGATGAATTGAGTTTCCCCTTTGAAGTTATATTATCGGATTGAGTCTTTATGAGAACACTTGATGTATGTCTTGCCGTGATTATTTGTGGTGACAATGGGATATCATGTGCCACTTGATGTATGTTTTGGTGACCAACTTGCGGTTTCCACCCATGAACCTATGAATAGGGGTTGGCACACGTTCTTGACTCTCCGGTAGAAACTTTGGGGCACTCTTTGAAGTACTTTTATGTTGGTTGGATGAATCTGAGATTGTGTGATGCATATCGTATAATCATGCCCACGGATACTTGAGGTGACAATGGAGTATCTAGGTGACATTATGGTTTTGGTTGATTTGTATCTTAAGGTGTTATTCTAGTACGAACTCTTTTATAGATCGATCCGAACAAATAACATTGAGGTGGTTTCGTACCCTACCATGATCTCTACGTTTGTTCTCTGCTATTAGTGGCTTTGGAGTGACTCTTTGTTGCATGTTGAGGGCTTGTCATATGTTCTATCTATGTTATTATTGTTGAGAGAACTTGCACTAGTGAAAGTATGAACCCTAGGCCTTGTTTCCTATAATTGCAATACCGTTTACACTCACTTTTATCGCTCGTTACCTTGCTGTTTTTATTGTTTCAGCTTAGAAAAACCTATATCTACTATCTATTTTGCACTTGTATCACCATCTCTTCACCGAACTAGTGCACCTATACAATTTACCATTGTATTGGGTGTGTTGGGGACACAAGAGACTCTTTGTTATTTGGTTGCAGGGTTGCTTGAGAGAGACCATCTTCATCCTTCGCCTCCTACGGATTGATAAACCTTAGGTCATCCACTTGAGGGAAATTTGCTACTATCCTACAAACCTGTGCACTTGCAGGCCCAACAACGTCTACAAGAAGAAGGTTGTGTAGTAGACATCACCCCACACGGCCCCTGTCTCCGCGGCGCCCACCTCCTCCACCCCGGCAGCCCCGGCGCCGTCCTTCCCCCTCCGTCGCCGCCGCCGGGTACCGCCCCCTCATCCAAGATGTTGAAGCGAGGTATGGTGAAAAATTTCCCCTTCCTCCATTTCTTTCCAGCATGATTTGTTCCTGTTCTTGGTGCAAATTTGGTGGTGGTTTAGTTTCATCGGTGGTCATATGTGGTGTAGAAGATTCTTAGGAATGGAGTTATTCAGCTGTTGCTGGAAGTTCTCTGCCACTTGCCTCGCATTGCACTATTCTGTTGTTGCTGGAAGTTCGCTGGTGCTTGCCTTGCCTTGTTGTACTGGTGTTTTTAGTTTCAGTTAGGCAGAAACAACAAAGAAGTGACGACAGCAAATAGGGTTACACAACGACAAGACAAATGCCAAATTGAGATTGTAATTGATGTGAATCAAGTGTACAATTCAGGGAATAGCATGACTAAGTTTGAATTCAGATTTTATTAAGTGAATAGTGTGACTAGCAGTTACATTGAGGTTGTATATTGTGTGAACTGGGATTGTTATAGAATATTGAGTGTCAATCACTTGTGTTTTCCGTACTGTGATCGTTGTAGCATGGTAGTCTTGCTCATATAGTTAGTTTTCAACTTATGATGATAATTTGAAAGAAAGATCTTACTATATATTGGTGGTAAATGAGGGTGGATATTGAGAACGTAGCTCATATCTATGGTGGTAAATGATGGTGGATATTGAGCTCGGTCGACTCATAAATATATGCGAGTTAGTTGATGAAAATGCATTTATCCTCTAATGATATTTTGGTGATAACCACAATATTACTTCTAATGTACCTATGATCAGTTTGAAACATGAGAATTACTAATTGGTCTCTTCTGCTGCTTATCAGAGATGAAGGGAGGCCGCCACCGCAGGCTGCGCTCTGCCACACCGGAGTACGAGTTGGATGGTTTTGATTTCTTCACGATCATCCTTCAGAATTCCTCCAGGAGGCAGGTATATAAAAGGAGAGATCTCCCCTTCACCCATCTCTTTATGAAAACTCTACTGTTTGCTACATCACTTCTAGACCCACGCTGCAGAGGCTGCCTGACACTTTTATGAAGATGCTGGATGGCCATCGGCGAAAGAATGTGAAGCTGCGACTGGCCGGGCGATGGTGCTGCCTGAAGATGGCCTCGTGATGATGGTGGTGCTTGACAATGACCTCGCGATCCCACAGCTGGGCAACATGACCATGCCAATTGTGGTAGAAGACTACATTCCACTGCCTCGCCGCTCTAAGCACATCAGGATGATGAAGGAGAAGGAGAAGAAGGAGGAATGAAGTATGTCAGGTATGTTAGATCTCCAAAATGATCTATACTTCGCTTTGTTTCCTCCGAAATGACCTAAGTTAGCTCTAATATGCTAAGTTATCTCTAATATGCTTAGTTACCTAGGTTTTCTCAATAATGACATACACTTAGCTTACTTATGTAAAAAATGACATAATTAGCTTACTTAGGTTTGAAATGGCATAACAATCTTGGTAACCTCATATATGTCATATAGTTATCTTATTTTCCTCGAAAATGACATAATAAGACTAGTTAACTCCAAAATGATCAATTTTACCTAAGTTAGCTCCAAAATGACCTAAGTTAGCTCTAAGTTAGCTCTAAAATGCTAAATTAGCTCTAATATGCTTAGTTACCCGGGTTAGCTCAAGAAAGACCTATACTTAGCTTACTTATGTCAAAAATGACATAATATGCTTAGTTAACTAAAAAATGGCATAATTAGCTAGGTTAGCTACAAAATGACCAATTTTACCTAGGTTAGCTCCAATATGATCCATTTTACCTAGGTTAGCTCCAAAATGACCAAGTTTACCTAGGTTAGCTCCAATATGATCCATTTTACCTAGGTTAGCTCCAAAATGACGTATTTACCCAGCTTAGCTCTAAAATGACCTACACCCTTAGCATTTTTACCTAGCTTAGCTAAAAAATGGCATTTTTACCTACCTTAATTAGAAGAAGAAGAATATAAAGAAGAGGAGATGAGAAAAAGGAAGAGAAGCTAAATTCTTCTTCTTCTTTTTCTTCTTCCTTTTCTTCTTTTTCTTCTAACTAGTCTTCTTCTTCTTCTTCTTCTTCTTCTTCTTCTTGTTCTTCTTCTTCTTCTTCCTCTTCTTCTTCTTCTTATTCTTCTTCTTCTTCTTATTCTTCTTCTTCTTCTTATTCTTCTTCTTTTAACTTTCATCTTTACCAATTTGCAGCTTTACTTTAGACGAGGAAGCTTGCATTGATGGAGTGTACTCTTCTCCTTGTGCTTCCTTTTTGTTTATGGAAACTTGTTGGAAACTTCTGTTGGATATGTATGTATATATGGATATGTTGTTGGAAACTTCTTTTTGGAAACTTGTTTTGGATATGTATGTATATATGGATATGTTGTTGGAAACTTCTTGCTGGAAATCATTCTATGTTGGATATGTTGTTGGAAACTCGTATGTTTCTTATGTTGTTGGAAACTTATTGTTGGTATGCTTGTTGAAATTATTTTCAAATGTGTGTGTGTATATATCTGTGAAATTCTATCAAATTGAATGAATTTAAGAAGAAAGGGGCTATATAGGCACTTTGCCGTCTGCAAGCAGACAACAAAGCTGCCACATGGCAGGTACCTGTACAACCCGGGGGGGGCACTGGGTTGGCCTATATGGTTTCTTTGCCGTCTGCTGGCAGACGGCAAGGAACTTTGCATCTTTGCCGTCTGTCAGCAGACGGCAAAGCACACCGTTAACCCCTTAACGACCCTAAGCTTTGCTGTAGCCTATTTAGCCGGACCTATTTCCGTCTACTGGCTGACGGCAAAGTGCCTGATTCGTGTAGTGATACCCACTACCTCCTATCGCTCTATGAACAATTTAGGCACACAAAAATGATATTTATTTGAAGTTTTTGGATGTGGCACATGCAAATTTACTTAGGACGGCAGGGTAATACCGCATATACGTAGGTATGGTGGACTCATCTGGAATAACTTGAGTTTCAGGATTTTGATGCACAAGCAGTATGTCCTCCTAGTACAGGAGAAGGCTAGCAAATAGGTTGGGAAGCGGCCATCTAGAGAGCGAAAACGGTCTTGAACATGCATTATGCATAATAAACTTTGAATACCAGCATGAGTAGGATATGGACACCATGAACATAAATATCATAGAGCCTATGTTGGTTTTGATTCAACTACATGCATGAACATGTGCCAAGTCAAGCCACTTAGAACATTTAGAGGAGGATACCATATCATCATACTACATCACAATCATTTTAATGCAATGTTGACCTCCAAGATAAATCATTATCCACTCCTAGCTACTTAAGCATGGCATGAGAAACTATAATCTCTAATTGTCATTGCAAACATGTTTGATCATAATAGGCTGAATTATGGATACTAGGTTTAACATATTTACAAAAACAGAACAAGTCGAGTTCATACCCGTTTCTCCCTGCCACAACCAGTACACTGAATATCGTCATTATTGCCTTTCACTTGCACGACCGAATGATATAAGAATAATAATAGTGCAAGATTGTCGTGGACAAAGCTGGAACTAGCAAATATTTTATTCAAAAATGAGAGGACAAGGCAAATTGGGCTTCTTATTAGATAAGCGATAATGCATATGAGAGCCACTCAACATTTTCATTGTGGTCTCCTCCTTGGTACGACTCAAAAACCTATTTTTTTCAGAGAAACACACTGAAATATTTTTGGAGTTTTTATTTTTTTTCTCAAAGAAGGCAAAACAAAGAAAGAAAACAAAAATGAGAAACACTATTTACACGGGAGAGCTCCCACAAATAAAGAGAAGAAACGAGAAATATTGTTGGGTTTTCTTTTAGTACTACGGCTAACTAAACCATAAAGAAAGACCGAAAAGAAACAGGAAATGTTTTTGGGTTTTCTCTAAGTTTTCCAAACACACAAAAAAGTGAGAAAAAAAATCTAGCATGGATAATACAATGAAAAAGTCTGAACGCCGACTGTGTGAACATGAATATAATGTCGGTGGAAACACGTGATAACCCACAAGTATAGGGGATTGCAACAGTTTTCGAGGGTAGAGTATTCAACCCAAATTTAATTATAGATTCGACACAAGGGGAGCCAAAGAATATTTGAAGGTATTAGAAGATGAGTTGTCAATTCAACCACACTTGGAGATTAATTATCTGCAGCAAGGTGATTAGTAGCACAGTAATATGATGTTTTGATGATAGTAGCAGCAGCAATAGTAACGGTAATAGTGATAGAAGTGATTTTGTAGTAGTGACAATAACAGTAACAATAGTAGTAACTTAGCAAGAAAAATATAAGATTAATTCGTAGGCATTGGATCGGTGACTCGTTGGATCATATTCATCATGAGACAGTCATAACCTAGGGTGATACGGCACTAGCTCCAGTTCATAAATATAATGTAGGCATGTATTTCGTAAATAGTCATACATGCTTATGGAAAGAACTTGCATGACATCTTTTGTCCTACCCTCCTGTGGTAGCGGGGTCCTATTGGAAACTAAGGGATATTAAGGACTCCTTTTAATAGAGAACCGGAACAAAGCATTAACACACGGTGAATACATGAACTCCTCAAACTACGGTCATCACCGGGAGTGGTCCTGACGATTATCACTCTGGGGTTGCCGGATCATAACACGTAGTAGGTGACTATAACTTGCAATATCGGATCTAGAACCTAGATTTAATGGTGATAACATAAACGGTTCAGATCTGAAATCATGGCATGCGGGCCCAAAGTGACAAGCCACTAGTAGAAAAAGGGCCAAATGTTCAACTCTTTAGTCCCAGTTTGTAATAGAACCGGCACTAATGTGATCATTAGTGCAGGTTCCAATGGCTAGGTGGGCAGCTCTCATTAGTACCGGTTCATGGCTAACTTGTAGTATCGGTTTGTGCCAAGAACCGGTACTAAAGAGGTGCTGGCAGGCTGGTGTCAGGCTGCGGGCCCACCATGACCTATAGTATCGGTTCATGCCACGAACCGGGACTAGAAGTTCACCTTTAGTCCCGGTTCATGTAACTAAGTGGGACTATAGATATCACTATATATAGTGCTTCTTCCAGCCCGAGCCGGAGCACTATGTTTTTCCCCTCCTCTCTGTTTTCTTCCCCTCTTGCTCGAACTCACCTCCATTTTGCCAAAATTTTCCAACATTTGAAGGCACCCCATCCATCCAAGTGATCACAAAGGTTAGAAACTTTGTCCTTTCATCTCTCATTGCTAGATTAGCTCTTGCAGCGCTCTACAAATATAGTGATTTGTGGGTTTTTAGTTTGGGAGGAATTATATGTGGTAGCTTATTTGATTTATATGCAATTTGAGGTCAAAATACCTCTTAGTTTGCATATGTAGGTGTGGTTTACTTAGTGCCTTGCCGTCTCCATCTTAACCACCGTCGATCGCCCGCACCGTCCCGTCGCCGGCACCACCTTGTGGTGAGCCTCTTGTTCTTATCTTTTTAATAGAAGAAAAAAAATCATGTTTGTGTTATTTAGATATAGTTACATGTATAATTATCTTACCCGTACGTTATTTGTTATACATAGTGCCATGGTTTTGATATCCATCCCCGTCAGCCCTCGTCCGGGTTATGATACAGATGTGGTATATTCCCTTTTATAACTATTTGTTGCATTTCGTGTTTATGACAAATTATGTCCATCAAGTTGACATAGATATTTTTATCTAGGAGGTATGTGAACTGGAAATTCCAACCGGCCCTATTGTTGAGAGGTTAAATTTAGTTGAAAAAGAAAACGAGTATTTGAAAGAAAAATTGAAAAGAATTGAGGGGGAGAGGATGGAATTAGAGTTGCACATTGCCGATGTCGTCGATGATCACAAGATCAAGATGGAGACAATGTGCTTGAAGATTAGAAATATTAGAAAATGTGCCATCGATAGTGAGGCTTGGTATCATTATGCTGTTGGATCAATTGTTACCTTAGTTGAGATCTTGATTGCATTTGTTGTTGCATTTAAATGCTTTATCTAGAGAGTTATTTGTATTTTGTTTTATGAGAATAAGTGTTGTATGAACTTGATGTATGAACTTGTATTAATTTGGTCTTTTCCGTGCTGTGTAAATGAAGATGAGCCGGCAATGGATGTACGATGACCGATGCTCTCCCTAGTTCATTAATGGCGTGCATACTTTTCTACTTGCGACTGAAGCAAACAAGCGGGCGGATGGTTTTATGCCTTGTCCATGTGCTAACTATAAGAATGATCTGAATTACTCTAAGTCAAGAACCATCCACGTCCAGCTGTTTGAGTCTAGTTTCATGCCCCACTATAATGTTTGGACCAAGCACAGATAAAGAGGGGTTATGATGGAAGACAATGAAGAAGAAGAGGACGGCGATAGCTATCCTAGCCATGGGTTCCCTAAATACGATGGTACAATAATGGGGGAAGAAGTTGAGCCGGCAATGCGGGAAGAAGCTGAAGAAGAGGCATCAGATGAGCCCGCTGATGATCTAGGTCGGGCCATTGCCGATGCAAAGAGAAACTGTGCAAGTGAAAAGGAGAAGAAGAAGTTGCAGCGCATGTTAGAGGATCACAAGAAATTGTTGTACCTGAATTGCAAAGCTAACAAGAAAAAGCTGGGCACCACACTGGAATTGCTGCAATGGAAGGGAGAGAATGGTGTATTTGACAAGGGATTTGGAAAGTTCCTGATAATGTTAAAGAAGATGCTTCCAAA
Organism: Triticum dicoccoides; assembly: GCF_002162155.2. Classification (NCBI taxonomy): domain Eukaryota; kingdom Viridiplantae; phylum Streptophyta; class Magnoliopsida; order Poales; family Poaceae; genus Triticum; species Triticum dicoccoides. The sequence goes on along the minus strand of NC_041391.1, from coordinate 90,662,744 downwards.
GGACAATGGATTGCCCGAGAGTACGTACAAAGCAAAGAAGGTTGTCTGCCCTCTAGGATTGGAGGTGCAAAAGATACATGCATGCCCTAATGAATGCATCCTCTACTGCGGTGAGCACGAGGATTTGAACGCATGCCCAGTATGTGGTGCATTGCACTATAAGATCAGCTGCGGTGATCCTGGTGATGTCGAGGGAGAGCGCCCCAGGAAGAAGATTCCTGTCAAGGTGATGTGGTATGCTCCTATAATACCAAGTTTGAAACGTCTGTTCCAAAACAAAGAGCATGCCAAGTCAATGCGAAGGCATAGAGAAGACCGTAAGAAAGATGGAAAGTTGGGAGTACCCGCTGACGGGTCGCAGTGGAGGAAAATCGAGAGAAATTACTGGGAGGACTTTGCAGGTGATGCAAGGAATGTATGGTTTTGTCTAAGAGCATATGGCATTAATCCTTTTGGGGAGCAGAGCAACAACCATAGCACCTGGCCTGTGATTCTATGTATGTGTACCTAAGGCCATTAGATAAAGAACTCTTACACTTGTGGAATGAAAAACGTGTATGTGCGTGGGATGAGCACAAACAGGAAGAATTTGAACTACATGCGTTGCTGTTTGTGACCATCAATAATTGTCCTACTCTCAGTAACCTTTCAGGACCGATAAACAGGGATACCGTTGTCGGTGTCAAAACCGGCGGATCTCGGGTATGGGATCCCGATCTGTGCGTCTTAGGCTGATGGTAACAGGAAGCAAGGGACACAATGTTTACCCAGGTTCGGGCCCTCTCGATGGAGGTAAAACCCTACTTCCTGCCTGATTAATATTGATGATATGAGTAGTACAAGAGTAGATCTACCACGAGATCGTAGAGGCTAAACCCTAGAAGCTAGCCTATGATGGTTATGATTGTAATTGTGACCGGCCTTCTAAGGACCAATCTCTCTGGTTTATATAGATATCGGAGAGGGCTAGGGTTTACATGGAGTCGGTTACAAGGAAGGAAACATAATATCTGGATCGCCAAGCTAGTCTTCCACGCAAAGGAGAGTCCCATCCGGACACGGGACAGAGTCTTGAGTCTTATATCTTCATGCTCAAATAGTCTGAACGAAGTATATAGTCCGGCTGTCCGGATACCCCCTAATTGAGGATCCCCTCAGTAGCCCCTGAACCAGGCTTCAATGACGATGAGTCCGACACGCAGTCTTGTCTTCGGCATTGCAAGGCGGGTTCCTTTTCCGAATACTCCAAAGTTATTATTGTACACGTAGACTGTGTCCCGATCTGCAAAATGATCTTTACATACCACCGTTGAGAGAATGATATTTCAACTGACAACTTTTTAGATGACGTGATATGTCATTACGGTCGGGTCATTATTCGAACCGTTTTCCCACAACCAGCCACAATCGCGTATTGCGAGGCAGTTTCCTTGAAACGTCTTGTCAAAGCAGAGATCGTGTCCCCTTATCACGGGATTCTCATCAACACGGGTATGGGTAATCCCACCGCGCCATCAATCGTGGCGCTTGGGAAGTAAGCGATTCTCAACGGGCATGTGAGGAGGCGCACCGCTTCCGTCGCCTCTATAAAGGGATAAAGGATCCCCATTTTCGCCCACGCCTTCCTCCTTCTTTGCTCCTCCTTGCCACCTCGAGATCCAGCGCCCTAGTCCAAGTCTTCTCCGCACATTTGAATATGTCCGGAGCAGGAGGAAAGTGGGTGGCTTCCACCGTCAAGGAGAAGCATATCGCGAATCTTCGAGCAGCCGGATACTTGGCCGCAGACATAGTGTACCGGCTACCGGACGAGGGGCATGTCATTCAAACCCCGAGACCCCACGAGAGGGTCGTGTTTCTCGCCCACTTCGTCCGTGGACTGGGATTTCCGCTTCATCCCTTCATCTGCGGGCTCATGTTCTACTACGGGCTAGATTTCCATGATCTAGCCCCAAACTTCATCCTCAACATCTCGGTGTTTATCGTCGTATGCGAGGCCTTCCTCCGCATCCAGCCTCACTTTGGCTTGTGGTTGCAAATCTTTCGCTTGAAGCCGAAGATCATGAGCGGCCAGCAAGAGGAGTGCGGAGGGGCCATGGTGGGCAAGATGCCTAACGTCACCTGGCTTGACGGCACCTTCGTGGAGACCGTGAAAGGGTGGCAATCGGGGTGGTTCTACATCACTGAGCCGCGCGACGCCAACCGGGCGGCGGCCCCTGAATTCCGATCCGGAACCCCCATGCGGCTCTCCTCCTGGGGAAAGAAGGGCCTGGCCTGGGGCGAACCTGCGAAGGTGACCGGACTCCAAAACTGCATCAAGAATATGAAGGACAAGAACATCAAGCTTGTCAACGTGATCCAGGTCATGCTCATTCGCCGGATTTTCTGTGCCAAAGGAGGGTGTTTAATCTGTGGGAGTTCGTCCCAACCAAACACCAGACGCTTCGAAAGCTCTATGGCACAAAGCACAAAGATGCATGGAAGGCACTGTTCAAGGCATCCGAAGTACCTCCTCCCATATCCGAGGACCGTGGACTCCATGCCGCACGGCCTCCTCATCCGGTGAGTTTTCTGACTACCACCGGATTCAGTTCTTCCCAATGTATTAGTGGGGGAATCTTAAGTAATTGTGCATATGTGATCAGGATTATGTGTAGACAGCGGAGCGGATTGACTGTCCGGCTTCGCTGCCCGAAGGTCCGGCCGATGCTCTCCTGATGGAGATGCTAGTTCCGGCGCCCTACAAGGCACCGGAGAAGAAGGCCAAAAAGAAGGCCCCGGGGACCAGGAAGGGTCTCTGGCGTAAAGTTGTACCGGTGGCCTCGTTCAAAGACGAAGAGGCACACTCCTCCCTCGAAGGGGAGGAAGAAGAGGAAGAGGCCGCCCATCCGGAGAGGACGGCGGGGCCTGAGGAGGCAGGACAGGGGGCCAGGACAGGCTCCAGGCGCAAGGCCGTCATACCCTCGTCGTCCGACGATGACGAGGCAGATTCCTCCCGTGGAGGCGGGGGAAAACAAGAAACTATGCCTCCCCGCACTGGGGGAGAAAAAGAGGAAAGCTGCCCCAGAGGGGGAGGCTGGGATGTCCAAGAAGTGAAAGGTGTCCCTTCTGGACTACTCCACCACCGCCGCCGATAGCGAGGAGGGGTGGCTGGCCAGGGGGATGCCCCCAGCACGATTGTAAGTTTCCGCACTCTATTGTGATTTTGCTTAATAGTCTTGTTATAACACCGAACTTGTATATAGTCCGGCCAGGGTCCATCCCGAGGTGTCGTCTTGGGATGGGTCCTTGAGCGATTCAGCGATGAACTCGCTTCCGACGGCCACTACTCCTCAGCCTGCGGATGACACGGAGGTGTTGTCCCAAAGGCTCCCAGAGTGGGGGGAGTTCACTCTGGAGGCGCCTCAAGGTGGAATATCAGACATCAAACACGCGGGGTTCAAGATCCCCGCGGATCATGTTGATGAGAGTCGCAGTAAGCCGGGCTCTCAGCCGAATACTGTTCCGGAACCTCCAGTGGTTCCGGACTCAGGCGGGCAGCCCCTCGTTAGGGAGGGCGAGCTGTCTGTGCCGAGGACTTCCGCTACGCCCAAGGCGTCGGATTGTCTGCTGGAAGCGCTTCGCGGCGCTTCCATGGATGAAGAGCACCGTACTCTTATGAGTGCGATGATTTAGAAGGTTTTGTCCGTCAAGAGCGGACTAACCGATGCTTGCACCAGCCTCCGAACAGGCTTTGCGATAAGTAATAAAAATGTGTGAAATTACCACCCGATAGGTAGTAGCCCCTGATACTCTGTTTGGTGTTCGGAAAGAAAAACCAAAAGGAGGGTCAATTATAATCCGCAGGAGTCTAATAATAAGTGTGAATGTGAATAAGCAGGTTGTGCTGCTTGCCGCTGCTGTCTGCACAACCGAGATCGCCAGACTAAAACGGGACCTGGAGCAGACGCAGGGAGAGCTCGACCTCACGAAGAGGCAGCTCGAAGAGTACAAAGGTGAGTGATTCCCCGCTCTCATATAATGAAGGATAGATAAAATTGGTTATTCTAAGGACGAACGTCGTGATTTTGTAACAGGGGCCACCACCGAAGTGGCGTCTTTGAAGAAAGCGCTGTCCGAGGCTGAAGACAAGGCGGCCTTGGAACGCAAGGAGCGCGAAAAGCAAGATGCTAGAGTGCACGAGGTACAGCAAGAGATCCAGGAGCTCGGCACGAAGTTCGAGTCCGTGGAGCATGAGCTTAAGGTGAAAGAGGTCGAGCTTGCGAAGGCCCACTACTAAGAAAAGTCATGCTAGTGGCGCACCAGTTTTGCCTACTAATGGCGCACTACTGGTGCGCCACTAGCACCATGCCATTAGAATTAAATACTAATGGCGCACCACTGGTGCGCCATTAGTATCTGGTGTACTAATGGCGCACCACGTAGTGCGCCATTAGTATAGCCCAGAGTGCGCCATTAGTATGCCTCCCAGGGGGCCATATGTACCCATGTGCTTTGGCATACTAATGGCGCACCAGTGGGTGATGCGCCATTAGTGTGATTATCACAGTGCGCCATTAGTGTCTTGAGTGGTGCGCCACTAGTATGATTATTAGGGAATTTTTTTCTTTTCTGATATTTTCATAGGTTACAAAATATATTATTGGACAGAATTTAGACAACACCACACAGCAATAGCAGATTCATCGAATACAATAGAAGATTAGTCTCCGAATACAATTCATCATATTAGTCTCCGAATTCAAAAGACCGAACAAAGATAGAACATTATAAGTCTCGAGACCGCGAGTAGCGAGTTTCTCTTCACATTACAAGTCGATATCGATCATCTAAACTACCATCACATAGAAGAGAGCTGCGGTCATCACGATGAGCATCATCACGATGAAACTGGTCTTCATCCGGTTCCTCCAACGCTCCCTCCTCTCTCCCGCTAGATAGCGGGCGTATCTAGATTCCGCCTCCGCCCTAGCTGAAATGGTGAACCTGTCTTCGACACTCCTTCCAGTCGTTGTAGACTCCGGGAACCTTACCCTTGTACACGACATACGACGGCATCTCTATGCACAAGTCAAACAACAGACAATAAATAAGCAATATATAAGTATGCAACAAAAGGATCGGAAGAGAAAAGCAAGACATTAATAGCACGATTCATGGTCCTACTAATAAATAGCATCGATTACATCTAAGTTGAACTACTGTCCAAACCAAAGAGACATCCAAGTTCATTAAAGTTTAATTACAACATGAGCCAATTAATGTTTCAGAAATACACATAGCATCACTACTTTTGACTCGACTCATGGGACCGGAGCATGGATGAAGCCGCCGTCTGTCGTGATGGTCATGAAATCGCGGTCGTTGTCAGCCCGCATTTGTAGCATTGTGTCTATCTCACTATTGGATGGTTGATATCTGAGGTAGAACTGCCCCGAGGTACGAAGGACATCTTGATGGATAATTTCCGCAAACTCCGACTGGATGCGAAAGAATTCTTGTCTGATGTCCGCGTCCTGGATTGCCGACAAGCTCGCGGCCCAATCTTTGAGATTATCTGGTAGCAGAAGGTGATGATGGTCCCGTACGATCGCCCGCATGTGATGGAGGGCGTAGTAGGCATCCTTCTGACCGCCAGGCGGCTGCTTGATGCAGGAGAACTTTGTATTGTGGGCGAACACGTGCCTGCCGTACCTACGAACTGGCTTGGTGAAGGTGCCTCCAGATTTGGCGTACCAGGGGAGAACATCATCAAGAACTTTCTTGATATTTGTGTAGTCTATCTTGGAGTCATGGTTTGGGTCGAAATACGTGGCCATGGAATATTCTGGGCTTAAGAGGATGAGTGTGCAATGTGTGTCACTGCACAGAACACGGAATGTTAGAAAAAAAAAGAACGATCGAAATCTAAGAAATCATATGTGACGGGGCAGTTAGAGGATGACATACTTGGGAAATTAAGGCATGAGGAAGTTATCCTTATCTGGATTTGCCAGAATGACGCCTTCGAGGTAAGAACTCGCGACATGCCGGTCCCTAGTGCTACCCAAGATCTTGGCACGCATGTAGAAGGGGTCGACTATCATGATGTCCGGGGTCTTGTCTCTAATGATCCGCATCTCCATACTCAGCGAAAACAGCCAAACAAAGGTGTAGTGTAGCGGATGAAGGTTAAACATAGCAAAGATGTCATCAAACCGCAGGACGATCGTACCCCCGATGGCTCCATCCACAAAGCCCTTGCCCTCTGGCACCTTGGCCACGAAAACCGGGTATGCCACATCATTCTCTCTGAGAAGCCGCTTCTCCAAAGAAAGAACATTGTCATGCAGACTCCGTGTAGCACCGGTTGCAGCATTGAGCATATTTGTCGGTAGCATCGCCCTACCCGCCACATGCACCCTCCTCGAGATATCCTTAGGTGAAGGTGGCCCGTCCTGAGCACAGATCGTACTCGGTGCCGGCTGGCTCGCACCCTTGTTATTCTTTCTTTTTCGTCCCTTCTTCTTCTATTGTAATGGGACCGAGTTCTGCTCACAGACCGCCTTCTTGAGTGTGTTGGGGCTGATAATATTTTGCACCTCGGCTATCTAAGGCTCGGTGAAGTCGGCAGCTGGAGGTGTCTCCTGAGAACTGAACGCCAGATGACGCCTGTTGCAATTGGGTTTCTCCGTAGTACCAGCTCGATCGCGATCGTCTTTTGTAGGGTTGGGTTCTTGAGAAGGAGGCCCCACGAATTCGTCATTGTACCCATGTTCAGCAAAGTACTTATCAACGTTGCTAAATGTACGGCCGTCGTCGTTGTCGTTGTCATCCAGATCCTGTGCCATATGCATGTTCGGATCCTGTGCCATAGGGATCTCCGGCATGTCCGGTAGCGTTGCAGCGGTCTTGCCATGGCTTGGCGCCGGCACGACTGGTGGTGTTGTCTTTGGGGTGGTGTCCCCCGCCCCCAAATGAATCTGGCTCTTCGGCCAAAGCAGAGGCCAGCTTAGGCAGGCGATGAGGGTCATCAGATCATCTTCATCGGCCCCGGCGGGTCGAATCGGAGGTAACAACTCATCGCAGCCTGGTACCACCCGAACCAGTTGAACCCTATACACGGTGGGTGGCATCGGTTTACCGTGGAACACGGGGTTTCCCGGTTGAACGATTTTGCCCTTGGAAACATCGACCAACTCGTCGTTCATGAAGTGCAGGAGAGTGCACCAGAACATTGGCGGCACCCTGCGCAAACATGTAGGGCGTCAGGGATGCCCAGTCAAAGTTAATGAGATGAATTCCTCGGCCGAGAGGCTTAATTAGTTACTGTGATGATGGTGTCGAGCTCGGCTAATGTCGAGGCACCACCAACTGCGGGCGTGCAACTGACGGAGGGGCCGCTTGCTGGCGAGGTGCCGGCCGGTATACACCCGGGTGCATTAAGCTCCAATACCTGTGCCGGCGTCAGAGACACCAATACCGCCGCCGCCGGTGACACCAATGGCGCCGCCGGAGACACCAATGGCACCGCCTGCGCGTTGTGCGAGTTGCTGGCCATGAAGTTGGGAAACGGGGGGCGGCCCCTGTTGGCCACCCGCAATCCACGTCGTCAGCCCATGAATCAAGGTAGGCATAATGCCGGTGAGCATCGTTCCTAGTTGTTGTTGCACTTGCTCTTGGATAATCTCCGGAGTCCGCGCCACTTGTGCCTTGAGTTCTTAAACCTCGCGCGACTGGCTTTTCGAGCTGGTCTTTTTCTCCTTTCGCCCGCCAGCGGTATAGTATGACGACCATTTTGTGGACAAGCCTTTGCCGGCCACACGACCACTTGACGACGTATTACTGAGCTTATCCTTGTTTTTCATTACGTTCAACGCCCTATTTAGAGTGCTGTCCCAAGCAGGGATGCTCTGAGACGACCCCGCGCTACTGCTTTCAGTCTCCTTCGCCAGAACAAGCTCAAGCGCCCTGGTCTTCGGATCCGTGGTAAGCTCCTTTGTTATCGGGTCCTCCCTGTACTGGGCCCTGACATAGTTCCTAGTCTGATTATCATTGTATTTCTCGAAGCGGGGCGGTAGGCCTTGCTCGGCACGCTTTGCGTCCTCCTTGTCCCATATAGCTCCGCCACTCTGTAACCGCCAGGACCGAGTTTATGTTCCCCTAAGTTCAACTCCCGCATTTATTTCCCCCACTGACTTGATTCAGAGGTTGCGCTGCTCTCGCACTTGATCTTGAACTCCTTGTAGTCATCTTCGCTGATCGAAGGATTTTTCGCCTTGATCTTCTCATGACTATCACCTTTCTCAATCATTCTCTTCACCGCGCTTCTCCAAGTAGACAGGGCCGTGCTCATCCTCGTGAGGGCGGCACTGTTCACTTTATTCCCTGAGAGGCGTGTGTTTTCAAATTCAGCGGGCAACTTGTATCGTTCGTGCAGCTTCGTGAAGAGGAGGTTGCACAAATTCCCTCAGTCCTTATGCCTAAGGTTCTCGGTGTTGATTAAGACAGTGCTCCGGAGAATGCACCCGAGCTGAACCGAGTACCCCTTGACTATATGTTTGGGCTCCATTGGATGCCCGTCGGAGTCCACTTGAGCAAATTCCTCCTTGACGGTGTGGAGCGCATTCGGGCGCTGGTCCTTCTGTTGCCTCTTCGGTTGGCTGCCATCTATGCGTGCGCTGCCATCATCAGTGGTGGCATCCTCGGCGGCACCATCAGTGGTGGCATCCTCGGCGGCACCATTAGTGGTGTCATCCCCGACGCCACTAGGGGTTGTGTAGTCAGGATCGATGTCTTCTGCGGCGTCCTCATAGCGGTGAGGTTCTTCCTCGATCTCCTGGGACAGCTGCCAGAATTGCTTGTCGCCCGAACCGCCGGCCTCATCATTGTTGGCCATGTTTCGCTCTAAATAGAAAAAAAATTTGGTCAAGAAGTTGGTTATTGTCAAGGAACAAGATCATGGTCTCATCATTTAGGGTTTGTCGACACCGAGGCATCCTAAAAGCTAAGCTTTTATCATTTATGGTTTGTCGACGCCGAGGCACCCTAAAAGCCAAAGCGTACATCATTTAGGTTCTCATCGACACCGAGGCACCCTATAGAAGCCAAGGTTTCATCATTTAGGGTTTGTCAACACCGAGGCACACTAAATGCTAAGTTAAGTTTTCATCATTTAGGGTTTATCGATGCCGAGGCACCCTAGGTTGGGCCTAATCACTTGGCACTAATCACTTGGCTCTATTGCCACCTATGTTGGGTTTATCATCTAGGGTTTATCGATGTTAAGGAGAATTCTAAGTTGGGCCTAATCACTTGGCTCTATTGCCACCTATGGTTTAATGCATCAAGAATGGTGGGGCATTTGATCCTACTTAACTAAGTACTAAGATACCTCGACCCATGCATTAGTCGCAAGTACCCCATATGTCTGATTTTTAGCAAAGTCATGCTAAAATTCACGGAAAATTTCAGCATGACCTTTGCTGAAAATAGGACATATGGAGTACCCAAATTTGCCGGAATGGAAGTTAGTCGACATTCCGGCAAACTCAAGGGCCTCTCGGTGTACCTACAAATTCATCACGACATGAAGGGCCTCTCAAGGGCCTCAAGCAGCAGCGGCGTCTCCCAGGACCCCATTTTTTTGCAACAATCAGAGCAGAGAATTCAACATATTTCTATACAACAGCACTGTAAAGATGAAGAACAGTTCTACAGCAGCCCATTTATGTACAACAGCAGTACTATAGTTTAGTACCATATGTCTACATTTCAAAATCCAATAATCTCACAATCAAATAAAATTTCCAGAGGCAGAGCCACTGTACAATATTGTATCAAGGCAACAACCTAATTTCAGTAAGGAAATTAACTGAATTTAAAGAGATAAAGCTTCTTGGCTCTCCACACTCTACTCCACTGGAGGCACCGAAACTAATTTGCAATCAACCCTTGTCAGGACCCCGACTCGATGTCACATCGATCTAGCCGGTAACACCTCATATCACTTTGCGGTCTCACACACGGTATCCCCACGGGTGTCGTCTTACCTTTGCCCGGGACCGTTTGCGCCTTTTGGCTCACGTATATGATAGTGTCGCTAGCATCCATATGATAATGAGCCCGGGCTGACATGACTAGTCGTAAACCCAAAGTGGCACAGACTTACAGGGACAGGCATCCATGACCCAGCTTCGAACGTGTCGGTCATCAGCAAGTGGGTCTGGGCTGTAGCACTGGGCTAGCAGGACTCCGGTAAACCGGGCTGTAGCGGGCTAACAGGACTCCGGTACTCAAAGCGTGACATTTCCCCGAAGGGACAGACACCGGAACGAAGAAGGACGCATGCCGGCCAGCCTAAGTGTTCCAGAGCAGTAGCAAGCTACCATGGCTCAGCGGTAACACTAGGAGACATTTCCCGGTAAGAGAGGCTACTAAAGATAAACAACTAGATAGTCAGATCCCACACATACCAAGCATTTCAATCATACACACAATATGCTCGATATGTGCAAATACAACGAAGCACCACAACATGACTCTACGACACAAGTACTTTATTTAAGGCTCAGGGAGCCATACATAACTTACACAAAGGTACGGGTCTCACGACCCAACATATAAGTCATACGGTCATACAAACCAGCAGTGGAAGTAACTTGTCTGAGTACAGACAACTAGTAAAATAAAAGAGGCTTGGAAAGCCTAGCTATACTACATGGTCCTTCACAAGCTCAGGGTCACCACCTGGGTCTTTAGCCTACTCGTTGATGTCAACGTCTACATAGAACCCATCAGAAGGGGTTGCAGCGTCTTCTGTAAAAATGTAGATTATAGCAACATGAGTACAAAGGTACTCAGCAAGACTTACATCAGATCCTACATACATGCATAGTATCAAGAAGGGTTGGTGGAGTTATTGCAGCAAGCCAGCTTTGACTCTTGGCTAGGCTATCCTACGATACTCCAACTTGAAATGGTTTTGCGCACACGAGTCCACTACTCACCACTTCAATACACTACCGAGGATCCACCTCCGTCTTCCTACGGAAGAGCCATCCTCGGCACTCACACTTATCTTGAGGCTTTTAGTAGTTTCCGTTTACTTGTCTATGAACTGTATAGGCAACCAAGTAGTCCTTTACCGCGGACGCGGCTATTCGAATAGATCATGTTAACCCTGCAGGGGTGTACTTCTTCATACACGCTCTCACCTCTTACCGTCGTTTACACGACATGTACTCGGCAACCTTCAAGCGGAGGCCCAACGTGGGTGTCAGCCACGACCTACCTAATCACCTAAGCCTCCAGTCCAGGTTTATCGCCTATTCAGGTTCCATCCGCAGGGAGTCCGGCCGAGGTTTCCCATACGGCCCCGAACGATGTGAACAGGGTTCCCGAGATACCAAACGGGTATTCGGTACACCGTGCCACGTACCTACCGCATCACAGCCCACCCCTACGGTCAGCGCTGTCCACGGCCTCCAGTAGGCTACAAACACCAGAAACTACTTGCAACTCCTGGACGGAGAACTAGGGTGAGTAAGAAGCCGAGAGGGTCCATTGGTTTCGGGCCCAATGCATGGTAGTAGCTGATTCTTAAATCACACATACAGATCTCAGTGCTTAAGGTCGGCTTCAATGAAACAACCCACCATGTACTCCTACATGGCCTCTCATCGATACCTTTACCAAATCGTGTTCACCACACCACTCTCATTACCGACATAAACATTTCACTCTAGCCCATCACCTAGATGAACCAGACCTGACACGACTCTAAGCATAGCAGGCATAGCAAGGTAGGAACAACACATACATATGGCTCAATCAACTCCTACACATGCTAGTGGGTTTCATCTAGTTACTGTGGCAATGACAGGTCATGCAGAGGAAATGGGTTCAACTACCCTACCACACAGCAGTTTGAAACGCGTTGTCTTAATGCAGTAAAAGAGAGCAGGAGCGAGAACGTGGGAGTGTATCGATATGATCAAATGGTTGGTTGCTTGCCTGACGGGTCGGTGCACTGGTATTGCTCTTCGTCGGGGTTATCATGGTACTCCTCGGGGGCAGAACCTGCCGCAGAGAGCACCGATACACAAACATTACCAAACAGTATGCAACAATATGATACATGCATGAGACATGGCAGAATGAGTGTATTGGGCTAATGCAACTAAGAACAGATGGGTTTGAACTAATTTGAACCATTGATTCAAAGTTCAAACTCATAAGTTGCCATTTAAGGTGTTTTATCTTGTTCTGTGATAAACAGCAGGTTAGCTTGTTTAAACATGCATGAAAATAGTACAGATGGATAGATTGGATTTTTCTGATCATTTTTCATATATAATTTGTCTGATTTGGAGTTACAGAATAAAAGTTATGAATTTTTGAAGTTTAAATTATATTCTGGAATTTCCTGATTTAAATTAAATCCAGAAAATCAATTACTGCGTCAGCCTAACGTCAGTGTGACGTCAGCAGGTCAACTGAATAGGTCTGGGTCAAACCTGACAGTGGGTCCCGCATGTCAGGGTGATTATTTTAATTAAAATTTAATTAAAACTAATCCTGTTTAATTAACAGGGCTGGGCCCCACCTGTCATTGACTCAGGGGAGTCAACCAGGGCCCACCCGTGGTCAAAGTCAAAGCCAGCGACGCCGGCGTTTAGCCGCCGGCGAGCCCGACGCGGCGGCGGGAGTGGTTTTGGCCATTTCGGCCACCAAATGGGCCGCTGAGACCACCGGAGTGGAGCTGAGGACAAACCGCAGCTCTTGGCGGAGTCCGTTGGGGTCGGGGTGGCCGGAGTTGGCGCCGGCGACGACTTTGGCGGCCACCGGGGTTCGGTCGAAGATGAACTTGGCGCTAGAGGGGTCGGTGAGGCTCGTGGAGTGGCTAGCTAGGTGCTGCGGGACTCGGTGAGTAAGATGGACACCATCTTGTGGCCGGAGTGTGGCCGGAAGCACGTCGGCGACGAGATCCGCGGCGGTGCGGGCGTGTGATCCTCGTGCGGTGGCTACACGGCTCAGGAATGAGAGAGAGAGGGTCGGAGGAGTAGCTAGGCTCACAGCGCTCCCGTAGAGGCCACCGGCGTGGTCGGGGACGAGCTGAGGCGGCGACGGCGTTGAAGGGGATCTCCGGCGACGGTGAGCTCGGGCGAGGTCGGTGCGGTGGTCTCGGGCCGCACGAGCACATGGGGCTCGGCTAGCTCGATGAAGTAGAGGACGGCGGAGCTTCTGGACAGGGTGGCACGGCGTGGAGACGACGGGGAGCACGGCTACGGCGGTGGTGCGGCGACGGTGGCGTCGGCCATGGCGTGGGAGCGCGAGGGAGAGGAACTGGGGGCGAATGGAGGTGTCCAGGAGGGTCGGGGCGCGACGTGGAGCTCGTCCAGGCCATCAGGGCGGCGAGAGGGGGAGGCAGGGCGGCGTGCAGCTGCGTGGCGAGCTGCGGTGCCGCCGCCGAGCACCTTGGCTGCCTGCCTGGCAAGCCAAGCAGCTCGCTGGAGCGGTGGCCGGGCTGGGCCGGCCAGGTGGGCTGGCTGGTGGGCCTGTGGTGGCGCCAGGTAAGTTTTCCCTTTTTCTTTCTGTTTCTGTTCTTTTTAATACTTCTGCAACTTTCTTGAATTAAATAAAATACTTAGGCAACTCCTAAAATCACCAAATTACTCCTGGTCCATAGTTGGATTATTTCCAACAAGAAACATTTTAATTTGGAGATATTTGAGCATTTAAATATTTTATATAATTTTAAATGCCCAAATTCAAATATTTATGACTTAATTCAAAAACCCTAAGATGGCCTAGGAAAATGTGCACCACTTTGGGCAGAGGTTCTGAACCAAGACAAAAATGATGGGCATTTTAGAAGGGCATTTCAGGTTCATTGAAAAGTTTTTTAGTAAACCCTAGTTGGTTTCAGAGGGGACTAGGGGTTCTGTCATCCCCATTTCAAGTTTCTGATGAAAAAAAGTAGACATGATGCAACACTCTAATGCATGGCTAACTAGGATGTGACAACCCTGAACAATAAGTAGAGTATATTTCAGACATTTGGAACTAAACTAACCTAACTAATCACAACAAGGTGGCATGCATAGAAATCTGGAACTAAAGCACAATCTGGATTTATAGCACATGCTGCAGCTAGTATAGAAGTTATTAACGTAACAATAAAAGCCTTCAAGGGGCAAATAAAGCCACAGTTCAAGTGCTCAAACGCTCAAAGGGACATGTAGGAGCAAACCATGGAAGAAGGAGGAGCAGCTGCAGTAAGAGCCGATGATGCACTCACCCAGAGGCCTAGCCAGGGAACCTGCATAATCAACAAGCACATAAAGCAACCATGAATATAATTAAGCACATACATAGGGCAGATTAATCTGCCATGCTAAGTGACAGCATACTAAGGTAGAACAGAAAGCACTACAACCCATTATCTGTTGTTTGGGCACTACCGCGAATACCTTGGCAGATATATTTGTGCGACTTCTACCAAAAAACTGAGCGGTAACTAATCATTGAACACTATCTTGTGACACTCCAAAATTTTAATTTGGTTTTCATCAAAAACTTTGTTGGATTTTAAAAGAGGGCATTTAAAATTTCTTTTCCAGAAATCCTTCCTCTTAAAAACTTCCTTTCCTTTGGCAAGGATTTTCTTTTCCTTTCCTTTGAATTTTGGAAGCTTTTCCTTCTGGTTGTTACCCTCTCAAACTTATTTATTTTCATTTAAAAAAAAGAAACCCTAGGAGTTTTGGGACTTCTTTCTTTTTGAAACCACCCATGGTTTTACCATGTCTCCTATAGTAAATCTTCTCAAAACCCCTCCCTCCACCTTTGTGCAATTTAAATCCTCTGTCTCAACAAGTCCAAACAAGTTTTGGATTTTATTTCAATTATTTTATCTCCCAAAACATTTCTGCCAATTATTTTGAGCCTAAGTGATTTTCAAAGCAAGTACCACTTTGCCTTTGAGTTTTTGTCCCAAACCAGCTTCCCTGGATTGTCTTTAGTACCCACAACCTAGAACCATCTTGATCCACTCTTATTCTTTTCAAATATTTCAAATTTCACTCACTGCAAGTTTGGACCAGATTTGACAAATTTGATGAAATTCATATCTACGCTCCTCCAAAAATTCCACCAAAAATCATGCAGCCTACTAGAGCAATGAGAAGCCACTCCACCAAATTTCAGCTCAAGGAAAAATCCCTAGATGCCAAAAGCATTCTGTCGAACACCTGAGCTGCACTGTTCTTTGCATTTTCAGTAAAGTTCAGTAAAATTCAGTTTTACAGTGTCGTTTTCTTCAGAGTTCAGTCACAAGCTCACAGTGCGCTTGGCTTGATGCTCGCAGCCCCTCCCTCTTGTCCGGAGCTTCACACGCGTGCGTGGAGCCTTCCTGGCGTCGGTGGCGCGCTGGCCCGCCCTCGCCGGCGTCTTCTGCGGCGTCGGGACCTCCCGTGGCGGCCGACAGAAGGCACACCACGACAGAACACCGTTCAGCGCCGCCCAAAGCCCCCTGGCTCTCCGCGTGGCCTCATGCATGCCAGCGCACACCCGTGGCACCATCACCGTGGCCCGGCAAGCACGGAGCGTGCTCCCTGCCGCCGACGGGCCGCGCCAGCCCCGTTCCGTCGAGCTCGACCCAAACACCCAAACCCCGGCCAGTTTAGCACCTAAACGGACCCATTGAACCCCCACGACGGAGCTCGACCCCTAGTCCTCCCCGACCAATGCCCTGTGCCGCCGTAAGCTTCGCTGGAGAACCCTGTTCTCGGCCACCGCCTCGAATCGCCTATAAGAAGGAGCCCGAGCTCGCCCTCGAGCACGCACCTTCACTGCACCTCCCCAGGACCCTGCCAAGCCACCAGGAGGACCTCGAGGAGGTCTCCTTCCCCAACTCCGGCCGCCTTGCTCCGCCTCGGCCTCCAGCTTGATTCACTCTGGTGAGGCCATCTCCGGCGCCCAAACCTCGTCTGTAGCCCTCTCTCACACCCAGTACTCTAACCCCCTCATCAATTTGGCCTTTGCAGTCCTCTCCGATGAGCTCCATCCACGCCCGAACCACCGTCCGCCGGAGTTGAGACCGCCGTCGACGTGGTGCTCCCTGGCGACCAACACCACCACCCACCATTGCGGAAGGACAGGGTGAGCACGTTGGTAACCTCCGATCCCCTTACCTCGCCGTGGATCGCCGCCGGCGACCACCGCAGCCCTCGGGCGCCGACGAGCCTCGTCCCTCCCATTTGAAAGTTTAAACATGACAAGTGGGACCCGCTGTCAGCCTCTCTGTCCTTTCTAAACGAAGCGTTTTCTGAAAACGCCTTCTGCCAAATGCGCTTTCCCTTTGGGCTGGCATAGTTTCTGCCGAAGCGTTTTCTGTTTTTATAAACTAGCACCTGGAAACTTTCTGTTTCAATACAGATGAGTCCCTGGATTAAAACCCTTATAACTTTTAAACAGAAAGGTATTTTTGATTGATTCTTTTTCTGTTCTCTTTAAAATTTTGTCTAGTTTTTTAAGAGATTTATTTGAAAAATATTTGGAATACTTTTTGTGCACCCCTTGGTATTTACAATAGCGCATATATTTTCTTTATACAGTAGATACCGAAGGAGGTAACGGAGCCGCGAACTTCACCGAGCTAGGCTCCGACTACTCTGAACCAGGCAAGCATGTTTGAACTTTTGATATGATGAGTGTCTTGGCATGTTTTGCATTTAGTTAGTTTCATGGCATGTTGATGAGCATACCGATGAACGTTATTTTATGCAATGTTGAGGTAAGTGAGTTCGATGATCCATAAGTGGATGGATGTGAGTATGAATGGCCATGTGTTGGCATGAGGATGGGTAAGATGGCAGTGTCGTAGCATGCCAGTCTTATGCCAGACTATATGACTTCAGTGTAAAACCGTATCGGTCCAGTTCCTCTCATTTCCTTCCCTGTACTACCACATGTTTTCCGCAAGGAATATGGTTTAGTAAGTTGCAAACCGCTTTCCTGGTACACACCAAAAGGAGAGGCCGGGATGATGGTTCCATGGCCCTGGATTAAAGCCAGTCATCCGGTCAGGGGGCATGGGTGTTTCCGGTTGGGACCGAGAGGGGGGCACCCCTTAGAGCGCACGTATATAAATTTGATCCCATGCTATTCGAGATTGTGATCTCCCCGTCTCAAAAGTTTTTCTTGGACGATGTCTAGGTTGAGTCCTAGCATCGAGAGGTAGGATGGGTGTGTACTGGATAGCTGTGTTTTCTTCCGAAAAACCGTAAACGGAACTAGTCCTTCGTGACTACGGAAATCCGTTGGCTGTGGGAAAATTTTTGTACAAACTCTACAGAGTCATACATTCCTTGAATCATCTATTCCATGTCGAAATTCGTATTATGTTGTCCTAACAGTATCAGTTTGATGACAGAGACTCCGGTGAATCCCATGAGTGCTAAGTCCGGTTAAATGTTATTCCTGTGGGTGGACTAACCTGTTTATTATCATGAATTGAATATTTATTATGAGTATTATTTACTTGTGAATAAAGCCCTTTCTGTGATGTCGCCCCGACGTTCGACTGTGGCATTTCTTTTAAAGCCCTCTCTGTGATGTCGCCCCGACGTCCGACTGTGGCATTTCTTTTAAAACCCTTTCTGTGATGTCGCCCCGACGTCCGACTGTGGCATTTCTTTTAAAGCCCTTTCTGTGATGT
>NC_041391.1:90641537-90645039 GCF_002162155.2 Triticum dicoccoides | reverse complement strand
GGCTCCGACTACTCTGAACCAGGCAAGCATGTTTGAACTTTTGATATGATGAGTGTCTTGGCATGTTTTGCATTTAGTTAGTTTCATGGCATGTTGAGGAGCATATCGATGAACGTTATTTTATGCAATATTGAGGTAAGTGAGTTCGATGATCCATAAGTGGATGGATGTGAGTATGAATGGCCATGTGTTGGCATGAGGATGGGTAAGATGGCAGTGTCGTAGCATGCCAGTCTTATGCCAGACTATGTGACTTCAGTGTCAAACCGTATCGGTCCAGTTCCTCTCATTTCCTTCCCTGTACTACCACATGTTTTCCGCAAGGAATATGGTTTAGTAAGTTGCAAACCGCTTTTCTGGTACACACCAAAAGGAGAGGCCGTGATGATGGTTCCATGGCCCTGGATTAAAGCCAGTCATCCGGTCAGGGGGCATGGGTGTTTCCAGTTGGGACCAAGAGGGGGGCACCCCTTAGAGCGCGCGTATATAAATTTGATCCCATGCTATTCGAGATTGTGATCTCCCTGTCTCAAAAGTTTTTCTTGGACGATGTCTAGGGTGATTCCTAGCATCGAGAGGTAGGATGGGTGTGTACTGGTTAGCTGTGTTTTCTTACGGAATACCGTAAACGGAACTAGTCCTTCGTGACTACGGAAATCCGTTGGCTGTGGGAAAATTTTTGTACAAACTCTGCAGAGTCATATATTCCTCCAAATCATCTATTCCATGTCCTAGATCGATATTATCTTATCCTAATCAAATGTCAGTTTTGATGACAAAGACTCCGGTGATTCGCATGAGTGCTAATTCCGGTTAAATGATTATTCCTGTGGATGGACTAACCCATTTATTCTCATGAATTAAATGTTTATTATGAGTATTATTTACTTGTGAATAAAAGCCCTTTCTGCGATGTCGCTCAGACATCCGACTGTGCCATTGTTGTATTTTACTTTCTTTTCAAGCCCTTTCTGTGATGTCACCCCGACGCCCGACTGTGGCATTTCTTTTAAAGCCCTTTCTGTGATGTCGCCCCGACGTCCGACTGTGCCATTTCTTTTAAAGCCCTTTCTGTGATGTCGCCCCGACGTCCGACTGTGGCATTTCTTTTAAAGCCCTTTCTGTGATGTCGCCCCGACGTCCGACTGTGGCATTTCTTTTAAAGCCCTTTCTGTGATGTCGCCCCGACGTCCGACTGTGGCATTTCTTTTAAAGCCCTTTCTGTGATGTCGCCCCGACGTCCGACTGTGGCATTTCTTTTAAAGCCCTCTCTGTGATGTCGCCCCGACGTCCGACTGTGGCATTTCTTTTAAATCCCTTTCTGTGATGTCGCCCTGACGTCCGACTGTGGCATTTCTTTTAAAGCCCTTTATGTGGTGTCCCTAAGACGCCCGACTATGGCATGATTTTCTCCTTTATTTATTTGTTCACCTTTCGAGGTGTCGCTTCAGACACCCGATCGGTTTCCATTTATATTTCTGTCGGGATTTCAGGTGGACTACCGCCGATTCCCTCTTTGCTTACCTTGCCTGCTAATACTTTAAATGTACATTGGTGAATTAATCGTGACGCATTCATGCATGCATTTGTTATATCTTACGTCCGAACTGTCTTGCGAGTACTTTCAAAGTACTCACTGGCTTGTTGATTTGGCCAGATGCTGACGAAGGCGATCTCATGGATGAAGAGTTTGATAGCGAGTCCGACGCCTAGAGGAATCCCAGTCAGTCTTGTGCGACCCTGGATTTGGTCACTGTATTATATCCGCTTCCGCAACCCGAATAAATTTATCGAGCCTCACCTCGACGCTCGATGAGATGCCAGTTTGAGAGTCGTGTTATCACACTCCCCACTGTGTTATTCCACCATCACTTTATCCTCGAGTCAGTAGTATGCCACCACACCATTGTGTTATATCCGCCATTATGTATAATTATTGACGCGCTTGTAATAATTTGTTGAGCAGCCCTAGCTCAACCCTGTAATATATCCTATGCTACTGGCTTATTGTATCAAGAATTTGTCTACCAGTGAGGAGGATTTCTCTCATACTGGACTCAAAAGATTGGTTTCTCAATAAATATTTTTATTGGAAAACCGGTCGTGACATATCTGTTGTTTGTCAGTGAGATTTGACATCAATAAGATTTGATGTAGTAATATATATGATAAATAACGAGTACGTATTATTACTTCTAGATACAATGGACCTTAAAAGGCCAGTGGTAATATTTTGTAGTCAGTACTATTTTCTTACACTAATATTTCAAAACATGCACACATCTCTGTTTCTGAGTGTCAGGGAATGATCGCGTGATATCTTGCACCACAAATCATCTCAAGCAATACTGCAGTAACCAAAGATGCCTTTGCTGTCACCACAAAGTAGCAAGCAAGCATATGCAGCACATGAACATGCATGCTGTCACGTGACACTTACCTATGATTGAAAAATAAAGATGAAACTATTCTGCGGTATTGACAGTAGAGAAGCAGAG
This sequence comes from Triticum dicoccoides, assembly GCF_002162155.2. Taxonomy (NCBI): domain Eukaryota; kingdom Viridiplantae; phylum Streptophyta; class Magnoliopsida; order Poales; family Poaceae; genus Triticum; species Triticum dicoccoides. The sequence goes on along the minus strand of NC_041391.1, from coordinate 90,642,541 downwards.
AAGCAGTGCACTGAACAAGAAACCATAGTATTTTTCTACACAGTAATCACGTGTATATCAGAAGGATACTTTTTCATCAGCCTAGAACTAGCACAAATCAACTCAGGTCTCAACTAACATACTAAAGTTAGTATTGTCACCATTAAGACCTACGTGGATCATTTCATTTGTGAACACATTTGATTGTCCAAACATAGTACTCCTACCATATTCTAGTTGTTGCTAACACTACTCCTAACTGATGTTACCATAAGAGCTAAGATAGCAAAAACTACATAAAGCACTGCAGCATTCCATCATGAGTGCACAGCTACAACAGCACAGTTGCTACTAGTTCACAAGGATACCAGATCAGATCAGAGATCGGGCTCACCGTGCACACTTATCCACCTTCCCCTTGCTCCGCTTGTCGACAATGGCCAAGATCAGCTTCTTGTTCTCATCCAGGTACTGCACGGTTCCAAAGCCAAACTTTTTCATGTTAATACATTTCAGTACAGGCATATCTTTGAATACTAGTACATCATAGCTCAGTGCCAACACCTCCATCTTCTAGATGTTTTCCCACATTAGTCAATCAAGCACAACACATAAACAGACCATTTATCGCCAATTAGGTACCAGATTGGGGATTAGGGTAGTACTGATTATATGCACGGATACAAAAGATCTGACTGATTGTTCCCAAATGACTGGTTGTTCCCGAATGACTGATTATATGCACAGTTACATGAACAGACTATTTATCACCAAAAACCTATAGGTTGTTCCCGAATGACTGATTGTTCCCGAAGAAGAAGGAAGGGGAAGGGGGAGGAGAGGGGAGGGGCTCACCTGCGAATATGTAGTTGAGGTCGTACACAGCGCCGGGGTTGCGCCGGCGAGCTTGCCACCCACCTTGGAGCCGGAACCCTAGGGCTCGGGGCCTGCGCAAGACCACAGCTAGGAGGCGCAGCCGTGCGTGGACGGCAAGGTCGGTGAAGGGGGCGCGGGGGCGGCGGCGC
>NC_041391.1:90640168-90641046 GCF_002162155.2 Triticum dicoccoides | reverse complement strand
GGGGCCTGGACGGGCGGCTTCTTCGCGGGGAAGGAGAGGCAGGGAAGGCAGGGAAGAAGAAGGCAGGGAAGGAGAGGCGGCGGCGTCGCCGACGGCGTGCAGGCGTGGCGGACGGAGGGGGCGGAGCAAGGCGGGGCGGCGGCGTATGGTTGGGGCGGAGCAAGGCAAAGTTAGGTCGAGTGGGGATCTGGCGAGGGAGGGGAATAGGTGGAGTGGGGGAGGGTTAGCAATGGCGCACCTCCCCCTAGTGCGCCATAAGTACAACGATAGCAATGGCGCACCTCCCCCTGGTGCGCCATTAGTAATTTTGTTTTGATTACAGTTCGAGCACTCAGGTTATATTCCCCCTAACCGTATCCCCATAACAACACACACACACTAGCCCGATTGGTTAGCACGCAGCACACACTAGGAGGTCCTGGGTTCGATTCCCACGCTCCCCAATTTTTGTTTTTATGCAGTTTTTTCTTTGCACATATCTTTTAATCCATGCATCCAAATATAACATGTCACATATGCTAGATGCTCAAAATTTCATGTAGAAAAATAATATGCAGTTTGTTGCCATGTTAACAACATTTAAAATGTTGTTTGATATTTATTTGTGTTTAAATATGTTCAAACTTGTTTAAATCAAAACAGTAATATATTTTTATAAAAACTGTAATAATTTTTTTAAAAAATATCATCAAATTTCTTATTTGAAAATATTTATGAATATGAAAAAATAGCATCAAATTTATTATTTGAAAATATCATCAAATTTTTTATTTTAAAATATAATCAATTTTTTTTTTGCAATTTTAGTTGCATTCATTTGTGACGGTGGAGCGGGCCAGGGAGGGTGCGGGGGAGAGGGTGCGGGGGGTGCTCGGCGG
>NC_041391.1:90561676-90639636 GCF_002162155.2 Triticum dicoccoides | reverse complement strand
GTCATCGACGGTGGTGGAGTGGGGGAGGGTGCGGGGGGTCGGCGGCGGCGGCCGGTGGAGCGGGGGAGATGGTGCGGGTGGTGCTGGGTGGCGAGGGGGACCTGATCTGGCGAGGTGGGATAGCAATCGAGATGGAGGGGGATCGAGATCGAGTGTCCATGAAATTTAAAAACATTCATGAGTTCAAAAAGTGTCCATGAAATACAATCAAGAAATGAAGGCTACAATTTAAATAAAATCGATCTTAGCTAGCTATCTGTTCACAACCTTCTTTCCCTTCTTTTTCGCAAATGGAGTTCTTCTGTGGAACGGACGTCCTTTAGGTAGGGTGGTCCTGCTTCTTCTTGTGGTGTATGCTGATACTTCGTCGTCGTCGTCATGTTCCATCTTCGGGTTGCCGTACTTGTTGAAGTCTTGCTCATTGGTGACTCCATCCATTCCGATGATCTTCCTTTTACCTCTCCTCACGACAACACGACTGGGCTTTGGCGGGTCGGTAATTAAGATGCATTGGTCAACTTTGGAAGCCAGTACCCATGGCTCATTTTTCACGGTGACGTTTGCACCCGCGGTCTTGGATTTGGCTTCGCGTATAACCATGGTGGTGAAATACCGGTCTTCTTTTATGACGCTCTTGGCCCATCTGACCCGGAACATCGGGATCTTCTCTCTAGGGTAGCTCAGCTCCCAGATCTCCTCGATCCTTCCGTAGTACCTGTCCTTGTTGTTACCGGTGTAGGATTCCATCGTTACCCCGTAGTTCTGATGACCATCGCTCTTCATGTCCTTGTCCTCGGTGTAGAATGTGTAGCCGTTGATATCGTACGCCTCATACGTCATCAGGTTGTGCTCGGCGCCCTGTGACAAGGCGAATATGAGTTGTTCTTCTGCGGAAGAATCCTCATGTAAAGGGTACGACAGAAGCTTCTGCTTGAACCAACGCGTGAAACATGAGTTGTGCTCTTTGATTATATCTCCGTCCGTCCTCTGTTGGCCTTGGTCATTGTACGTCTTCTCAATAAAGGGTTTGTGCTCTACCACCCAAGGATCAACCACGTCTATGTGTTGTAGCGCGACTAGGTTTGCTCTTTCAAAGTCGACGAGTCAACCCTCGAAGTCGACATGTGTTTCGCGGCGAGCCTTATAGTGACCCCATCTAGCGAGCCTGCCGAGGTGCCTATTGACGGGCAGACCAACGGGGTTCTCGATGCCTAGATAATTTGTGCAGTAGGAGATGCACTCTTCGGTTAGAAAGCCACTGGCTATGCTTCCCTCTGGGCGTGACATGTTGCGAACGTATCCTTTGATGACACCATTCATCCTTTCGAACGACATCATGCTGTGCAGGAACGTCGGCCCGAGTTGGATGATATCCTCCACGATATGGACCAGCATATGCACCATAACGTCGAAGAATGCGGGCAGGAAGTACATCTCATGCTCGCATAGTATCACCATGATCTCTTCCTGTAGCCTTCTGAGTTGCCTCACGCCAACCAACTTCCGAGAGATGACCTCGAAAAAGTTACATAGGCCAAATAGCGTTTCACGGACGTGCGCGTCCTGATCCCATGGATTGCAACTGGAAGTATCTGCGTCATCAGCACGTGACAGTCGTGAGACTTCATCCCGCTGAACTTCTGCTTCGCTGGGTCTAGGTATCTGCTTATCTTCCCCGCGTAACCATAAGGAAGTTTTACTCCTACGAGGTAGGTGAAAAACTGATCGATCGCCTCCTAACTTAGAGTGAAGCACGTGGGAGGGTAGTCATTTCTGGTCTTCTTGGCCTTTTTGCCTTTGCGACGACTTTCTGTGTCCTGCTTCGCCTCATCATCATCATCATCATCATCATTAGCGTGAAGCTCCTCTCTGATGCCCATTGATTTCAAGTCTGCCCTTGCTTTCGGCCCATCTTTGGTCCTCTCTGGCATGTTGAGCCGGGTACCAAGCAGACTCTCGCACACGTTCTTCATGATATGCATGACATCAAGGCTGTGAGGCACACGGTGGATCTTCCAGTACGGAAAGTCCCAGAAAACAGACCTCGTTTTCCATACCTTGAGCAACGGGTCTGGCGCCTTTTGCTTCTTTCTCGGCTCTGGCGCCTTTTGCTTCTTTCCCGGCAGTGGGCAATCTTTCCAATTATTTAACAGCTCGTCTATTTCCTCGCCTCTCCTCGTGCGCGGGCATCTTTAGGGTTCGGTTTCACCATCGAACAGATCCTTGCGTTTCCTCCATGGGTCATCGTCACGAAGCCACCTTCGATGTCCCATGAACACGGTTTTCAAAGACCCGGGATCTCTATCTAGCTGGTGATACGTTGTGTCATCCATGCACCTGACACATCCAGAAAATCCGTGGACCACCTGCCCCGTGAGATATCCGTAACCGAGATAGTCGTGCACCGTCGTGAGCAGTGCGGCTCTCATAGGGAAATATTCTTTCTCTGCGGCGTCCCACGTATTGGCTGGCGTTTTCCACAGCGTGTCTAGCTCCTCTTTCAGCATCCCCAGATACAAATTGATGTCGTTCCCTGGTTGTTTCGGCCCTTCAATTAACATACTCATGTGAATGTACTTCCTCTTCATGCACAACCAGGGGGGAAGGTTGTACATCCACACAAACACAGGCCAGGTGCTATGTGTGCTTCTCTGGCTGCCAAAAGGATTTACTCCATCGGTGCTCGTGCCCAGCATGATGTTCCTTGGATCCATCCCAAATTCTTGGTGTTCGAAGTTCAAAGCTTGCCACTGGCTCCCATCCCTAGGGTGACTCAGCATCTTGTCTTTTTTATTTATCTACGAATCATTTGTGTCATCTTCTAGCTTCTTCTCCTCCCTATCTGCGTGCCAACGCAGGAGCTTTGCTACCTTAGGGTCCGCGAAATACCGCTGCAGACAAGGAGTGATCGAAAGTACCACACCACTTTTCGAGGAGCTTTCTTCCTCTTCTTATATCGAGTGACGCCGCACACCGGACATATGGTAGACTTCGTGTGCTCGTCCCGATAAATGATGCAATTGTTCATGCACACATGGTATTTCATTTGCGGTAAGTCCAGAGTACACACGATTTTCTTCGGCTCCTCGAAACTGGTCGGGCACTTGTTCCCCTTGGGAAGGCGTTCATGCCAGAATGACATGTTCTCGTCGAAGCATGTGTCGGTCATTTTGTGTTTTACCTTCATCTCCAGAGGCATGAGCGTTACTTTCAGGCGGGTATCCTCGGACCGGCATCCTTCATACAATGGAGTAATCGCGTCTATCTCCAGTTGATCCAGCTTGACTTTCTCTCGGCCGATAGCTCTTGCGTTATCCGTCTGCTTGGAAGCAGCTCTTGAATATGAGGGTCCTACACCCAGGCCGTCGATGGTCCATCGTCGTCTTCTCCGCCGACATCTTCATCTTCATGATCATGCCCTTTGTCTGCTCTTGCATCTTCCTCATCATCATGTCCTACATCTGCTACATGATGACTGTGTACAGCATCACCGTCGTGCTCATGTCCTGGAGATTCTTCGTCTTCTGCCCGCTCGAGTCTTGCTCATTTCTTGCCGCCCGGCCCCCATGGATGACTTCATAGTCATCTTCATCACCTTGCCACCGATAGCCATCCATGAAACCACGCAAGAGCAGGTGGTCCCGCACCTGCCCGGAATCCGGGTCCGCAATAAGGCTCTTTAGCATGCATCTTCGACACGGACATCTTATCTCCGTCTCGTTCTTTTGAAGCATCTTGGCCTTTGCGGAGCTCAAAAACCTATTCACGATGCCTTCGGTCATCGTGCGGACCATGGTCGCCTGCGGGGTAGAGCAAAATGATATTTTAGAACCAAGCAAAAATTTGGCACGACTTTGAAGGAAATATGCCCTAGAGGCAATAATAAAGTTATTATTTATTTCCTTATATCATGATAAATGTTTATTATTCATGCTAGAATTGTATTAACCGGAAACATAATATATGTGTGAATACATAGACAAACATAGTGTCACTAGTATGCCTCTACTTGACTAGCTCGTTTATCAAAGAATGGTTATGTTTCCTAGCCATGGACAAAAGAGTTGTCATTTGATTAATGGGATCACATCATTAGGAGAATGATGTGATTGACTTGACCCATTCCATTAGCTTAGCACTTGATCGTTTAGTATATTGCTATTGCTTTCTTCATGACTTATACATGTTCCTATAACTATGAGATTATGCAACTCCCGTTTACCAGAGGAACACTTTGTGTGCTACCAAACGTCACAACGTAACTTGGTGATTATAAAGGAGCTCTACAGGTGTCTCCGAAGGTACATCTTGGGTTGGCGTATTTCGAGATTAGGATTTGTCACTCCGATTGTCGGAGAGGTATCTTTGGGCCCTCTCGGTAATGCACATCACTATAAGCCTTGCAAGCAATGTAGCTAATGAGTTACTTACGGAATGATGCATTACGTAAATGAGTAATGAGACTTGCCGGTAACGAGATTAAACTAGGTATTGGATACCAACGATCGAATCTCGGGCAAGTAACATACCGATGACAAAGGGAACAACGTATGTTGTTATGCGTTCTGATCGATAAAGATCTTCATAGAATACGTAGGAGCCAATATGAGCATCCAGGTTCTGCTATTGGTTATTGACCGGAAACGTATCTCGGTCATGTCAACATAGTTCTCGAACCCGTAGGGTCTGCACGCTTAAGGTTTCGATGACAGTTATATTATGAGTTTATGAGTTTTGATGTACCGAAGGAGTTCGGAGTCCCGGATTAGACCGGGGACATGACGAGGAGTCTCGAAATTGTCGAGACGTAAAAATCGATATATTGGACGACTATATTCGGGCTTCGGAAAGGTTCCGAGTGATTCAGGTATTTTTCAGAGTACCGGAGAATTACGGGAATTCGTCGGGGAGTATATGGGCCTTATTGGGCCATACGGGAATAGAGGAGAGAGGCCGAAAGGAAGGAGGTGCGCAGCCACCCTCTGGTCCGAATTGGACAAGGGGTGCAGACCCCTTTTCCTTCCTCCTCTCCCCCTCTTTCCTTCTCTCCTACTCCAACAAGGAAGGTGGGAGTCCTACTCCCGGTGGGAGGAAGACTCCTCCTGGCGCGCCCCTCCTGGCCGGCCGACCCCCTCCCCCGTGCTCCTTTATATACGGGGGTAGGGGGCACCTCTAGGCACAACAACAATTGATCATTGATCTCTTAGCCATGTGCGGTGCCCCCCCTCCACCATAGTCCTCCTCGATAATATTGTAGCGGTGCATAGGCGAAGCCCTGCGAAGGTACAACATCAAGATCGTCACCATGCCATCGTGTTGACGGAACTCTCCCTCGACACTCGGCTGGATCGGAGTTCAAGGGACGTCATCGAGATGAACGTGTGCTAGAACTCGGAGGTGCCGTAGTTTCGGTGCTTGACCGGTCTGGCCGTGAAGACGTACGACTACATTAACCGCGTTGTCATAACGCTTCCGCTTTCGGTCTACGAGGGTACGTGGACACACTCTCCCCTCTCGTTGCTATACATCACCATGATCTTGTGTGTGCGTAGGATTTTTTTTGAAATTACTACGTTTCCCAACAGTGGCATCCGAGCCTAGGTTTTATGCGTTGATGTTATATGCATGAGTAGAAAACAAGTGAGTTGTGGGCGATACAAGTCATACTGCTTACCAGCATGTCATACTTTGGTTCAGCGGTATTGTTGGATGAAGCGGCCCGAACCGACATTACACGTACGCTTACGTGAGACTGGTTCTACTGACGTGCTTTACACATAGGTGGCTGGCGGGTGTCTGTTTCTCCAACTTTAGTTGAACCGAGTGTGGCTATGCCCGGTCCTTGCGAAGGTTAAAACAACACTAACTTGACGAACTATCGTTGTGGTTTTGATGCATAGGTAAGAACGGTTCTTGCTCAGCCCGTAGCAGCCACGTAAAATTTGCAACAACAAAGTAGACGACGTCTAACTTGTGATGTGATATGGTCAAGACGTGATGCTATATTTTATTGTATGAGATGATCATGTTTTGTAACGGAGTTATCGGCAACTAGCAGGAGCCATATGGTTGTCGCTTTATTGTATGGAATACAAACACCCTGTAATTGCTTCACTTTATCACTAAGCGGTAGCGATAGTCGTAGAAGCAATAGATGGCTTAATGACAATGATACTATGATGAAGATCAAGGTGCCGCGCCGGTGACGATTGTGATCACGATGGTGCTTCGGAGATGGAGATCACAAGCACAAGATGATGATGGCCATATCATATCACTTATATTGATTACATGTGATGTTTATCGTTTATGCATCTTATCTTGCTTTGATTGACCGTAGCATTTTAAGATGATCTCTCACTAATTATCAAGAAGTGTTCTCCCTGAGTATGCACCGTTGCGTAACTTCTTCATGCTGAGACACCACGTGATGATCGGGTGTGATAGGCTCTACGTTCAAATACAACGGGTGCAAAATAGTTGCACACGCGGAATACTTAGGTTAAACTTGACGAGCCTAGCATATACAGATATGGCCTCGGACCACGGAGACCGAAAGGTCGAACGTGAATCATATAGTAGATATGATCAACATAGTGATGTTCACCATTGGAAACTACTCCATCTCACGTGATGATCGGACATGGTTTAGTTGATTTGGATCACGTGATCACTTAGATAACTAGAGAGATGTCTGTCTAAGTGGGAGTTCTTAAGTAATATGATTAATTGAACTTTAATTTATCATGAACTTAGTCTTGGTAGTATTTTGCAAATTATGTTGTAGATCAATAGCTTGTGTTGTTGCTTTCATATGTTTATTTTGATATGTTCCTAGAGAAAATTATGTTGAAAGATGTTAGTAGCAATGATGCGGATTGGATCTGTGATCTGAGGATTATCCTCATTGCAACATAGAAGAATTATGTCCTTAATGCACCGCTAGGTGACAGACCTATTGCAGGAGCAGATGCAGACATTATGAACATTTGGCTAGCTCAATATGATGACTACTTGCTAGGTTAGTGCACCATGCTTAACGGCTTAGAATCGGGACTTCAAAGACGTTTTGAACGTCATGGACCATATGAGGTTCCAGGAGTTGAAGTTAATATTTCAAGCAAATACCTGAGTTGAGAGATATGAAGTCTCCAACAAGTTCTATGGCTAAAAGATGGAGGAGAATCGCTCAACTAGTGAGCATGTGCTCAGATTGTCTGGGTACTACAATCACTTGAATCAAGTGGGAGTTAATCTTCCGATAAGATATTGATTGACAGAGTTCTCTAGTCACCATCACCAAGTTAGTAGAACTTTGTGATGAACTATAGTATGCAAGGGATGACGAAAACGATTCCCGAGCTCTTCGTGATGTTGAAATCGATGAAGGTAGAAATCAAGAAAGAGCATCAAGTGTTGATGATTGACAAAGACCACTAGTTTCAAGAAAAGGGCAAAGGGAAAGAAAGGGAAAGAAAGGGACTCCTCCTGGCGCGCCCCTCCTGGCCGGCCGACCCCCTCCCCCTTGCTCCTTTATATACGGGGGTCGGGGGGCACCTCTAGGCACAACAATAATTGATCATTGATCTCTTAGCCGTGTGCGGTCCCCCCCTCCACCATAATCCTCCTCGATAAAATTGTAGCGGTGCTTAGGCGAAGCCCTGCGATGGTAGAACATCAAGATCGTCAGCATGCTGTCGTGTTGAAAGAACTCTCCCTCGACACTCGGCTAGATCGGAGTTCGAGGGACGTCATAGAGCTGACGTGTGCTAGAACTCGGAGGTGCCTTAGTTCCGGTGCTTGATCGGTCGGGCCGTGAAGACGTACGACTACATCAACCGCGTTGTCATAACGCTTCCGCTTTCGGTCTACGAGGGTGCGTGCACACATTCTCCCCTCTCATTGCTATACATCACTATGATCTTGCGTGTGCGTAGGATTTTTTTTGAAATTACTACGTTTCCCAACAGACTTTCCCTAAAAATAGGACCAAAAATAATGCATAGTGCCAAAATTCTCGCCGAAACGGAGATGAATCAACATTCCGGCAAAATATTGGCAACTATCACGTTTCAAATACTGGTACCTGCAAACACAAACATATATGCAACACCACAAACATATGCAACACACGAACATACATAGATCTAGCTAGGCCACATAAAGTGCATGTGCACGTTGTTGGAGAGGGAGAACAACATAAAGATAGCTTCCCGCCTTACTTACCTATGAAAAAAAGGTAATTTAACCACTCAATTTGAATGAATCTATGGTGGAAATGAGGTGAGGAGGAGGAGGCAGTCGAGACAAGCTTGGAGGAGGAGGTGGAGAGAATGAAGTGGGGAAATTGAGCGGGTAGGTGTGGCTGTCCAAAATATCTTGTTGGTCCCAGGTTACTAATGGCGCACCACCTGCCAATGCGCCATTAGTAACCCTAGTTACTAATGGCGCACCTGCTGGTGATACGCCATTAGTATTTTTGCAAATATATATATATATATATATATATATGTATACTAATGGTGCACCATGGCAGAGTGCGCCATTACTAGTTTAAACAAGTAATGGCGCACTGTGCCACGGTGCGCCATTAGTAGTTTTGCAAAAAAACAATTAAAAAAACAATAGTGGTGGCGCACTCTGTGGCCGGTGCGCCATTACTAGTTAGTAGTAGTAATGGCGCACTGTGCCATGATGCGCCATTAGTATGTTTGGAAAAAAAATTGTTACTAGTGGCGCACCATGTGCCTGGTGCGCCATTAGTGTCTTCCACACTAATGGCGCACCTTCACACGGTGCGCCACTGCTATATAGTAGTGGCGCACCACATGACAGGTGCGCCATTAGTATCCATTTCATCTATAGCCCTTTTCCTAGTTGTGGCCCTTGCTAGTATAAAAGATGCCAAGGCCGAAGCCGAGGAGGCACAGCAGGAAATCCAGGAGGCCAAAAAGATAGCGGCGGGTAAGAAATTCTCTATGCAAAGCAAGCATGTGGAGGAGGCGTTTCTTTTACTTACCCGAATTCAGAGCTCTCAAGGGGCATTCGCAGATCTGCCACGTAGCCTATCAGATGCCGCGGAGCTCTACCATGCCGAGGAGGGGAGCAAGACGGATAAGCTGTTCAGGTCCCAGTATGATGGGGCCGAACATCCAACGCCTCTGAGTGACCAGCTGAAGCAGTTGGTTGAACTCCATAGGGCGGCCGAAGTGGCTATGAAGGATTTCATAGTCCGGATGTGGCCCGGTGAGCCCCTGCCCACCAGCTACTTCAGCCTGATCAAGCGGATGGTGAATGCCTGTCCGCGGCTTGAAGTGATCAAACGATCCGTTTGCACTGAGGGTGCCCGCCGGGCCTTTGCCCGTGCGAGGGTGCATTGGGGCAAGCTGGATGCGAAGAAGCTGGTGAAGGACGGGCCGCCGGAGGGCGAGGCGCATCGCTGTCCCGAGAGATATTATGAAGGCGTTATGAAGGGCGCTCGTCTCGTGGCCGATGAATGTACCAATGACACAATTTTGGAATGAATTCACTTCTGTCATGTTTGTAATATAGGGACGAAGATACTTGCGGTATGTAGCGCTTTTTGATTTAAAATATTACCTTCTATGCGGCTATTTATAAAATTCTGAAAGTAGGCCAGTCGTCGGCTTCCGCCCCCACGTAACTAGTACTGGGGTGTTCGTGGAAAACCCAGACACTCTTTATCCAAATGTTTGGTCCCTAAAGGAGGTGTCTAGCGCAGAGAACAAGGCAACCAGACTATGCAGCTTTATAACCTTCACTTAGCCATAGAAGTCTACAACTTTAAATTTTGGCGAAGCCCCTAGAGTTTGGAAGGCCGAACTGGGGCGCTATATACGCCTAAATCGGACGAGGCCGATTCCTAGCCTAAAGCGGAAAAAATCTTTAAGGATTTTAAGACCTCTCGAACAACGACCAGCTCTCGCCACATCATGTTGGTCAGTTTTTGGCTTTCTCTACTGAGGTGCTCGTCCGGAAGAACCGGGACACAATCGCAGTAGTTCTCCCTACGCTACCTTAGCCGATATAACGGAACGTAAGGTACCAAAACAAGGGAGCCGGGCTAACCCAACTGTGGACCTAAGACATGATTAGGAGCTGATGCATATAGTGCTATAAGTTCGGGGTGCCGCCCTGTTGAAAGTGTTCAGACTTTGCTTGCCGTATTATGGGGCGCCATAAGAAGACCCTGGCAAACTAAACGTACCAAAGTGTACGGATGCAATAGTAAATAAACACTTATAGAAAAAATGTGCAGATAGGAATAATAAGCTGATGCTATATATGATCTCCCATTGATGAATAATACATTTAAGCATATGTTTACAATGGGTGCGTTTAAGCAGAAGTAAATAGGACTATTTAACATGTCCTATCCAAGGGCAGGCTCCATGTAGGTATATAAAACAGGTATAACGATCGTGAACAGATTCCACCTGGGTATTTCCTTTTGTGCACAAAGCCTGTTGCCTCCTTGGTTTTCTCTCCTATGTAAGTCCGACAATCCGGCTCTTCTGAAGAGGCTGCTCTAAAGCAATGTCTTGAAAGATAAAAAGGGAGGGTTACGAAGGTATGTTGCGGTGATACCGCACTATTCACTGTGTCACTGCTGAGCCTCCGCCTGTGCCCATGGTATTTTGAGTGCGTAATTGTGTACGCGTGGCATGAATGCTGCTTTGATGGGGCTCGAGCGGAGGCCAGACTGGTAGTCGCGCTCTTGGCGTGCCTGGTGATCCTAATGCGGGGTGCTCCGGACTCGCTTGACGGTGCTCGAGGTTGTCGTCGCCAGATTGGTGGTTTGTCGGAGGAGGCCGCATTGTACTTCTGCTGCGAGGGCTGCAGTATGATCTTCTGTACGGAGAATGCGGTCCATATTTCCGTTCACTGTTATGACCCCGCGTGGTCCTGGCATCTTGAGCTTGAGGTATGCATAGTTTGGTACCGAATTGAATCTAGCTAATAAGGTTTGTCCGAGTAGTGTGTGGTAACCACTATGGAAAGGGACGATATGGAAGATTAACTCTTCGCTTCGGAAGTTATCCGGAGATCCGATGACCACTTCGAATGTTATAGAGCCCATACAATGGGCCTCTACTCCAGGAATTACACCTTTAAAGGTTGTTTTGGTGGGCTTGATCCTTGAAGGGTTGATGCCCATTTTGCGCACTGTGTCCTGATAAAGCAGGTTCAGGCTGCTGCCTCCATCCATAAGGACTCGTGTGATTTGAAATCCGTCTATGATTGGGTCTAGAACCAATGCGGTCGAACCGCCGTGACGGATGCTGGTAGGGTGATCCCTACGATCGAAGGTGATCGGACAGGCTGACCATGGGTTGAAGTTTGGGGTGACTGGCTCTATCGCGTAGACGTACCGTAGTGCCCGCTTCCGTTCCCTTTTGGGGATGTGGGTAGCGTAGATCATGTTGACTGTTTTTACCTGGGGGGGGGATTTCTTCTGTCCCCCCGTGTTTGGACGCCGGGGCTCTTCGACATCGTCGCTGTGCAGCCCCTTGTCCTTGTTTTCGGCGTTTATTTTACCAGCCTGTTTGAACACCCAGCAGTCTCTATTAGTGTGGTTGGCTGGCTTGTCTGGGGTGTCGTGAATTTGGCACGGGCGTTCCAATATGCGGTTCAGACTGGACGATCCCTGATTGTTTCGCTTGAATGGTTTCTTCCGCTGACCGGATTTGGATCCGCTAAATCCGGCGTTGACTGCCGTGTCTTTTGTGTTGTCGCCTTTGTTCCGTTGCTTGTGTCTATTGTGCCGTGGCTTGCCATTATTGTCACAGACGTCTGAAGTGCCAGAATGTGGCGTAGTGCTGCTACGAGCCAACCAACTGTCCTTGCTCGCGCAAAAGTGGGTCATTAGTGTTGTGAGAGCTGCCATGGACTTGGGTTTCTCCTGGCCGAGGTGTCGGGCGAGCCACTCATCGCGGATATTATGCTTAAAAGTCGCCAGGGCTTCGGCGATCGGACAGTCAACTATTTGTTTCTTTTTAGTTAGGAATCGAGTCCAGAATTTCCTAGCTGATTCTCCGGGCTGTTGAGTAATGTGGCTCAAGTCATCGGCGTCCGGTGGTCGCACATATGTGCCTTGGAAGTTGTCGAGGAATGCGTCTTCCAGGTTTTCCCAACTGCCAATGGAATTTGTGGGCAGGCTGTTTAGCCAGTGTCAGGCGGGTCCTTTGAGCTTAAGGGGAAGATACTTGATGGCGTGTAGATCGTCTCTGCGGGCCATGTGAAATTGGAGAAGGAAGTCTTCAATCCATACTGCAGGGTCTGTTGTGCCATCATATGATTCGATGTTGACGGGTTTGAACCCTTCTAGGAATTCATGATCCATCACTTCATCGGTGAAGCAGAGGGGGTGTGCGGCGCCTCTGTGCTGGGCTATGTTGTCACGCAGTCCGACTAAGTCTGGTTGATTGTGTTCGGCCCGGCCGGATTTACTATTTTTCGGAGTGTCCACCATATATATGTCATATGAAGAGGTGGCTGTCCACCGCCCCGTGGGTGGTGGTTCCTATTTTTCGCCTACATCGTTGTCCAAACCGTCGATGTCTTCGAAGTTGAAGTCCAGCATGTCGGTCAAATCATCGACTATGGCTATGAAGTGGGTGGTGGGTGGGCAACGAATTCCTTCGCCGCTAGCTTCCCACTCGGGCCGGACATAGTTCGGCCGAGAGCCTCCTGACAAAGAGAGAGACTTTAATGAATTCAGCATGTCAACAAAGGGCGAGTGTTGGAAGATATCTGCAGCTGTAAACTCCATTACCGGAGCCCAACCAGGCTCGGCGGGCACGGGAGTGCGCGGACTGGAACCTACAACCGGATACGAGTCCGGGGGTCCGGAATCACAGGCATCCCTAGAGGTGAGGCCTGGGTTTAGCTCTACCACCAATGAGTGTGCGGCCTATGGGGCAGGGTCCATCCACCCATCCTTGGGCCATGCAGTCTGCTCCGGGTTTAGGTCCGGGGCTACTGCAGGGGTGATATCTCGAGCACTGTCCGACAGCAGGTCTGGGCTGTGCTCATCGTGACTGTCCGACACTCCTGGCATAGACCAGATTCCGTCGAAGATCAAGTCTCCACGGATATCGGCCGTGTAGTTCAGGTTTCCGAAGCTGACCTGGTGGCCAGGGGCGTAGCTGTCGATCTGCTCCAGATGACAAACCGAATTGGCCCACTGTGCGAATCCGCCGAACACGAAGATCTGTCCGGGGAGAAAAGTCTTGCCCTGGACCGTGTTGTTGATGATTGAAAGCGCCATCAAGCCTCGCAGCAGCAACACAGAGGAACTCTCAATGAAAGCACCAATGTCGGTGTCAAAACCGGCGGATCTCGGGCAGGGGGTCCCGATCTGTGCGTGTTAGGCTAATGGTAGCAGGAAGCAAGGGACACAATGTTTACCCAGTTTTGGGCCCTCTCGATGGAGGTAAAACCCTACTTCCTGCTTGATTAATATTGATGATATGAGTAGTACAAGAGTAGATCTACCACGAGATCGTAGAGGCTAAACCCTAGAAGCTAGCCTATGATGCTTATGATTGTAATTGTGATCGGCCTTCTAAGGACCAACCTCTTCGGTTTATATAGACACCTGAGAGGGCTAGGGTTTACATGGAGTCGGTTAGAAGGAAGGAAACATAATATCCGGATCACCAAGCTTGTCTTCCACGCAAAGGAGAGTCCCATCCGGACACGGGACAGAGTCTTGAGTCTTGTATCTTCATGCTCCAATAGTCCGGACGAACTATATAGTCCGGCTGTCCGGATACCCCCTAATCCAGGATTCCCTCAACCGTGCATGCACACACTGTTTGGATGATCCTGACAGTATATATTTGGATAATTGTAGTACCTGGGACATCATCAATTTCTTCTGAGCAGGCATCCCTTAAGAAAGAAAGGCAAGCATTTCAAAGGTGAGGCAGATCAGTGGACGAAGTCTCGCCACCGTATCGGTCTTGATGTACATGATATGGTCAAGGATTTGAAGGTAATCTTTGGAAAGGGTCCTTGTGGACAATCTGTTCTGAATGACGCTGACGGACGCGCACCAATGTGGAAGAAGAAATCTATATTTTGGGACCTTCCCTATTGGAAAGACCTAGAGGTACGCTCTGCAATCGACGTGATGCACATGACGAAGAATCTTTGCGTGACCCTTCTTGGCTTCTTGGGCGTGTATGGGAAGACAAAAGATACACCGAAGGCACGGGAGGACCAGCAATGTATGCACGGAAAGGACGGCATACATCAGGGTCATGCCAGCTACGCTCTTACCAAAGAAGAGAAGGAAGTTTTATTTGAATGCCTGCTCAGTATGACGGTACCTTAAAGCTTCTCGTCGAATATAAAGGGAATAATAAATATGGCAGAGAAAAGGTTTCAGTACCTAAATTCTCATGACTGCCATGTGATTATGACGCAGCTGCTTCTGGTTGCATTGAGGGGGCTTCTATCGAAGAACGTTTGATTAGCCATTGTGAAGCTGTGTGCATTCCTCAATGCAATCTCTCAGAAGGTAATCGATCCAGAAATCGTACCAAGGTTGGAGAATGATTTGGTGCAATGTCTTGTCAGTTCCGAGTTGGTGTTTCCACCATCCTTCTTCAATATCATGATGCATGTCCTAGTTCACATATGCGAAGGGATTGCCATTCTGGGTCCTGTATTTCTACACAATATGTTCCCCTTTGAGAGGTTCATGGGAGTCTTGAAGAAATATGTTCATAACCGTGCTAGGACCGAAGGAAGCATCTCCATGGGCCATGAATATTAGGAGGTCATTGAGTTTTGTGTTGACTTTATTCCTGACCTTAAGCCGATTGGTGTTCCTGAATCGCGATATAAGGGTAGACTGGATGGAAATGGCACGCTAGGACCAGATCAAATAATATGTATGGACGGGCATTCTCTCACTGAAGCAACTACACAGTTCTACAAAATTCCGCCTTGGTGGCTCCGTATATGGAGGAACAAAAGAATATTCCAAGCTCCAAATACCCGGAGCAGTCTGAAGACTGGATTACAGGTGAACAAACGAGGACTTTCGCCGGTTTGTTGCAGACACGTGCCATGCATGACGCCGATATTGTACATGACTTGTACTTGTTGTCCCAGTTACCATCTTCGAATATAATGACTTTCAAAGGGTACGAGATAAATGGGAATACATTTTACGATCGCCCAAGATAAAAAGAGCACCAACCAAAATAGTAGTGTCCGCTTTGATGCAGCAACCAGTAGGGGAAAGGACACATATTATGGTTACGTAGAGGAGATATGGGAACTTGACTATGGACCTGATTTGGAGGTCCCTTTGTTTCGGTGCAAATGTGTCAATATGATAGGAGGCGGCGTAAAGGAAGACCCACAGTACAAAATGACAAAAGTAGATCTCAACAATCTTGCGTACGCATATGAACCATTCGTCCTAGCTAATGATGTGGAACATGTTTCCTATTTGAAGGACATGTCCATCAAGCCGAGAAAAAGAAAAGATGAGGAGCCAAAGCGTCACATAGTTCTTTCCGGGAAAAGAAACATCGTGGAAGTGGATGACAAGGGGGTGCCCTTCCCGCCGCGTCACCTAGCCAAAAGAACCCTTTAGTACCAGTTGGTGGCTCCAACCGGTACTAAAGGTGCCTTCTAGATAAGCAGCACTTACAAATTTCGTCAGTTTCATTCTCCCTCTGCTTCTTATCCTCTCCCCCGTCACCACCGCCCCCCGTCGTTGTCATCCCCGTTGCTGCCCCCATTTCCGCCCCCGTCCCCGTTGATGGAGTCCTGGATTAGGGGGTCCTCAGACAACCGGATTATATACATGTGCCGGACTGTTGGGCTATGAAGATACAAGATAGAAGACTTCTCCCTGTGTCCGGATGGGACTCTCCTTTGCATGGAAGGCAAGGCGATTCAGATATGTAGATTCCTTTCTCTGTAACCGACTTTGTGTAACCCTAGCCCTCTCTGGTGTCTACATAAACCAGAGGGTTTAGTCGTAGGACAACAATCATGATCTCATAGGCTAGGCTTCTAGGGTTTAGCCATTACGATCTCGTGGTAGATCAACTCTTGTAATACTCATATTCATCGAGATCAATCAAGCAGTAAGTAGGGTATTACCTCCATAGAGAGGGCCCGAACCTAGGTAAACATTGTGTCCCCTACCTCCTTTTACCATTAGCCTTAGACGCACAGTTCGGGACCCGCTACCCGAGATCCGCCGGTTTTGACACCGATATTGGTGCTTTCATTGAGAGTTCCGTGATACGTCTCCAATGTATCTATAATTTTTGATTGTTCCATGCTATTATATTACCCGTTTTGGATGTAAATGGCCTTTATTATACACTTTTATATTATTTTTGGGACTAACCTATTAACCGGAGGCCCAACCCAAATTGCTATTTTCTTGCCTATTTCAGTGTTTCGAAGAAAAGGAATATCAAACGGAGTCCAAATGGAATGAAACCTTTGGGAGAGTTATTTTTGGAACGCAAGCAATCTAGGAGACTTGGAGTAGACGTCAGGGAAGCTTTGAGGAAGCCACGAGGGTCCAGAGCGCGCCCCCATGCTAGTGGGCCCCTCATGGCTCCCCTAACCAACTTCCTTCACCTATATATATCCATATACCCTAAAAAACATCAAGGAGCACAATAGATTGGGAGTTCCGCCGCCGCAAGCCTCTGTAGCCACCAAAAACCTCTCAGACCGGAGCCCGTTCCGGCACCCTGCCAGAGGGGGAATCCCTCACCGGTGGAAATCTTCATCATCCCAGCGCTCTCCATGACAAGGAGGGAGTAGTTCACCCTCGGGGCTGAGGGTATGTACCAGTAGCTATGTGTTTGATCTCTTTCTCTCTCTCTCTCTCTCGTGTTCTTGAGGTGATACGATCTTGATGTATCGCGAGCTTTGCTATTATAGTTGGATCTTATGATGTTTCTCCCCCTCTACTCTCTTGTGATGAATTGAGTTTTCCCCTTAAAGTTGTCTTGTCGGATTGAGTCTTTAACGATTTGAGAACACTTGATGTATGTCTTGTCGTGCTTATCTGTGGTGGGAATGGGATATTCTCGTGATCTGCTTGATGTATGTTTTGGTGATCAACTTGCGGGTTCAATTAACGATGCATAAGGGTTGGCACACATTTTCGTCTTGACTCGTCGGTAGAAACTTAGGGGCACTCTTTGAAGTACTTTGTGTTGGTCGAATAGATGAATCTGAGATTGTGTGATGCATATTGTATAATCATGCCCACAGATACTTGAGGTGACATTGGAGTATCTAGGTGACATTATGGTATTGGTTGATTTTTGTCTTAAGGTGTTATTCTAGTACGAAATCTATGATAGATCGAACGGAAAAAATAGCTTTGTGTTATTTTACTACGGACTCTTGAATAGATCGATTAGAAAGGATAACTTTGAGGTGGTTTCGTACCCTACCATAATCTCTTCATTTGTTCTCCGCTATTAGTGCCTTTGGAGTTTCTCTTTGTTGCATGTTGAGGGATAGTTATATGATCCAGTTATGTTACTATTGTTGAGAGAACTTGCACTAGTGAAAGTATGAAACTTAGGCCTTGTTTCCTAGCTTTGCAATACTGTTTACGCTCACTTTTATCATTAGTTAACTTGCTGTTTTTATATTTTCAGATTACAAAAACCTATATCTACCATCCATATTGCAGTTGTATCACCATCTCTTCGCCGAACTAGTGCACCTATACAATTCACCATTGTATTGGGTGCGTTGGGGACACAAGAGACTCTTTGTTATTTGGTTGCAGGGTTGTTTGAGAGAGACCATCTTCAACCTACGCCTCCCATGGATTGATAAACCTTAGTTTATCCACTTGAGTGAAATTTGCTACTGTCCTACAAACCTCTGCACTTGGAGGCCCAACAAGTCTACAAGAAGAAGGTTGCGTAGTAGATTGGATGCTCAAAATCAGAAGCTTTTGCACCCAGTAAATTAGTTTTTATAATTCACAGAAACGTGCTTTTGATCTGATTCTCTTTGATCTGGATTGGTACACAAACTTCGTGGGATTTCCTAATTTGGTAGAAGTTTTGCAGTTACAGAAGTATTCGAATGATACAAATTACTACAGACTGTTCTGTTTTTGACAGATTCTGTTTTCTATGTGTTGTTTGCTTATTTTGATGAATCTAGGAGTTGTATTGGAGGGTATGAACCATATAAAAGTTGGAGTAAAGTATATATTACACCAATATGAATTTAGAATGAGTTCACAACAGTACCTAAGTGGTGATTTATTTTCTTATACTAACGGAGCTTACGAGTTTCCTGTTGAGTTTTGTGTTGTGAAGTTTTCAAGTTTTGGGTAAAGATTCGGGATGCCCATGGAACCCCAAGATAATTCAAGGACAACCAAAAGCCTAAGCTTGGGGATGCCCCGGAAGGCATCCCCTCGTTCGTCTTCGTTTATCGGTAACTTTACTTGGAGCTATATTTTTATTCACCACATGATATGTATTTTGCTTGGAGCGTCTTGTCTGATATGAGTATTTGCTTTTTACTTTACCACAATCATCCTTGCTGTACACACCTTTTGGGGAGAGACACCCATGATTTGGAATTTATTAGAATACTCTATGTGCTTCACTTATATCTTTTGAGCTAGACAATTTTGCTCTAGTGCTTCACTTATATCTTTTTAGAGCACGATGGTGGTTTTATTTTGTAGAAATTATTGATTTCTCATGCTTCACTTATATCATTTTGAGAGTTTTTTAGAACAGCATGGTATTTCATTTGGCTATAAAATTGGTCCTAATATGATGGGAATCCAAGTTGGGTATAATAAAAACTATCACAGAAAGTGAATTGGATGCTATGATCAATTTGATGCTTGATAATTGTTTTGAGATATAGAGGTGGTAATGTTAGAGTCATGCTAGTTGGGTAATTATGCAATTGAGAAATACTTGTGTTAAAGTTGGCAAGTCCCGTAGCATGCACGTATGGTAAAAGTTGTGTACCAAATTTGTAGCATGGGATGCTCTTTTGATTGCCTTCCTTATGAGTGGAGGTCGGGATCACGTGATGGTTAACTCCTACCAACCCTTCCCCTAGGAGCATGCGTAGTTGTACTTTGCTACAAGGGCTAATAAACTTTTGCAATAAGTATATGAGTTCTTTATGACTAATGTGATTCCATGGATTATACGCACACTTACCCTTCCGAAATTTGCTAGCCTCTACGGTACCGTGCATTGCCCTTTCTCACCTTGAGAGTTGGTGCAAACTTCGCCGGTGCATCCAAACAGCATGATACGATACGCTCTATCACACATAAACCTCCTTATATCTTCCTCAGAACAGCCACCATAAGTACCTATTATGGCATTTCCATAGCCATTCCGAGATATATTGCCATGCAACTTTCCACTGTTTCGTTCATTATGACATGTTCCATCATTGTCATATTGCTTTTGCATGATCATGTAGTTGACATCGTATTTTTGGCAAAGCCAACTTCATAATTCTTTCATACATGTCGCTCTTGATTCATTGCATATCCTGGTACACCACCAGAGGCATTCATATATAGTGATATTTTGTTGTAGTATCGAGTTGTAATCCATGAGTTGTAAGTAAATAGAAGTGTGATGATCATCACTATTAGAGCATTGTCCCTTGGAAAGAAAGGCCAAAAAAGGAGAAAGGCCAAAAAAAGGGCAAATAAAAAATAGGAAGGCCCCCCAAAAAAGGGGGACAATGTTACTATCTTTTTCCACACTTGTGCTTCAAAGTAGCGTCATGATCTTCATGATAGAGAGTCTCCTATGTTGTCATTTTCATATACTAGTGGGAATTTTTCATTACAGAACTTGGCTTGTATTGTTGGAGTAATGGGCCATGGGTAGCCTCACCAGGTCCCAGGATTTATCAAGACTTTGGGCCAGCTCCGCCTAGCTGGGCCCCGAGCTGAAGATCCGCTCTCTGGGGGCCGGCTGGCTCAACGGCCGGCTACCAGAGGGCGGCCAACCCTAGCCTACAGCACTGCTACCGCGCGTCCTCGGAACAACCGAGCCCCCACCGAGAGTATAGGTCAGAGCGTGGCTACAGTGAAGCACGTCGCCCCCGACGCCCGGGCAGGCGTGGCTACAGTGCTCCATACAGGCGGAGATATCCGCACGACGGGGCACTATGCCATGTCCTCCCTGAGGTCGCTCCGAGCAGGCGGAGTCCTGTTCCCCATTACAGTCTGTCGATACGGCCTGCCGGTGGCAGGCCCTATCGGGTAGTGACCCTATAGAAGACGGCGGAGGCTCAACCAAACAGACTCTGGAGGGCCGGCCTCCCGCAGGCGGCCGTCCCTTGCCCCAAGACAAGCATGCCATTAAGCTGATGAGACCAGGTGTGGCTACAGTGGCCTCCCACCAGGCGGCGGGACTGTAGCCACACTGAGATGACCAAGTCCCCGTCATCAATGACTCGACTATAATAAGAAGCCACCAACCAGTCGGCGGGGCCCACCAGGCAGCGGGCCAATGGTCGGCGGAGAGGCCGGAGGCTGGAGACACTGACAGCCGGGCCCAACACCCAGACGGATTACTATTGTACCCCTGGGGGGCAGGCCTATATAAGCCCCCAGGCCACCCATGCAAAGGGTTTCAACTCTGATAGAACTAGCCAGTTACCTAGGACAGGGAAGAGCTAGCCTTGCCTTCTCCTACCTCTAGACACAGCTCAAGGAGCAACTTGTATCACTAGTGCCTTAGTGATCATGCGGAGACCCCGCAGAGCAGGAGTAGGGGTATTATCTCCACGGAGAGCCCCCAACCTGGTTAAAGTTTGCCGGCGTACGTGTCTACGCCTTATCCCGCTTCCAGGCACTGGGGACGTCATACTCGCTCCCACCATAATAAGCCATCCATTGGCATATGTCGCACCCAACCCTCGACATGTGGCGCCCACCTTGGGGCAGGTGCACCGTCTTCCGGAGATCTGCTCTGGACGGGAACCCTGTTCCTTCCTGGCGAGCAAAGCCAACCCAGCACGCCTGACGGCGTCAGCCCCGACGCGCTGCACGGCGTGGAGATCGCCTGTGCGGCGAGCTGCCTCGCCGACCTCGTTGGCGAGATCGACCTCTCCGATGAGCCGGCCTCCGACGCGGGAACTAGCTGCCCCGAGAGCCGCCTCGTCAGCCTCCTCGACCAGCTCCATGTCACCAACGAGCCTGCTGTGGACCTGGAGTCTGTTGGCTCCACCGATCCGATGATCGTCGACTCCAACACGGCGTTGTTCGATGCGTTCCCCACCAACGTGGTGGTCTACGACGAGCCACCTCCTCTCGAGCACAGTGGCGGGAGCACCGTCACGGAGGTGCTTGTCATCAAAAGCGGAGAGCAATCGGTCGCGCATGCTCAGGATCCCCTCGAAACGACTCTGCGCGACCTAACGGCGCCCATTCCCAAGGGCACGGACGCTGAGGCGCTAGAGGCACGCCGCCTCCAGCTTCTCGAAAATGCTGGTCGCCTAGCCAGCATGCGCCGGCTCTTGAACGCCTACCGGCGCGAGATGGACTGAGCCGTAGGAGGCACGCCAGCTCCTGAGGGGCCTAGCAGCCTCGGCATGGTTTGGCAGCGTGGCGCGACTATCGCCAGCATGTTCAGGGCAGAGCGCCCCGTCTACGCCATGCCTGCAGAGAACATCCGGGCCGCCCAGGCGGTGACGGATGAGCTGGACAAATACGACGGCGACAAGCGCCGCCACATGATGGAGCGAGTCCAGCAGCTCCTAGACGCGGCCGCCGCGCAGCACGAAGCCGCCTGCCGCGCTAAAGCTCCAGCCCGGCAAAACAACGAGCTGCCCCTAGCCAAGATCATGAGGCGACATCCCAGAGGCCGACTGGTGGCGCCGCGGAGGAAAGGGCCACGAGCTGGCTGCTAGCCGCAGCCGGACGCGACTCACCATCGAGCGAGACGAAGACGGTCGCCCACATGCGGTGGAGCGGCGAGGCGACCTACCGCCTCCTCGGCCTCATGGAGCAAGGCACCCCACTCCACCTCCTATCACGCACCTGACACTCGGCGACCGCCTTGGCCACTGAGAGGGAGTCGGAGAGAACGACGCCCGCCATCGGATTGATCGCCTCAACCGATCCCTGGCGCTAGAAGAAGAAGATGCTCTAGGCCCGCCCTGCTTTGGCCCCCGAATCTGAGATGAGCCCTTCCCCAAAGGGTTCACTCTCCCGTGAGATACGCCCAAATACACCGGCTCTGTGAAGCCGGAGGACTGGCTGGTCGACTACTCCACAGCCGTCAACATAGCAAACAACAACAAGCGTGTTGCCGTGAAGTACGTCCCTCTCATGCTCCAGGGGACGGCCCGGACGTGGCTCAATAGCCTGAAGCCCCGCAACATCAATAGCTCGGTGGATTTCACTGAGGCCTTCATCCGCAACTTCACCAGCACGTACAAACGGCCTCCCAAGCCCCGGCAGCTCTTCTTGTGCGTCCAAGGG
This sequence comes from Triticum dicoccoides, assembly GCF_002162155.2. Lineage (NCBI taxonomy): Eukaryota > Viridiplantae > Streptophyta > Magnoliopsida > Poales > Poaceae > Triticum > Triticum dicoccoides. The sequence continues at coordinate 90,617,111 of NC_041391.1, read as the reverse complement.
CCCAGCTTATCGACTCGCGACTATCTCACACGCTGGCCGAGCTGCGCAACTCCTGTGAGGGCGTGTACGAGGTGCAGGCTATCGAGTACTTCACAGCCGGGTGCCGAGAAGGCACCCTCCTCAAGCACCGGCTTCTATGCGACCAACCTGCGACTCTCGACAAACTATTAATCATCGCCGACAAGCACGCCACGGCCGACTCCTCCATGAAGGCGGAGATCTTAGTCGATGCATCCGGCAAGGTAGCACCTCAGGCTCCTCGGACTCCGGCTGGCAAGACCAGTCGGAGACAGCCCCCAAGCGACAAAGATCGGAAGGCCACCTAGCCGGCTTCCAACAGCCGGCAGGTGGCGACATTCGAGGATCAGCAGCCTGAGGGGCAGCCAGCGCCCAAGCGTCAGAAGGGCGGCAAGCCCAACTGGCTGCCCGCCTTCTCATACGAGCAGACCCTTGACGCTCCCTGCAAGTTCCATAGTGTCGCAAAGCCATCCAACCACACCACTCGGAAGTGCCACTGGCTCACCAGGATTGCTAAGGGAGACGGCCTCCTACCTCCTCCGCCTCCCGGCCTGCCGCCTCCTCCGCCCCAGCAGCCGGCGGCCCGGCCAGTCGGTGCCATTCAAGATGAGTATCCTGCAGAGCACGGAGCTTATGTCGTGTTCACTAGTATGGCCGATGATAGGCGCAGCAGACGGTAACAACAGCAAGAGGTGCATGCAGTAGCCTCAAGCACCCCAGAGTTCATGCATTGGTCCGAGAAGCCCATCAGCTGGAGCAGGGTCGACCATCCGGACGTAATGCCTTCCCCCAGTTCCTACGCCTTAGTCTTGGACGCAACCCTTGCAACAGAAAGGCGGGCAGCTCGTTTCTCCAGGGTCTTGATACATGGCGGCATCAGCATAAACATCTTGTACTGCAACACAATGGAGAAGTTGGGAATCAAGCAGAAGCAGCTCCTCACCAGTCGGACTGTATTCCACAGCATAGTCCCTGGCCTTTCCTGTTCACCAATCGGCAAGATCCAGATTGATATCCTCTTTGCAGACAAGAATCATTTCCACCGAGAGCCAGTTTGGTTTGAGGTGGTGGACTTAGAGAACCCTTACCATGCACTGCTTGGCCGACCCGCCCTGGCCAAGTTCATGGCAGTTCCCCACTACGCCTACCTCAAGATGAAGATGCCAAGTACCAAGGGAATCCTATCTGTAGTAGGAGACTCCAAGAAGTCGGCCGCCTGTGCCGCGGACAGTAGCCTGCTGGCCGAGTCCCTTGTGATCGCAGCCGAGAAGCGGCTCCTGGAATGGGTGGTGGCGATGGCATGTAAGAAGACGGAAATGTCACCCGCCCCCAAGGAGTCGGACGTAGAGGGCTCGTTCAAGCCGGCAAAGGAAACAAAGAAGATCCCCTTGGACCCCGAGCACCCAGAGAGGCATGCTATCGTAGGTGCAAACCTAGATAGCAAATAGGAAAGCGAGCTCGTCGATTTCCTCCGTGAGAACCGGGACATCTTTGCGTGGTCTCCCAAAGACATGTCGGGTGTTCCGACGGATTTGACCGAGAACAAACTACATGTTCGACCTGGCGCCAAGCCGGTCAGGGAGCCCTTGCACCACCTGCCAGAAGAGAAGAGAATAGTTGTTGGAGAAGAAATAGCCCGACTTCTGGCAGCCGGATTCATCATGGAAGTATTCTTTCCAGAATGGCTTGCCAACCCAGTCCTAGTGTTGAAGAAGAACAAGCAGTGGCGTATGCGTATTGACTATACCAGCCTTAACAAGGCTTGCCCCAAAGATCCCTTTGCCTTACCAAGGATTGATCAAGTGATAGACTCCACAGCCGGATGCGAGCTGTTGAGCTTCTTGGATGCATATTCAGGCTACCACCAGATAAAGCTGAACCCGGCCGACAGGGTGAAGATCGCCTTCATCACGCCATTCGGAGCCTTCTGCTACCTGACCATGACGTTCGGCTTGCGAAATGCCGGCACCACCTTTCAGCGTTTCATGCAGAAGTGCCTCCTCAAACAGCTTGGCAGGAATGCCCATGTCTATGTGGATGATGTGGTGGTGAAGACGAAGAAGCGCGGCACGCTGCTAGAAGATCTCAAGGAAACTTTTGAGAACCTGTGCCGATTCCAGATCAAGCTGAACCCAGAGAAATGCGTCTTTGGAGTACCAGTCGGCCAGCTTCTCTGCTTCCTGGTCTCAGAATGCGGCATAGAGTGCAACCCTGTGAAGGTCAAGGCAATTGAGATGATGAAAGTGCCCACCCGACTGTTGGACGTCCAGAAATTCACCAGTTGCTTGGCGGCAGTCAGCCGTTTCATCAGCGGGCTGGGCGAGAAGGCTCTTCCCCTGTGCCGACTCATGAAGAAGACCAATTTTTTCAAGTGGAACAACAAGGCGGACGAAGCATTTCTCCAACTAAAGAACATGTTGGCAACCCCACCTATCCTGGTGGCTCCAACTAGTCGGGTTGTCAGCGTAGACATGGTGGTAGAGTGCAAGGAGGAGGACAGAGCATTGCTGGTCCAGAGACCGGTGTATTCCTTGAGCGAAGTATTGTCCGCCTCCAAGCAAAACTACCCACACTACCAGAAGATGTGCTATGGCGTACATTTTTCCACCAAGAAGTTGAAGCCTTACTTTCAAGAGCACCCAATAACTGTCGTCTGCACGACTCCACTTGCTGAGATCATTGGGAGCCAAGACGCCTCTGGCCGAGTGGCCAAGTGGGCTATTGATCTGGCCCCTTACACCATCTACTACCAGCCTTGCACCGCCATCAAGTCACAAGTGGTGGCCGACTTCCTCGTCGACTGGGCCGAGACCTAGTATTTGCCGCATGCACTAGACTCCAGCCATTTGCGGATGCATTTTGATGGTTCAAAAATGCGCACCAGTCTGGGAGCCGGTGTCATCCTCACCTCTCCGAAGGGAGACAAACTCAAATACGTGCTACAAGTTCACTTCGCCGCCTCCAACAACATAGCTGAATATGAGGCACTCATACACGGGCTCCGGCTTGCCAAGGAACTCGGTATCCGCCGGATCCTATGCTATGGTGACTCCGACTTGGTGGTCCAGCAGTCGTCAGGCGACTGGGACACCAAGGATGCAAACATGACAAGCTACCGCTTCCATGTGCAGCAACTCAGCGGATACTTTGACGGGTGCGAGTTCCTTCATGTGCCAAGAAACGGCAACGAGCAAGCAGCTGCCTTGGCACGGATTGGCTCCACCCAACAAGCAATACCAGCCGGCGTCGCCCTACGCCGCCTTCTGAAGCCGTCTGTCAGGCCGTCTCCTGATTCAGACTCCATCTTTGTGCTGGCCCCTCCCGAAGCAGTCAGATCCAACTTGACGGTCCCAGAGACCGGCATGGGGATTTCAACAGGCGGTCCGGGGACTGCTGCAGCCGCACTCGGCTCGGGGACTTCACAGCCCGTCCTGGGGACTTCAGAGCCCGGCCTGGGGACTTTAGCAGTCGGCCCGGGGACTTCTTCAGCACAGCAGGCGGAAGCAGCTGCCAACCCGCCACCTCCGGGCCCAACCGCCCTCATATAAGTTGCAGTAGTGGCAGTCGAAGAAATTGCAGCGCCTTCATGGGCTCAGCCAATCCTCAAGTTCCAGGTGAATAAAGAGCTGCCGACTGACGAGATCTCGGCCCGACAAGTGCAAAGGGGAGCGACAGCCTACACCATAGTGAACAGAGAGCTAGTGCGACGAAGCGTCACCGGGGTTTATCAGCGGTGCGTGGAGCCGGACCAAGGCCAAGCAATACTCGGGGATATCCACCAAGGCGAGTGCGGCCACCACGCGGCTTCAAGATCACTTGTGGCCAAGGCTTTCCACCATGGTTTGTTCTGGCCGACTGCCCTAGAAGAAGCCAAAGAGCTAGTTCAGAAGTGTCAAGGGTGTCAGATGTTCCGCTCCAAGCCACACCTGCCTGCTTCTGCACTCAAGACCATTCCCATAGCCTGGCCCTTTGCTGTTTGGGGGCTAGATATGGTAGGACCATTCAAGACGACCCGCGGTGGCATGACTCACTTGCTTGATGCTGTGGACAAGTTCACCAAGTGGATAGAGGGAAAACCAATCAAGAAGCTGAATGGGCCGACTGCCGTGACCTTCATCGCCGACATCACCACGTGATACGGGATACCACATAGCATCATCACCGACAACGGCACCAACTTCGCCAAAGGAGCCTTGGCTCGTTTCTGTGCAACACAGGGCATCCGCCTGGACTTAGCGTTCGTCGCCCACCAGCAGTCAAATGGCCAAGTGGAGAGTGCAAACGGCCTCATTCTATCCGGCCTCAAGCCCCGACTGGTCAAGCCTTTAGAGCGTTCGGTCGGCTGCTGGCTTGACGAGCTGCCGGCCGTCCTCTGGAGCCTGCGCACAACTCCAAACAAGTCAACCGGCTTCACGCTGTTCTTCCTCGTCTATGGTGCCGAAGCCGTCATCTCAACAGACATCGAGTTCGACTCCCCAAGAGTCACCATGTACACCGAGGCGGACGCCAAGGAGGCGCGAGAAAACGGCATTGACTTGCTAGAGGAAGGCCGGCTATTGGCACTCAGCCGTTCATCCATCTACTAGCAGAGTCTGCGCAGATACTACAACCGCAAGGTGAAGCCAATATCCTTCCTGGAAGGAAACCTTGTGCTCCGGCTGATCCAGCGAACAGCCGGATAGCACAAGCTCTCGACACCTTGGGAAGGCCCTTTCATCATCAGTAAGGTGTTGTGCAACAATGCCTACTATCTGATCGATGCCCAGAAGCCCAGAGCGCGCAAGAGAGATGATTTAGGCAAAGAGACGGAGAGGCCATGGAACGCAAACCTCCTCCGAAGGTTTTACAGTTGAAAGCAGTATGCATCACGCTACCTTTTGTACTATGTATAAAGACTCCAGGTCCCCCGAGAAGAGCTCGGGGACTACCCTCTTTTATCTATATGATAAGTGTTGTGCCTATAAGTATGAATAGTTTTGTTTCCGCCTGGCACCGGGTTTGACCTGTCGGCCCAGAGGCTTGACGCTTTCTGCTACAAGCCGCCTCCTGCAGCCGGACAAGTATTGTGTCTGCACCCAAAACTTCCTTTGTCTGAAGCCACAGCTTGCAGAGCGACTGTATGGCGGGCAGAGGTTGCAAAACAGTGCCCCACACGAAAACCGACTAAGGAAGAAACACATATAGTAGAGGCCGGCATCGCACCTAGTCGTCCGGCTTCCGAGCAGCCGGTCGGCCGACCTCTGCTTTTTTTTACCAACGCTCTGAATGGCTAAGTACTAGCCCTCCCACAAATAGCTAAAGTACTCAACCCTGCCATAGTCCACAGAGCGGCTGTTTGTGGATAGCCAAGGGAGGGCAGCAAAGGAAAAAACCTAGGAGCAAAAGGAAAGAAAAGCTAGAAGTCGGCGCAGCAAGCATAAGCAATGATAGAATATTTACAAGGATAAAGGCCTACCGGCCGGCATTCAAACAAAGTTCGATATACACCCCGCGGGTGGAACTGAAATTTAACCAAGTTGTTCAAGACTCTAGTAAAATAGGGGAAAAGAGAAAATCCTAAGGAGCAGCAGAAGGCTCCGGCTGGGCGACGCCGGTGGGTGAAGCAGAAGGCTCCGACTGAGCACTGCCGGTTGGTGCAGCAGAAGGCCCCGGCTGAACGCTGGAGTCGGCTGTGCCGCCTGACGCGACAGGCGGCTCCGTCTGAGCAGAGGAGTCAGCAGCGGAAGTTGGGGTGGAGGAAGGCTGGAGGCTCCTGGCATCACCAGCAGCGGCTCCTGGCGACGCGCGGCCTCTACGAGCCGATCCCTCTTTGCAGCTTCGGCCTCCGCCCTCGCCAGCCTCCGAGCTGCACAGGCCGCGGCCTTGTCCGCCTCCGCCTTCGCCAGGCAGTCGGTTTCTTCGTCGCGCGGCTCCTGCGTGTTCCGTTCTGTCGCCTCCCGGAGGTCGGCAGCCGGATCGACCCTCTGGCTGGTGGAGGAGGTCATCGCCGACCTGATGACCGAGGCGGCGCCCGAGTTTTTGAGGGTGAGAGGGGCCCTGAGAGATGAAGACATGGCAAAGAATCTACTTTTAGGCCAGATCGGCAGGAGGAGTGAAGGCCATGGAAAGATACTTACGCCGATACCATGACGGGAACCTTCGGCCGCCTCTGATACTTGGACGCCTTGGCTGCGGCCTGTTGCCGCATGGTCGCCGCTGCCAGGTTCTTGGGCTTCTTCGGCGTGTTGCCGAACAAGGCAGCGCCCTCCTTCCGTTTACGCTTGCCGCCGCGGGCGGGCGGCCCAGGAGAGGGGCCGGCGCCGGTGTTGGCCGTGCTCCGAGTGGGGCGCGGCTCGTCCTCGTCGTCATCGTCGTCGGGCAGGTCTCCATGCCACCGCCTTCCTTGATGCTGCCTGCTCCGCTGTTGCTGCCTGTTGCGTCGTCCGCCAGGGCGACCACCTCCAAGTCGGGGTCATCCTTGTCGCTCACCGCTCTGTCCGGGTGATAGTCACCACCCGACCCCACGATGGCGGCTGCCGCCGCGGACATGTAAATCTACGCTCAAGAGAGGAGTCGAATCACAAGAAAAGCAAGACCGAGAGACAAACCCAAAGGAAGAAATCGAGGAACTTATGGCAGTCGGCGGATTGTGGCAGGAGTACGGCCGCTTCCCGTACCGCCAGTCCACCTCCGACATCTTGAGGTCGGAGATCTCGTTTACCATCCGCGCTACCTCGGCAGGCGGCATCCCCTTTGTGCACAGCCGGCATGGGGTGCAGTGCCCGCCCATCCAAAAGATTGGATGAGGGCGGCTTTGGATCGGGAGGATTCGACGCTCTACGAAGGTGACGAGGAGGTCGGAGGCCACGAGGCCCTCCGACTCTTGGAGAACCCGGAATCGGCCGATGTCGGCCGCCGCGTCCGCCGACACCGGCTTCGGCTTGTACCCCCAGTTGGGCCGGAGCCCGGTGGGGGGGCCGGCCTCGTAGGGCGGCAAGTTGAGGAAGTTGGCAGCAGGATCTACATTCTCGACGTAGAAGTAGGATTGCTCCCACATCTTCACCGACTGGGCCAACTTGATGGTCGGGAAGGCGTTCCGCTTTGCCGGCCGGCGCACGGGGACGTTTGCCGCCGCACTCAGCCGGCGTGTCCTTGGCGGAGGTGCCGAGCTTCCCATAGAAGAACGCTCCCTATAGCTTGATTGTGGGGAGGATGCCAATGTAGCCCTCGCATACCGTGACCAAGTTGGAGAGCAGGGTCACAGAATTGAGCGTCAGATTATGAGGTTGGAGATGGTTGAAGTCGAGGAACGAGCGGAAGAATCCCGTCGCCGGGAGGCCGAAGCCGCGGAGGAATGCAAGCGGAAGATCACCCGCTCGTCCCCCTGCGGCGCCGGCAAGATCTCCGTCACAGGCGGCACCCGCGCCTTGACGAATGCCGCGCTGGGCATCCGGCGCGTGTCGTGGAGGAAGGCGATGCGGTCTTCAATGACCATCAAGCCGTCCCAGTCACCGCCCTTCTCATGCGCCATGGCTTTGGGCGGGGATGCGGGAGGGGCAGGAGTGCGGCGGTGGTGGCGGCAGCAATAGCACAAGGGCAAGGAGCAGCAAGAACGAGAGGAGGAAGAAGAAGTGGGAGGGAGCGCGTGTGCCCCGTAGTACTCCCCGCTCCCCCAACTTATAGCCCTCGGGCTGTGAAGCCGAGGGGGGACGGGATGTGGGTCGTGGGATTAACTGTGCCCACGACCCCATGATCCCACGTTCGCCACCGCACTTACTACGCCATGAATGCCCACGGGAATCGCAACAGCCCGCCTCGGCACAATGGATCCGCCTGCGTGCCGAGCCCCGGTGGTGGCGGGCCCGCCCCCCTGTCCCGTCCCATCAGGCGCGTGGGTCGGAAGGCTAGCCGGGCTGGCATGTGCTGCGTGGCGTTCCCATGGCGGGCGGCAGCCCGGGAAGCTTAGCAGGCACGCCACCTATTCTCCCGCCGAGAAGTTCAAAATTGGCCGACGATCCCGCCTTGTCGAAGACGGCCTGAGAGGCCGGCGCGCCGCAAGTCGGATCAAGGAGTCGGTGCGCCGCAAAAAAGGATCTTCTCACTCCCGGAGCCCGGATTGAGGGGAAGCCGCTGAGTCTTCACAGCCCCTCGACCACGACGCCTCACCGGCTTCGGGGACTACTGTCGGAGTAATGGGCCTTGGGTAGCCTCACCCAGGTCCCAGGATTTATCAAGACTTCGGTCCAGCTCCACCTAGCTAGGCCCCGAGCTGAAGATCCGCCCTCTGGGGGGGCTGGCTCAAGGGGAGGCTACCAGAGGGAGGCCAACCCCAGCCTACAGCACTGTGAGTGGCCGGCTCCGGCCTGCCGACCTCTAGAGAGGGCGGCATCGAGCAGGCGGCCACCACGCGGCCTCGGAACAACCGAGCCCCCATCAAGAGTACAGGTCAGAGCGTGGCTATAGTGAAGCACGTCGCCCCCTACGCCCGGGTAGGTGTGGCTACAGTGCTCTGTACCGGCAGAGATCTCCGCACGACGGGGCACTATGCCATGTCCTCCCTAACGTCGCTCCGAGCAGGCGGAGTCATGTTCCTCGATAGCCTATCGGTACGGCCTGCCGCTGGTAGGCCCTATCGGGCAGTGACCCTGTAGAAGACAGCGGAGGCTCAACCAGACAGACTCAGGAGGGGCCGGCCTCCCGCAGGCGGCCGTCCCTTGCCCCAAGACAAGCTGCCATTAAGCTGATGAGACCAGGTGTGGCTACAGTGGCCTCCCACCAGGCGGCGGGACTGTAGCCACACTGAGATGACCAAGTCCCCATCATCAACGACACGGCTACAGTAAGCAGCCACCAACCAGTCGGCGGGGCCGACCAGGCAGCGGGCTCAACAGTCGGCGGAGAAGCCGGAGGCTGGAGACATTGACAGCCGGGCCCAGCACCCGGACGGATTACCATTGTACCCCTGGGAGGCAGGCCTATATAAGCCCCCAGGCCACCCATGCAATGGGTTCCAACTCTGATAGAACTCGCCAGTTACCTAGGGCAGGGAAGAGCTAGCCTTGCCTTCTCCTACCTCTAGACATAGCTCAAGGAGCAACTTGTATCACTAGTGCCTTAGTGATCATGCGGAGACCCCGTAGAGCAGGAGTAGGGGTATTATCACCATGGAAAGCCCCCAACCTGGGTAAAGTTCGCCGGTGTACGTGTCTATGCCTTATCCCACTTCCAGGCACCGGGGACGTTCTACTCGCTCCCACCATGATAAGCCATCCATTGGCATATGTCGCACCCAACCCCCAACATGTATATTCCAACAATTGGCTTCCTCAAAGTTCCCTAGGTCTTCGTGACCAAGCAAGTTGGATGCACACCCACTTAGTTTCTTTTGTTGAGCTTTCATACATTTATAGCTCTAGTGCATCCGTTGCATGGCAATCCCTACTCCTCATGTTGACATAAATTGATGGGCATCTCCATACCCCGTCGATTAGCCTCGTCAATGTGATACTTTCTCCTTTTTTGTCTTCTCCACACAACCTCCATCATCATATTCTATTCCCCCCATAGTGCTGTATCCATGGCTTATGATCATGTATTGCGTGAGAGTTGAAAAAGGTGAAGCACGTTAAAAGGTTTGAACCAATTGCTTGGTTGAAACTGGGGTTGTGCATGATGGGAGTATTTTGTGTGATGAAAATGAAACATAGCCTAACTATATGATTTTGTAGCGATAAGCTTTCTTTGGCTATGTTATTTTGATAAGACATGATTACTTGTTAGTATGCTTGAAGTATTATTACTCTTATGTCAATATTAAACTTTTATCTTTAATCTTTTGGATCTGAACATTCATGCCACAATAAAGAAAATTACATTGAGAAATATGCTAGGTAGCATTCCACATCAAAAATTTTGTTTTTGTCATTTACCTACTCGAGGACGAGCAGGAATTAAGCTTGGGGATGCTTGATACGTCTCCAACGTATCTATAACTTTTGATTGTTCCATGCTATTATATTACCCGTTTTGGATGTTTATGGGCTTTATTATACACTTTTATATTATTTTTGGGACTAACATATTAACCGGAGGCCCAACCCAAATTGCTGTTTTCTTGCCTATTTCAGTGTTTCGAAGAAAAGGAATATCAATCAGAGTCCAAACGGAATGAAACCTTCGGGAGAGTTATTTTTGGAACGGAAGCAATCCATGAGACTTGCAGTAGACGTCAGGGAAGCATCGAGGAAGCCACGAGGGTCCAGGGCGCCCCCTAACCCCCTGGGCGCGCCCCCACCCTCGTGGGCCCCTGACCGACTTCCTTCACCTATATATATCCATATACCCTAAAAACATCGAGGAGCTTAATGGATCAGGAGTTCCGCCACCGCAAGCCTCTGTAGCCACCAAAAACCTCTCGGGAGCCCAATTCGGCACCCTACCGGAGGGGGAACACATCACTGGTGGCCATCTTCGTCATCTCGGCGCTCTCCATGACGAGGAGGGAGTAGTTCACCCTCGGAGTTGAGGGTATGTACCAGTAGCTAGGTGTTTTATCTCTCTCTCTCTCTCTCTTGTTCTTGAGGTGATACGATCTTGATGTATCGTGAGCTTTGCTATTATAGTTGGATCTTATGATGTTTCTCCCCCTCTACTCTCTTGTGATGAATTGAGTTTTCCCCTTGAAGTTGTCTTGTCGGATTGAGTCTTTTAGGATTTGAGAACACTTGATGTATGCCCTGTCATGCTTATCTGTGGTGAAAATGGGATATTCACGTGGTCTACTTGATGTATGTTTTGGTGATCAACTTGCGGGTTCAATGAACTTATGAATAGGGGTTGGCACACGTTTTTGTCTTGACTCTCTGGTAGAAACTTTGGGGAACTCTTTGAAGTACTTTGTGTTGGTTGAATAGATGAATCTTAGATTGTGTGATGCATATCATATAATTATGCCCACGGATACTTGAGGTGACATTAGGGTTTTGGTTGATTTGTGTCTTAAGGTGTTATTCTTGTACGAACTCTATGATAGATCGAACGGAAAGAATAGCTTTGTGTTATTTTACTACGGACTCTTGAATAGATCGATCAGAAAGGAGAACTTTGAGGTGGTTTCGTACCCTACCATAATCTCTTCGTTTGTTCTCCGCTATTAGTGAGTTTGGAGTGACTCTTTGTTGCATGTTGAGGGATAGTTATATGATCCAGTTATGTTACTATTGTTGATAGAACTTGCACTAGTGAAATTATGAACCTTAGGCCTTGTTTCCTAGCATTGCAATACCGTTTACGCTCACTTTTATCATTAGTTACCTTGCTGTTTTTATATTTTCAGATTACAAAAACCTATATCTACCATCCATATTGCACTTGTATCACCATCTCTTCGCCGAATTAGTGCACCTATACAATTCACCATTGTATTGGGTGTGTTGGGGACACAAGAGACTCTTTGTTATTTGGTTGCAGGGTTGCTTGAGAGAGACCATCTTCAACCTATGCCTCCCACGGATTGATAAACCTTAGATCATCCACTTGAGGGAAATTTGCTACTATCCTACAAACCTCTGCACTTGGAGGCCCAACAATGTCTAGAAGAAGACGGTTGCATAGTAGACATCATTCCGTCGTGACCACTACAAAAAAAAGACACATCCATGACATTTTGGGCCGAACGAATTTTTTTCCTGTCATACTTATGACACTTCTATGATGATAATTGTGACGATAATTGTAACAAAACCCGATATCATCATTGATGTGGTGGGATCCTACTTCTATGACAAAAAATCATGACAGAAAATGGTTTTTTTGTCCTGGGTGGGCCGGAGACGCACCTGCATGATAGTCTTTGGGTCGTCCATGACGGAAAAAACCATGGTGGAAGCAAGGGCGAGGAAAATTTCGGAGAGTTCCCGGTTACGGTGGGTGGTCGGGGGCCGAGCGGTGCACGTTTCTTTCGTACCGTACGCGCGTGGGTGCGAGGCATTGGGCTCTAACTGAACCCGAGCAAGGTGTTGCCTAACTGAACCCGAGCAATTGCACTACATGCTACGCGTTACTGAACCCGAGCGATCAAGCGATTCCTTCGCTACTGCTGCTAACTAAAGCCAATCGATGCTGCCTCTGGATGAACAGTGAGCGTTCCTGGGGTGTTTGGATGAATAGTGAGTGGTGGGGGTGGATGAACAGGACCCCGTGGTGTTGCCTCTGGATGAACAGGACCCCGATCGATCGAGCCGGTTGGGGCTGGATGAAGAGGACCTTGATCGATCGAGCTGGTTGAGGCTGGATGAACAGGACCCCATGGAGGGGTCGATGAACAGGACGACCCCGTGGAGGGTTGGATGAACAGTAGATGGTGGAGGGGTGGATGAACAGTAGCTCGTGGAGGGGTGGTTGAACAGGAGCCCGTGGAGAGGAGCCCATGGATGAACAGTCGCAGGTGGAGGGTGGAGGAGGTCGACGGTGGATGAACAGTAGCCCGTGGAGGCTGGAGAAGGTCGACAGTGGAGATTAAAAGTATCCCGTGGAGTCCCATTTTGCGGTACACCACACCCCTCGCAATGAACATGACCCCCGTTTCGACCGTAGCGCTCCAACACAAGTCCGTTTCGTCCGTTTTGCGGTACGCCACACCCCTCCCGATCAACAGGACCCTGTTTCGACTGTAGGAGGTCCAACACAAGTCCGTTTCCTCCATTTTATGGTATGCCAGACCCCTACCGATGAACAGGATCCTGTTTCGAAGGTGGCCGGTCGAACACAAGGCCGTTTCCTCCGTTCTGCGGTATGCCATGCCTCGTTTCCATCGCCTTTTCCGTCCAAGCCCTCCAGATGAACACAACGACGCATTCTATTCCGACCCAGCCGGTTGGCTCCCCATGAACACGACGACGATGCTGTTTCTCCATTCCAACCCAGCCATGTACACGAGCCCTAGCCGTACGTATGCGCGAGTAGGCGTTTGAGACCCCGCCCGTATGTACGTACGTGGCCGTATTTACTTTCTTGCACCCTGGCCGCTATATGTACGTGTACATGCTATATGCGCGCCTCTACTACGACACGTGCGTGCCTGTACATCGACCAGTATGAACGTACACGTTCGCAACAAGAATGACAATGCTACGTACGCTTCGACCAGGTGAGTCCCGACTGTCAGGCACTTCCTTGTGCGTGAAGATGTAGCTGGTGGGTCCCAGCTGCCAGGGAGGCGAATCATTTTTTTCCCCGAACGCACTTCCTTGCGTGCGAGGATGTAGCTGGTGGGTCCCAGCAGTCAGGGGGGAAACGCTTTTTTTGCGATGGTGCCCGTTCGATGGGTCCCTGCTGTCAGGAGGAGGAATAATAATTTTGCGCGTAATAAGGAGGCACTTCCTTGCGGCCGCCATGGACCCAACTGTCAGCCTCTCCATGTACAGTACTCTTTCGATGGAAGTCGTTCCATGACCACGTTGACCAAGACGCGCCGATAGCACCAGGGCAGTGGACGACGGTGAGGCCTAGGAAGGGGACGATGTGGAGCCGGGGAAGACGCAGCAGCGGAAGCCCGCGCGGAGAGGAGTACGAGGGTTCACTAGTTCGGCTGCGGTGTGAGTCTACCGTCGCCGCAGGGCCTGGCCAGCGGTGGGAATAGTAGGGGACGGTGAGGCCTCCACGGCAGCACAGTCGGCCACGGGAGGCAGGAGCTTGCGGCACAACCGGCGCTGCTTTGGGCGGCTGGAGCAAGAAGACTAGAGGTTGAAGAAGCACTGCGGCCATTGGATGGACATCGTACGATCATTGGAGCTAGAATCGTTCATATTGACTAAGTTGACAAAGCCCTCCATCCCCATCAACTTAGTAGGCCCACAAGTCAGCCTCCCACCAACGAGGGTCCCAGCTAGCAGGGGGAGTATTCATTTTTTTGTGCATAATAAGGAGGCACTTCCGGTGGGTCCGAGCTGATAGAGGGGGGAACGTTTTTTTCACGAAATACGGTGGCCCGTACAGTGGGTCCCAACAGTCAGGGGGGAAACATTTTTTTTCATGAAATACGGTGGCTCGTCCGGTGGGTCCCTGCTGTTAGGTGGAGGAATAACTATTTTTGTCATAATCAGGAGGCACTTCCTTGCGGCTGCCGTGGACCCAGCTGTCAGCCTCTCCACGTACAGTACTCTTCCAATGGAAGTCGATCGTTGACCACATTGACCACGCCGCGCCGATAGCACCACGGTGGTGGACGACGGCGAGGCCTAGGAAGGGAACGACACAGACCGGGGAAGACGCAGCAGTGGATGCCCACTCGGAGAGGAGTACGAGGGTTCACTGATTCGGCTGCGGTGTGAGGTCGTCGTCTCCGCAGAATATCAGGGGGTGTGGGTGAGTGGAGGGATGGCCTGGCCAGCAGTGGGAGTAGTATGGGGGCGGTGAGGCCTCCGCGGCAGCACAGCCGGCCAGCGGAGGCAGGAGCAGGCGGCACGACTTGCGCTGCTTTGGGCGGCTGGAGCAAGAAGGCAAGAGGTTGAAGAAGCACTACGGCCGTTGGATGGACATCATACGGTCACTGAATCTAGAATCGTTTATATTGACTAAGTTGACAAAGCCCTTGGTATGTGCGAACTTAGTAGGCCCACAGGTTAGCCTCTGAAATGGTGCACCCCAGATGTCAGGGGAAGGAATCATTTTTTGGGCGGCCGAAGCTAAAATATCCGAGATTGAAGAAGAAGCACGACATTTGTCGGATAGATATCCAACGGCAACTGCTTCTAGAACCATGTGTTGACTATAATAAGTTGACAAAGCCTTGCATACGCGTCAACTTATTTTTTTAGGGGACGCGTCAACTTCGTAGGCCCACAAGTGCGTGGGAGAGAACTTATAGCCCATTTGCGATTTGTAAGAATGTACAACCCATTTTTCAATTCTAGTGGAATTTACTACAGCCCATTTACAGTTTGTTAAAAGTACAACCCATTTTCTAGCTAGGACAACGATCAATAATATCAACCAACTGTTCAAGACAGAATTCAATAAAACTTCCCACATTTTGATGGGATCCGAAATATTTTTATCCCGAAATTTCTTATCAGATTAAATATAAATTTGTATTACGTAAAAATCCAACGAAACATTGCACGTGCAACAATTAAAAATTAAGATTTTCAAAATCCATAAATAATATTTTATAAACTAATTTCGTCTTTGGTGCATTTTTTATAGTTACTGCCCAGTTTTTATAATTACATCCCATTTATTATTTTTTAAAGCCCATTTTCTTGTTAAGCCTAATGCATCCCTCCTAGGAAAGATTTGCAGCCCAGCGGGGAGGAGAATAACAAGTTGACCTTGCGTGGGTATTCCTCAAAAAGCCATATAGCTGGGCTAGCCATTTTCATCTTGAAAAAAATTAATATCTGGGCTAGATATCTGGCCTGGGCTAGACGGGCCACAACCCGCCCATTTAATACCCTGCTCTCCTCTGAACAACAACAAAATCATCGCCAAGAAAAACTCTGCAGTGCTCACGCGTCAAAAACACAAATACTGCTCGAGCTGCTTGGTCCCAACTATCGGCCGCACCTTGTGCAATTCTCTCGTTTATATTGACGACATAGGTTGACAATGGTGTGGGACCGTGATGTTAGGAAACTAGGAGGAAGCAAAAAAATATATAGTTGTACATAATAAGGAGGCACTTGCATACGTACGGCTATGGCCCTAGTGGGTCCCTACTGTCATCCAGGCAAAATAAAGTCATCTCCTGAATCCTTATGTTCGTTGACGATGTTAACAATGCTCCGCGCCATGGCGAGCGCAACAACTCGAAGGACGACGGAGAAGGCCTCGCGGGCCCTATGGATGGTATGATACAGCGCCCGCTGCTCATTCAGGAAGCCAGGATCATTGAACACCTATGAGCACATTCGAGAGACTGAGACGGCATGAAACGGTAAGGCCACGCTTGGAAGCTCTGGTTTATTTCACACCTGTATTAACATACAAGTGTAATTTACTCTTCATCGGAAACAACGCGTAAAATACAGGCCTAATGAAACCGAGGGCCCGACGTCTGTAAGTAAAACTGGCGGGTTACGCGTGTAATTTGAGAGACCAGTGTATGTTTTACTACTCGAAATCGACCAACCAAGCGCTTCGCCCAAGACCATCTGCTTTTATTTACAAGCGTCAGTTTTACAAGCAGTTTTGGTTGGAAAACGACGATCCAATCACGGCCTAAGATAATGAGTTGGTCGGAAGATCATATAGTTTCACATCTAACCTACCCAACTTGTCGTATAGGCTATGAATGAAACATAAGACGATGAACTGCTTAAGCACGGAAACAACAGAAGAGGATGATCTTCTTAACAAGCAAATCACTGGCATTAGATTGACATGCAAAACAATACGAAGCATTATTCTTAGGAGGCACGGTGAACAACTCGTGATGCCGCATACCACAACATTCCAAGCTCAACTTTGTAATCAAACACAAGGCCTGGCATTACATAGACAATATTCAGAACAAACTCTTAACACAGGAATATCTCAGCAGAGTAACTATTTACTTCTAAACTGAACACAGGAATAAGAAAAAACGATCGACGCTGCTCACAGCAAAGGGCGTCCCACTCAATAATATCAAATGCATGTCTTTTGGCTAACATCAATGAGCAAATTTTGACAAGGTTTTCCAATTCCAATATATTAAACTAATGTCTTCTTGCTAACATCAATGATTAAACTTTGACACGCTTTTCCCATTCAAAATATGTAATGCCTATGATCGTGGAGTCCTGTCGTGGCTTCTTGTATTTGTTTGGGCACTTTTTGCCCAGTGCACTCCACGTGTTGTAGAGTTGCCTATGCTCTCTGCAGACTAGTCATGTCACTAGCGTCTACTAATACTCTGTAAAGCTTCTTGGTCATTCCTTCTATAATGTAGCGCAAACAGTGACTGCTTCTTTCTACAAAGTGGAACGACCAACTCCACCCAGTAATGTAGCAGTTTGCCTTGGACACATTGGCTCCTCTTGTGTAGTTCAACTAAAATCAAAGTTGGAATAAAACCGAGATTTAATTTTGATATCCCTGTAGGCAACAATAGGTATAAGGGAAACAATTACTAAGAAATAACGATTGATGACTTCTACTCCCAGAAGAAAAGCATCTACTGATCTACCTTATCTTAATGGGAAACAAAGCAGGAGAGTAGCAATTCTCCATCAGTGTGATTCATTCATATTGACTGAGACATTATCTTAACAATGCCTTGTTTCAACATGTATAAAGAACGACAAAGAAGAAAAGTACCATTCCTAAAACAATGCAACTGATTCATTTTAACAGAGACATTATCTTAACAATACCTTGGTTAAACATGTAGAAAGAACTACAAAGCAGGATAGTACCATTCCTAAAACAATGCGACTGATTCTTTTTAACAGAGCCAAAAAAGGAATCAATTACTAGCCAATAAAGGAGGATGAAACATGCGGCCACAAAAATGGTAATCCCGCCAATCCCTAACAAGTCTTGCAGTTTTGAACTAAGATTCAGTAGTTAATTAATTCTGAGAGTCGCATTGCTTAATTTTACCAGCGGCATTAGATTAACAAAAAGCATAAACAGTTCCAGGGGAGAGTGGGCGCCACAACAACATGTGCTTCCATCTACTTATAAAGGGGGTGATGCCGAGTTTTGTTGTAATAAAGAAACAAGCATCATGTCTGGGTTTGAACAATTTTTGCTCACTTAATTGTAAAAGACAGCAGTTCAATAACTTCAATTCAACATTTATCCAAAACAGTACCAATACAAGTAGCACAACATCTCCAAGCACACTGCACCATCATGTGGATGAAAGTCGGTACTGACCTTTCTTGACCAAGATTTGAAACAGCTCGGGAGGAGGATTTGAACGAAATCCCAACACATATATGAAATTCCGATCTCCTTTTGTGCAATTCCACCAAAATTAAGCAAAGTCGCCGGTGTGACATTCAAGTTGAACTGCAGAAAACACTCTTAAAACATAAGTGTTTCGCGTAGCGAAGCAAAATGTCGCAATAGCAACAAGTTGAAAAGATATCCCTGTTTAAACAGAGGCAAAAAAGGAATCAATTACTGGCTAATAAAGGAGGATGAAACATGTGGCCACAAAAATGGTAATCCCCCAATCCCTAACAAGTGTTGCAATTTTGAAATAAGATTCAGTTGTTAATTCTGGGAGTGGCATCGCTTAATTTTACCAGTGGCATTAGATTAACAAAAAGCATAAACAGTTCCAGGGGAGAGTGGGTGCAACAACACCATGTGCTTCCATTTACTTATAAAGGGGGTGATGCGGAGTTTGTTGTAACAAAGCAACAAGCATCATGTCTGGGTTGGTACCATTTTTCTTCACTACTTAATGGGAAAAGAGAGCAATACAATAGCTTCAATTCAACATTTATCCAAAACAGTACCAATACAAGTAGCACAACATCTCCAAGCACACTGCACCATCATGTGGATGAAAGTCGGTACTGACCTTTCTTGACCAAGATTTGAAACAGCTCGGGAGGAGGATTTGAACAAAATCCCAACACATATATGAAAATCCGATCTCCTTTCGTGCAATTCCACCAAAATTAAGCAAAGTTGCCGGTGTGACATTCAAGTTGAACTGCAGAAAACACTCTTAAAACATAAGTGTTTCGCGTAGTGAAGCAAAATGTCGCAATAGCAACAAGTTGAAAAGATATCCCTGTTTAAACAGAGGAAAAAAAGGAATCAATTACTGGCTAATAAAGGAGGATGAAACATGTGGCCACAAAAATGGTAATCCCCCAATCCCTAACAAGTGTTGCAGTTTTGAAATAAGATTCAGTTGTTAATTCTGGGAGTGGCATTGCTTAATTTTACATGTGGCATTAGATTAACGAAAAGCATAAACAGTTCCAGGGGAGAGTGGGTGCAACAACACCATGTGCTTCCATTTACTTATAAAGGGGGTGATGCAGAGTTTGTTGTAACCATTTTTCTGGGTTGGTACCATTTTTCTTCACTACTTAATGGGAAAAGAGAGCAATACAATAGCTTCAATTCAACATTTATTTAAAATAGTACCAATACAAGTAGCACAACATCTCAAAACACACTGCACGATCATGTGGATGAAGGCAAGTACCAACCTGTCATGACGCACACAAGATCAGCTACGAATCTGCCAACACAAATAGGAAATCCAATCTCCTTTTGTGCAGTTGCACTGAAATCAAGCAAAGTGTTTTGCATAGCGAAGCAAAATGTCGCAATAGCAACTAGTTGAATAGATATCGCTGTTTTAACAGAGGCAAAAAGGAAACAATTACTTGCCGATAAAGGAGGATGAAACAAACAGTGACAGAAAGAAGCATCTATCTTATCTTCATGGAAAACAAAGTAGGATAGTAGCATTTCTAAAACGGTTGCACTGATTCATATTAACAAAGACATTCTCTTAAAACAACCTTCGATAAAAAATGTAGTTTACTTTGAACAGTGGCATTGCTTCAATTTTTCGGCGGCATTCTTAGATTAACAACAGAAAAATAGTTGTATGGGACATGCCAGCACCATGTGCATCCACACGTATAAATGGGTGATGCAGAGTATGTAGCCAAGAAGCATATTTGCGTTGGTCCCATATCTGTTCTCTTTGAACCTTTTTCCTATGTGAGGGTAGCAAATCTAGTCTTGCACAAACTACCCAACCCCCTAGTTTCTTTCCCTTTTCAACAAAGAGATCGGCTCTTTACAGATGTGTGTACTGGGTTACCCCCCTTTCCCCTTTTCCACCAGCAGAGCGACTGGATAGCAAGTCTATAATACTTTCTGTCCCTCCTTTCCTCATTGAACCGTGTCCTAGATTCATGCTCCACCCCACCGCACCCTTCTTTCCTCTTTGAACCTAGACCTAGATTCGACTACAGATAAAAAAAGATCCACATGCAGCAAGGGCAACGACGGTTTCAAAGAAACTTATACTTTAGGGTCGTCGGGATGTGGCAAGGCATGCGGCGGGAGGCCGGATTTGCCCACACTATGTACGACAGCGAGGAAGAAGGGGTCGGTGGCCCTCCCGCACAGGCGCTGGGTGAAAGAGAACAGCGCAGCCGGCAGTGGATTGCCTCCCTCACCGAAGGCGATAGAGTGAATGTTGCACCTCCTCCACTTCCCGGTGCGATAGGATCCGGACGCCTCCTTCACCAGCTGTGTGGGGGGAGAGAGAGACAAGAGGCCAACATAGTCTTGTTTAGATCTGGTGAAGAGAGGGTGAGAGACTTTGAATATAGAAAACCCTAGCAAAGTAACGCCGAGCCTCCGGCGTGTATATATATATATATATATGTAGTGTGGCGAGAGTGTGGAGAGTGCAAACTCTAGCGAACAAGCGCTGAGGCTCCAGCTTATATATATATATACTGTAATACGAACTGAGCTCCGGTGCCTTAACTACACCTACTTTTTGGTGTATGACAGGCGGCCAGCCACATTTTGGGCCCACCTATCATAAATCCAAAGGCAGGTGCACTAAAGTCAATGAAGCTGCGTCCATATAGTACTTGTGTATATACGACTAATCTATAGTGGAGTGGTTTTCTTATTCTCTCCATAACAAGCGTTTTAAATTCTGTAAGTACGAAACGAAACACTTTATTTAACGTACCAGTGAAGAAAACTACTGCTCCCTCTGTTCCTAAATATTTGTCTTTCTAGAGATTTCAAAAAATGACTACATACAGAGAAAAATGAGTGGATCTACACTGTAAAATATGTCTATATACATCCGTATGTGGTAGTCCATTTCAAACCACTTGAAAGACAAATATTTAGGAAGGGAGGGAGTACTTCCAATGAACTAACGATCGACGCATCCTGGTCACACTTCCTGTCCTTCACATGCGGTACACTACTCTCCCTTGAGTGAACAAGCACAAATGCGCCAAATTATCGGAAATGTGTGAGAGTGTGTACAAATAAAGAATTATAATTTCAATTATCGGAAAGGTTTGAGAGTATGTACAGTTTGCCCTTTCTAATAATTATGGTTTTTGTGTTCATCCTAAACTTGGTCAAACTTTACAAAGTTTGACTTCAGTCCAATCTAATATGCGGAGTAAATAAAAATGGAGGGCTACTACGTCCATCCGGGTTTTTAGTCAACACCATTTTTTAATCAAAGTTAATAGCTGGACAAATAAAATTATAGGGGAGTTGGAGACAAAGTTGTGAGATAGCTTAGAAATCAATACAAAACTTATGCTCTTAGTACCAATGTCGATCCTTCTTCGAGGAAACATTTGGTTCATAGCCAATTGTGTGATAAAATTGCACCAACGTGAAAGACGACTGCGTCTCCAATGCAACCAAGGTGAACTGCCAAAGGATATCATCTTTGTGGGTAACAAGCAAAGAGCACTGATGGAAGAGAACTTGTTTTTCATTGAAAATCGATCAGCTTCACCAGTTGGCGCAACCATGAGCATTGATAGGTCATCATGGTGATGCATCATCCATTTGGCATCAAGTTTGGGTGAGGCACCTATGAAGTTCGACAAATCCTCACTGTGGTCTGTTTCTTCTCAGTAATCAAGCTCGAGGAAGGAAGAAGCACGTGGCAGACGACAGTGAGGCGGAACAACAATGGCCATCCAATTTTGTGCAGTTCCACTAAAATTGAGGAATACATGCCCGGGTATGGAGATACACATCCCTATTTGCAAAAATATAAAAAAGGGATATAGTGTTGTTACTTTGTTTTACAAGATTAACAACGATATCTCTATTGTCAATAAGAATTAATGAAAAGTACACCAACAAACAGAAGCATCATGATTATCTTGATGGGAACTAAACCAGGATACCAGCATTTCTTCATTTAACTAGTGATAGTATTAGATTAACAGCAGCAACAGGAGCATATGGACAATGACCGCACAACCACCATGTACTTTTTGTCGAAACAACATGTATGCCTCAACCGAGGCATAAATCAGGATAACTTTTCGAGTGGCATTTCCTCTATAATAGTAGGTGCTGTTGGACCAGCCGACGAACCCTAGCTACTATACATGGGGAGTTGGGGAGTAGTCGCATACAAGAAAACCCGCATGCAGCAACCTGGGGAGCTGGACCAGTACAAGAAGTTATACCTCAAGTGGGCGAGATGTCGCTTAGGCCGGCGAGCAGGATCTGCCCACACGACGGCAGCGAACAAGGGCGCGGAGGACCTTCATCCACGCCAACGCCGGCTCCGAGAGGACAATGCACATCAGCTTCCTCCATCACCGACGGCGACAAAGTCAATGCTGCACCTCCTCACCTCCCGCAGCGGACGGGATTCGACCGGATTTGTGACCACCGGTGAGGAGAGAGATAGAGTGGACACTGTCTTCTTGTTTTGATATGGAGAGGGCGAGAGAGCGAGACGCGAGAAACTCTATCAAACAAGAGGCTATAATGGAGTACAAAAATCTCTCCATAGAAGTGGTTTTAAATAGAATACGCGCGTTCCCGGAAAAAAAGAAACGAAAACTGGCAGATAATTTTTTAACATACCAAGAAAGAAAACTCGATCAAAAACACGCCCCCGCTTCCAAGTCGCGAGAGTCGTCGCACACACACACATAGACATAGACATGCATATCCGTGTTTACGTAAAATTCCATTTCCATCTCCATCTCCAATCATATTTGTCCAACTGGCAAATTATTTACGTTGTTAATTATATACACAGCAATATTAACGTATAGCATCTCTTGTTTGCGGGCGTCCGGACCGCTGCCACGGCCGCTCCTAACCAACCCAAACCCTCTTCATCACCCGCGCGTGCTTCCTACCCGAAATGGTCAGTGCCGCATTCATGCCCGGCCAGAGCGGACACGACCTCTCACTGGCGCCGGCATTGAAGCGACGCACCGGCCGATAGAGCGTCGCCCGCGCCGCTTCCTGGTGCATGCGAATGCTCCGCATTCAAAGGTCACAATAGTCGGCCACAACATTGTCACATCCCTAGCTTTACCCTGGCCTTGGACTAGCTTGGTTGCTGCATCATGTTTAAATTCAAATGAAATTTGAATTGAGGAATTTTGGAAACCTCAAAATCTAATTAAAAGAAGGGCAAGCACCCTTTAAATTGCATTCTGTGAATCCAAAATGCCCTAAAAATAGTTTTGGGAATTTTGGCAAGAGTTATATATCAAACCAAAATTCTGGAATATTTTTAAGGAATTATTTGGTCTCTGAATTTAAATCAATAATCTATTTGAATTTGGGGATATATTCATAATATATAATGAATATATTTTCAAATGCTTTGAAATGTTTTATGTACTTTTGGAATAGTCCAGAGAGGTAACATAAAATATTTCAGAATGTTTTGGCACTGTATGAAATTATTTTGAATTTGAAAACAGTGGCAAAATAAAATAAAATAAAGGGAAAC
Source organism: Triticum dicoccoides (assembly GCF_002162155.2). Taxonomy (NCBI): domain Eukaryota; kingdom Viridiplantae; phylum Streptophyta; class Magnoliopsida; order Poales; family Poaceae; genus Triticum; species Triticum dicoccoides. The sequence continues at coordinate 90,593,659 of NC_041391.1, read as the reverse complement.
AGAACAGAAAAATTAAAAGGAACAGTACTCACCTGGGCCACTTACCTGGTGGCCCAACAGGACCGGCCCAGCTCAGCCCAGCCCACCTCTTCCTCTCTCCTACTGTCTTCAACCTCCTGCCAGTGGGCAGGAGGGCGTGTGGCCGCCGTGCGCGCACACGCGCCTCAGCCACCTCCGGCTTGCCGCTCCCCCTCGACGCCCTGGCCTTCTCTGGTGGTGCCACGCATCTCCCTGCCTCTCTCCCTCACTCTTCTTCGCTCCTCCCCCTCCTCTGTTCTCCCCACCGAGAGCCGCCGCCGCCGCCGCTCACAACCACCGCAACCACAGCCACTCCCTCGCTCCCTCTCTGCGTACCCGAGCTCCGCCACGACCCCGTGGAGCAACACACTCGATGCACGCGACCAGAAGAGGCCCCAGCCGACCGGAGCATCGTCGTCTTCACCTCCGGTGCCCGGAGATCGACTCCACCGATTCGGCGCGTCCAGAGCTTCCCCGACTTCGTCGTCTCCTCCGCTAGCCCCTCCGTGAGCTCTCCTACGTTTCCCCTCTCTCCCCGTTGGTTTCCCGTGCAGTAGCCATGCTAGCCACCGTACCGAGCGCCGCCGTCCGCCATGGACGCCGGGCATGGCACTGACGTGCTGTTGCGGCCAGTCCGACGAGCCTAGCGTGCTCCTAGCTGCCCCAGGAGTCCGCATAGCCCCTCCACCAGCCCCCTAGCGCTCCGTAACCTCGCTCCGCCCAAACCCGAGCTCCGGCAGCCGCCGCGGCCTCCACTCCGGCGAGCTCCGGCCACCCCGCACCTCCCGTTGGCCCCCCTAGATGCGCACGGTCACGGGCTACCTTCTGGTGCCCTTCGCTCGTCCAGCCGCCGCCCGTAGCGCAACCCCGGTGAACTTCCGCCGCGTTTCGGGTCGCCGCCAGCCGAACTCCGGTGGCCGGTGATGTGGTACGTCATTAGCCACTGATGACCCCACTAATTAACCTCCAGTGAAACTGACAGCCGGGCCCCACATCCTAACTAACTGGCTAACTAAACTAGATTAAGTTTAATCTAATTACCCTGGACCCACACGTCAACATTGACTGTGCTGACGTGTCCGTTGACTGGGCCCACCTGCCAGCGACCTAAACGAGCCCTAAGTCACTGACTAATGGGACCCCCTGGTCAGGTTTGACCCGGGGCAGCCCTGTTGACTTGCTGATGCAAGCATGACGCAGTGCTGATGTCATAACTCATTTTCTGGATTTAATTTAATTCTGAAATTCCAGAAAATGCCTAAAACTTCTAAAAATCATAGAAAATTAACCGTAACTCCAAATTAAATAATTTATATATGAAAAATTATCAGAAAAATTCAAGGAATCCATCTGTACCATTTTCATGCATGTTAGAACAACTTATAGGTGCTGTTTAGCACAAATCAATTAAATGGCATTTGAATAATCACATATGGAGTTTGAATTTGAATCTTGTATTCAAACCAACTTCATTTAATCTGTTGCTAGTTGCATTAGCCCAAAACACATTCATTTTGCCATGTCATGATCATGCATCATATTGTGCATTGCATTGATTGTGTTCCTTTCTGTGTTGCCGGTATTTGTCCCCACTCGATAGACGTGATACCGATGATGTGATCGTTGACACTGATGAAGACTCAATGTTATCTTCAGAAGTGCCAGGCAAGCAAAACCCCCTTGTTCATTCCGATACAATCCCACTCTCTCGCTCCTGCTCTCTTTTACTGCATTAGGACAACACCGATTCATCTGTTACTTGCTGCGGTAGCTGAACCCCTTTATCCTTTGCATGACCTGTCATTGCCACAGTAAATAGATGAAACCCACTAGCATGAGTAGGAGTTGTTTGAGCCCTGATGTGCCTACTCATTCATGCTTGTTTGTCATGCCTGCTACTGCTTAGAGTTGAGTCAGGTCTGATTCATCGGGGATGAATAAGAGGCGTGTGAACATGTCCTACTGTGTGTGAGCTAAGCGTCTGAACACGATTTGGTAAAGGTAGCGGTGAGAGGCCATGTAGGAGTACATGGTGGGTTGTCTCATTGCAGCCGTCCTCAGGAACTGAGTTCTGCGTTTGTGATCCATGATTCAACTACTACCATACATTGGGCCCTGAAATATGACCCCGCTCGATTTCTTATTCACCCTCGTCCTCTGTCCAGGAGTTGCAAGTAGTTTCTGGTGTTTGTAGTATGCTGGAGGCCATGGACAGCGCTGACCGTAGGGGTGGGCTGTGATGCGGTAGGCACGTGGCCGGGTATACCGGGCGCCCGTTTGGTGTCACGGAACCCTGTTCACATCGTTTGGGGCTGTGAGCAAAACTCCGGCCGGATCTCCTCATGGATGGAACCCGAATAGGCGATAAACCTGGACTAGAGACTTGAGTGTTTAGGTAGGTCGTGGTCTACACCCACGTCGGCTTTCGCTTGAAGTCTGCCGAGCACATGTCGTGTGCAGACGCTAAGTGGTGGAAACATGTATGAAGAAGTACACCCCTGCAGGGTTAACATCATCTATTCGAATAGCCGTGTCCGCGGAAAAGGACTTCTGGGTTGCTTATATCAGTTCATAGACAAGTGAAAGTGGATACTCTAAAATACGCAAGATAAGCGTGAGTGCTATGGATGGCGTTCTCGCAGGGAGACGGGAGCGGATCCATAGTGGTGTATTGATATGGTGAATATGTGGACTCGTGTGCGCCACCTCAAAAGAGTTACTTGCAGTCGTAGTTCAGGATAGCCACCGAGTCAAAGCTGGCTTGCTGCAGTCAAACTCCACCATCCCCTTTGTTGATAATGATGCATGTGTAGATAGATCTGATGTAAGTCTTGCTGGGTACATTTGTACTCACGTTTGCCTATTTTATGTTTTTGCAGAGAGACTTCAGTCTCACTAGTAGTTCCGCTTGGACTTCGACGTTTAGCTTGATACCTCAGCTACGATCTTGTGCCCTCGGCAGGATCTGATAGATAGTCAGGCTTCTCAGCCTTTTTCATTTATAGATGTCTGTACTCAGACATGATAGCTTCCGCTTGTGCTTTGACTTGTATGCTCTGATTGTTGGGTCATAAGACCCATGTTTGTAATATCTCGCTCCTTGGAGCCTAATGAATAAATTACTTGAGTCGTAGAGTCATGTTGTGATGCCATGTTGTATTTGCACATATCGAGCATATTGTGTGTATGTTATTGAAATGCTTGGTATGTGTGGGATCTGACCATCTAGTTGTTTATCTTTAGTAGCCCCTCTTACCGGGAAATGTCTCCTAGTGTTTCCACTGAGCCATGGTAGCTTGCTACTGCTCCGGAACACTTAGGCTGGCCGGCATGTGTCCTTCTTCGTTCCTGTGTCTGTCCCTTCGGGGAAATGTCACGCGATGAATACCGGAGTCCTGTTAGCCCGCTACAGCCCGGTTCACCGGAGTCCTGCTAGCCCAGTGCTACAGCCTGGATTCACTCGCTGATGACCGACACGTTCGATGCTGGGTCATGGATGCCTGTCCCTGTAAGTCTGTGCCACTTTGGATTTACGACTAGCCATGTCAGCCCGGGCTCCTTACCATATGAGTGCTAGCGACACTATCATATACGTGTGCCAAAAGACGCAAACGGTCCCAGGCAAAGGTAAGGCGACACCCGTGGGAATACCGTGCGTGAGGCCGCAAAGTGATATGAGGTGTTACATGCTAGACCTATGTGGCATCGAGTCGGGGTCCTGACAAACATGCATGTAAAAAGTTCTTGGAAGTTCGTGCTGCAGCTAGCTGTCCTCCCCCAACTCGTCAATCTGTTCCAGTAGTGCTAGTACTCCATGGCGTGATCCATCGACAAGCAGGCGGGAAAGTTATCGTATACTTGGTTTGCGGTGAGTGGCATGCATAGTGACCGTGTGGGGTCGAGCCGTGGAGGAGGGTGAGACACGAACACGACAGACGTGATTTAAACATTGGTTTTGCTTGATGGAGAAATCCAACAAAACGAAACGTGGGTTTCTCTCCGTTTCCATTTTTTCTCCGGAAAAACGGAAACTTTCCACTCCATTTTCATTCCTACTCCAAGGTTGCCCCATTACAAGATTCCATCAAATACAAAGGAAAACTAACACGCATGCTAATGCATCTCAATGATTCACAGATCATAGCCAATATTTACTTCACAGCTAAAGACAAAAGTTGTGAGAGCGTGTGCGAAAGAAAAACTACTGATGGGGTCACTACGACTTAAACCCTAAACCCTAAACATGATTTAATTTCCTGGATAGGTAGAACCTGTCGAATGAAAGACGAATGGCACCCTCGGATCATATGATGCTTTTGTGCAGTTCCACTAAAATTGAGCTGAGCATCCCTGATGGCAAAGATATTGAAGAAGTGTGATTAGAATAATAGTACTGAACATAGTTCATGAGACATAAACTCATCACAAGTAAGTAGAATCCGGTAGACATAGAGAAAGATCGACATGGAGATGGAGCTACGTGGGAAGCTGCGCCAGTGGAGCAAGCCAGCTCCAAAAGGAAGATGTCCTACCTGGGATGTCGGGCTGTAGCTAGAAGGGTGGTTGGGACGCGGCATCGGCCCATACCACGGTGACCCCCTATTGGGATGCATCGACTGTGGGTTTTCTCCCTTGCCGATGTCGACCGTGTCTATGCAGAACATTGTTCCCTTTCCCCAGCTGCGGGATCAGGACGGATAGGTCACCAGCGGTGTGGCCACCATCGTTCTATGCTTGTGAAGAGAGCAACCCAAGCAAGCAGGCTTGTAGCTTAGGCTTCTACTAGTGTATATGTAGTGGTTTTCTTTTTCTCTCCATGTCAACCATTTTATATTGCGTACGTGTCATTGAAGAGTGAAATGATGGTTGCTTCTTCTGACTAACTTACTATGTGATTTGACTCCTTAGTGGCCCCTACACGTACTCCCCCTACGTGTATGCAACAGTCACACATACACATGGACGAAAAAACACGTGCGACGCCCTTAATGCATGCATGTCCGAGCACACGACGGAACACACAAGATCACGCTCAAGTGCTCAACCTACACATGCATGCACACACATACTCTGCCAGGGTGAGATAGTGATCTTATAAACACCGGAAAATGTATATATTGAGCGCAATGAGCGTATTATGAATTCCACTGAATGTATTTTTACAAATATACAGTTACAGATAGTGAATTTATCTCGTTTGAAATTAAGCCTTATTAACCGGAGAGGAGGCAGTATGGAATAGCATTACTTTGCTGTGTCTGGTCAACTTGCCGAACAAGTAGAAGCTTGCAAGACAGGACAAGCTTGCACGCGGTGTCTCGCAGGACAAGGAGAAAGTTTTGACTAATGCAAGCTCTCCCTCGCTCAGGTGGTGGACGTGCAACAGTTAATTCGGTGTCAGATTGCCAGAAGCATACACTACAAAAAAATACACTTCCGTGATGATACGTGTTTGTCACAGTAGGTCGCATTTTTTGTCATGCATGTACATCCATGATGATTCTATGACAGAATCAAGATAGTCATACCTGTGCTGTCGTATAAGTGTTCCATGACATTACCAAAATTATCATCACGGAAGTGTCCACTTCCATGACGATAAATCGAGCATCACAGAAGTGCTTTCGTCAAGGGTGACCGACACGTGGCATCCACTGTAACGGAATGCCGTTAAGCTATCAGGTCGGGGTTTGGATCCGATAACCCATTAACAGCCCCGACCAATGGGAAATTTCCATGTGTAAAATTCTTATTTGCCGGACGAAACACGTGTGAGCTCATCAGTGGGTCAGATAGGCACCTATGATAAGTCAACACGTGCCACGACCCACCACTGGCCCATTTAGCTTACAAAGTCGGCCCGTTTGACTTGGTCAAAAGTTAACGGGCTGGCCCATGAAAAGCCTGTTAACGGTCTTTTCGCAAATAGCCCATTTTACGACCCGTTAGGCCCTAAAGGAAATCGGCCCAACAACGTCATGTGGGCCGTCGAATATAACACCAACCCATTTCACTTTTAGCCCATGTATGGCCCACGATGTCTTTCAGCCCATATGAGGCCTTCGTATCTTTCGGCCCATATGAGGCCTTCGTATTTTTCGGCCCTTTACAGGCCCACGGTTACTCTAGCCCATAATGAAAAGTAATTTTCTTTGTACCCGTTAACGGCCCGTGATTTACAAGGGCCGTTTCCAGCCCGTGTTAGCTTTCGGCCTATTGACGACCCATACGTTCTTGGGCTCCTTTTCAGCCCTCGATTACTTATGGCCTGTTACTGGCCTGTTCCCCTAATGGGCCAAATTCGGCCCATGGCAAGAGTCGGCCCGTTACTGGCCTGTTACCCTAATGGGCCAAATTCGGCCCGTTTCTGGCTTGTTAACCCGTTGCACTGTTTCCAGCCCGTCCTATATTCTAACCCATTAACGACCCGTTATGCCTGTGACAGAATGAAGCCTTTGCTGTCCTATGGCCTGTTAACGGCCCGTTACCATGCTGGGCCGATACAATTATGCCCGTTTACGGCCCATGTAGACCCATTTATTCGACGGCCCGAGGCCCACCGATTATACGGCCCTGTTGGAGGCCCATTTATCGACGACCCGTAGGAGACCCATGGATCCTACGGCCGTAGGAGACCCATGGATCCTACGGCCCATATATGGCCCATGGTTGTTGCGGCCACTAAAAAACCAGGGAAAAAGAAGACTAGGAAATAAATAAGGCCGAAACTAACGCTAGGCTATTAAGGCCATTGCACAGATTACATCCACTCGGCATCAAAGATCGCCACCAGTGCAAATATAGGGAACACCCGACACTATAAAAAATGGCTTGTTTTTTCTTCAGCCAGTGGATGTATGTTAAGAATAAATTTTGTATCGCACCAAAACAAATTACAACTATATAACAAAAGGAAGGTTGGCATAAAACTTAACAATCTAGCAGATAAATGCACCACCAGAAGTTCATAAGCTCAGTTCATTTGACCTGACTATTATGTTTTCATGTTGTATTGTCCGATGGAGCACAATAACCCTCGCCTTCATTTCCCCTAGGCTCCTGAACAACATAGCAAATGTCTTGTAGTTTGGTTTCAAAACCATGCATATCTGGATGACATCGAACAATGTTCCTCCTTGTTTCACAAAGGGTCTCTGTTAGGGAATGGACTTGTGTCTGGAGCGCAGATACAACATTGCTTTGAGCTTGCATATCATGATCACGAGGCAGTTTGGACAATATTGCCTTAACAACCAACCCAGTATTACGCAGGAACATGCTTTTGGCACTGTTAGTGGACAAGTACTGACCCACCGCAGCAAGAGCTGACATTGCGGTTATAGTTGCCTCGCCACCTTTAGAAGGTGGCGGTTCCACCATTTTTTCCATAGCTCGCTGAAAAGTTGAGGTTTTACATTAGTAGTACCAGACAGAAGATATTAAGGACGCAACAAAACCAAACAAAATAGCTTTGGTCTATATACAGAACTTATTCTGGTGAACCCATGGAAAATATTAGTTGTATTTTATTGCAAAGTACATAATAAAACTAGGTTCCAAACATATGACCATGTACCATCGCTAATGTATTGTCTATTTCTTCACACTGTGTTGAGGGCTAAGGATAAAGAGACGAAGTTTATAATATGGTAAGCATAGTATGACATCATTCATATCACAAAACAACGGAGAACAGGCAAACAGCTAATTGTAACGTTGTGTGGGCAAGTCCAGCATGGAACTAGATTACGGGTCAAGATCAAAGGAACATCACTCCTCTCTTTTAAACCTTGTAAGGTGCAATGATACGCTAAGACAATTGTGTATAAAATTGAAAAGAGTAATAGACATTGGCTGCAAACCATGTAGTTCAAGGCACAAGTCAGAGTAAGTTGTAGTTAAAAGGCATGAGGATTAAGAACTTACAACAGTGGCTTTGACTGGTGTAGTCATGCCCTTCTTCTTGCTGGTGTGACAGTCCTTGAAGATTTCCACAACATTTCGTTCAGGTACTTTTTGGTCATTGCGGGCTTTCCTCTGCATTTCGAACAAGTCAATATAGATCTGATAATACGGTACAACAAAAAGAGAGAAACAACAGCTAATTACAAGAGCCTCGCAGTGTGCAATATAGCTACGAGATCCTGTCATCGTACGGTTGGCCTTGTTCTTTGAACAGTTCACCTACAAGAAGATAGATTTGTGTGGCACATGCGTAAATCGGACTTCAACATGTGATCTGATCACATATATATAATGTACCTGATACTTCGGATCAGACCAGTGTTTAACAAGGCCCCTCCAGTCTTCATTCGATATATTTTCCACTGGAGATGTTTGGGAAAGTTCACTGTTAGCCTTGCCTTCAAAGTGAGTTTTCCTCAAGTTATACCGATACTGTCGCAGAGCAGACCTGAAAACATGGGTGCAAGCTTGTCTTGTTGCATCATCTTGGCTATCCAACTTGAACCTCATCTATTGAAAATTATGGGAGTCTCATTATCAGAAACCTTGAAACTATGGTACAGAGTAAGACGATATTACTATTTTCCATACATAACCATACTTACAGATAAATGGTCGAGGTAGGTGTTGAACTGGGTTTTGTATTTGTCATTCCTGTATTGAATCCATGTTGGGAGGATACGTACATGACACCTAACGGCAACCGCTGCCTCTGATACTAACTCGGCTGACTCTGTAGCATCACGTGGCCTTTTTAAACCTACCTCAAAACGAATCTCCATTCTTCCTCCTCTAGATTTAGTTAACCTATCGAGCATTATCCCTGATGTTTGTTTCCTCTTGCGCCTAGGTGCTAGTCCAACAACGAACATAGGAAGTGTTAGTGTACATCAAACTGTGAGACTACATATAAAGAAGCATGCAACTGTAACTTGACTCCAGCAACTACCTTCTTGCTGTTGAAGCTCAGAAGGTTCATCTGATATTGCCAACTCGTCTTGTGTCAAGAGTGCTTGGGAAGTAGTGTCAAGTGGCAAGGGAGCTTGGGAACGTGCTACTAGCTTAGTTGACGCACGAGTAAGTCGTGCAGCTGGTAGTACTGTGGTAGGTGTTGCAAGAACTAGGACTGTCTCTGATTGTTTGGTGGTAGCTATTTGTTTCTGTTTGGCTTTTTTTGCAGCTCGTGTAGCATGGGATGCCGTGTTTGTAGAATTTTCCGCTTCTCACTGCCTGCCATTCTGTGTTTCTTCCTCTTTCTCTGTTCCATGTTAAGTCAAGCCGACAAGAAAAACGAATAATAATTTAGTTCTTCAGAACAAATTGATGCGTGATGCAAACAAACTGAACTTTCATGTTAGACAACCACCTGCTAGGGGGATGTAATATGTATGAAAAATAGGACGGAAGAGATAACCAGAACTATGATGTGTAAACTAAGAATAAGACATTTCACCAAATTAGAAGCAATGCAATGGAAGGCAGACACCATATGAAAGATGCTACAAATATCACTCTGCCAAGTTAACAATGTCTCACCATAAATGGCGTTTAAACAAATGTGAAGGAGTACAAGAAATACATCATATGCAAGATGCAAACAACATCACACTACCATGTTATAGGTCTCTCGTCATTAGTGCCATTGCATATTCACAGCATTGCATATTCATAGCATTGCATATTCACAGCTTATGATGTGTAAACTAAGGAGAAGACATTTCAACAAATTAGAAGCAATGAAAGGTAGACACCATATGAAAGATGCAACGAATATCACTCTACCAAGTTAAAACTGTCTCGTCATAAGTTCCATTTCAACAAATTAGTAGTACAAGCTAGAAAAGAATGCGAGATGTAACCTATATCACACTCTGAAGTCAAACATGTGTTATGATAAGTGATTGTTGCAAGTTACACAATAGTAGTAATTTGATGTAAGAACATGGTGTGATAGACAGATATTGTATGTTCTAGAAACAGGAACACGTGTCTTATTCAAGTATAATGTGTAAAGTAAGCAGATGGAATTCAACAAAATTAGAAGCAATACAAGCTCGACATCACACATATCATGCAACCACATATAACAGTGCCAAGTTAGAGGGAGCACCGGTGATGGTGCACTAGGGGAGACGTGCTCATCATAAACACAACTTTGTTAAGTGTCTATGCATGTGTTGTCTTGGAAATCATCTTGGGGGCATGGAGGAGTAGAAACTGTAGAGGTCCTCCATTCGGAAGGAGCACCTTTATCCGCTGCCTTGCTAACTTACTTCCGCTTTATTGATTTTGAATTGTCAAGTAAAACCGACAAGAAAAAGTAATAAAATTCTCTCTTAAGAACTCATTCATGCATGATACTGAGAATCACTACTTTGATGTAAGGCAAACACATGATACCAGGATGGAATATGTACGAAAAACAGGATGGCATGGCATGTTCACAACTGTTTGTGTAAACTAATCAGAAACCATTCCAACAAATAAGAAGCAATGCAAGCTAAACACGGCATGAAAGATGCAACCAATATGACTCTGCCAAGTTAAAAGCGTCCCATCATAAATGGAATTTCAACAAATTAGAAGCAGCGCATGCTATAAATCATATGAAAGATGCAACTAATATTGCACTGCATATACTAAAGGTGTCTCATCATATTGATTGGTGCGGGATACAAAACAAAACAATAGTTTCATGTAAGGACATGCTTAATGGACAGATGTACTATGTACTAAATATAGGAAGGCATGTCACATTAACAGGTATAATGTATAAGCTAAGCAGACTAGCACATGTAGTTTAACCAGATTGGAAGAATTACAATCTAGACACCATATGCAACATGCAACCACATATCACGCTGCCAAGTTAGAGCAAGCACCTGTGATGCTAGTGTAGGGGAAATGATGTAATCAACTACAGAGCTACGTTCACTATCTTCATCTAGCATTTCTGTTTCTTGAGAATCATGTCGGGAGGCTGACGATGTATTCTTTAAATGAGGAGTAGTCCGCTTGCCTGCCTGCCTCATCATAATTGATTGATGAGGGATACATGAGAACATTAGTTTGATGTAAGAACATGGTTAATACACAGATGTACTAGTATGTACCAAAAACAGAAAGGCATGTCATATTGAAAGGTATAATGTGTAAGCTAAGCAGATGCAATTTAACCAAATTGGAAGCAATACAAGCTAGACATCCGGCTGGAGTGGTGAGCATGATCATCTAGGACCTGAGAGCCTGGTGGGAGGCGGGCTACTTCGCCACCATCGAAGCTTTTTAGTTGGCTTCCAGGTGATGCGTATCTTTGCTTGGCTTGTCACTGGCTCGGACAGTGCCCTGACTAGCTATTTGTCTTCTGGTGCTCACGAGATCGTGGTTCATGTAAAAGAATATCTTTCCTTATCAAAGACCGACTTTGGCCTTTCAAATACAAGCTAGACACCATATGGAACATGGAACCACATATGACACCGTGAAGTTAAAGCAAGCACCTGGGATGGTGGTTCACTGCGAGCGAGGTCATCAACTCTAGAGCTACGTTTACCGTCTCCATCTGCTGACACTGCACCCTTCATAACACTGTAACGTGTTGTGCCTAACCGCGAAGAAAGCTAGCATGACTTCTCTCTTTTATTTGCTACTTCTCTTTCAGTAGACTCTGAAATACCCTTGCATAAAAACACAATAGTGAGAGTATGGGTGAAGTGTGTGAAGAACTAGTGCACTGTAAAAGTAGCAGATAGCAGGTGGCTGAAAAATAAATGACAGGAGACATACGATAGCTCTACAACATTGCATCGAAAACAAAATTAGATTCTACTCCGTATGCTTTTGTAATATATGAGCACAGGAAATGCATGTACTCCTCGAGCACACCACCACATGTGGTCATATCTAAGATAATAGTCGATTGAAAATAAATAGGTCAGTCGATTTTTTTAATGAACCGTACGATCTATAAGGAACTGGCAGATGGCCTTTCTCTACCTCCCGCCAGTCACTGTTGACGATCTTTCTCGAACCGCCAGCGACCATCGGCCCAGACCCCTGCCTCCACCGCCCCGCCCTCCCCTTGAGCTCACACCACCGCCATGCTTGGCAGCGCCCCCAGTCCATCCCTTTAATCCCAGCTGACCTCCAAATCGGGCACCAGTAGCTCTAGGCCGCACACGCCCCTAAGGTAAACAACAAGGCGCTGCTTCCCCGGCGTAATAGGCGTACTAGCGCCTATTACGCTGGGGAATGCTTTCGTTAATTGGGAATGAACTGGCCAGAAATTGAAATTCAGGGGGGCGACGGACCTCTAGCTAAGGTGAAATAGTACATGAGGTGAAACCTTGTGCATCGCGAGTTACTAGGAACATCTAGTATCAAGAAGAAGCGGTCAACTAGCGTCTTCTGTGGGATGAATACCATGCAAGCAGAGACGTACGATTTGCACGAATAAGGGAAGAGGAGTACCATTTTCGATTGCCGGTGTGGTCACCTCCACATGTCGCGCTGATCTTCTTCTTTTTACCGGGGAAATCGTTGTTCTGGAGGGTGCAGGCTTGGACGAACCCATGTCCAAATTGTTGACTGTGTTGCCGTGGTCGTATGTCGGCAGAGGGAAGAAGATCCGAGGCGGGGAGGGACGGCGTAGCAGGAACAACTCCGGTGCGGTGGAGGGTGGCGAAGTTGGAGTGGCAGTGGTGAGGCGCAGGACGGCGTGGTTGAACTGGCTCGGGTACGGACGGCTCGGCCTCGGCTTCAACTACTAGCCGTGGAGGGTGTTGTGGTTGAGGTTGCGGTGGACGACGATGTTGGGGTATCGGCTCCGGCATGTTGAGGAGGGCGGCGGTTGATAGGTGGGATGCAGTGGCGGACGGAGGACGCCGGGGTTTCGTGGCTGGTGGAGAGGTTGTTTTGGCGCCCACGGAGTACGAATGGGGAATCGGACGGGTGGGGGGGAACGATGTTTCGGTCTGGGACGTGCTTGTTTTTGGCTTTTTTGAACAGAAGATGGGACACACTTGTTTGACATTTGGGGAAGTACAAACTTTGCCCCCCTCGTAAATTTCGAACGTACTCCGGGTCGGGGGTAGGATGGAAATCCCAGGTGTCCCAAATAGTGGGCGGGAGCGATTTCGGCTGCGCGCATGTGTGCTTAGGCGGCCATTGTGTATGAATATTTTTCGGAGGCGGTTGCGTGGCGTCTACATGAAGCTACAAACCTACCCCGGTTTAGACCTTTGGACGTCGGGCCAGTAGGTTTCACGGGTCGGAGTTATTAGAAAAGTAATTTCCTTGTACTACCAAAAATTGGTCTCATGCGGTTTCGGGCGAGTAGAGGATCTTTTGGCGCTTAGTTCAAAATTTTGAAACACAAGCATTCACGTTTAGAGTACTCTTGAACTATGACGATTGAACTAAAAATACAATGATATATTTGACCTTGTATGTTTGAAAACCTCATTCAATTATCCACTTCTTTTTGAAATCTTGACACTTGAAAATCCTATAACTATGATTATTTTATAATGGAGGAGCTAAATTCGAATCTATTTTGTACACGACTACATATGCTATTATGTAAAAAATCAGATCAAATATTGGTGCCCCCATAATTTAGGTATGGTTTACAAATGCCATGATATCAAATTCAAATAATTTAATGGACTTCATGTTGAATTCGATTTTTTTTAAACCACCTTAAGTTGAATTCAAATGTATGCTAGTTCATAGGTAGCTATTTATAATGTTCATTGTGTAACTTTCGTATGTATAATGTGCTTTACACACACAACATGAACTATACTCACGTTTATATTCGATTGCTAAAGCGATGCATTGTCTGGAGTTCAAAATACTAACTATGTGGATCAATTGTGTCGAATAATAACATAGACATGCTCAAATTTGATAGAATCTAGATGTCTGATGGATCAATGACCGCTCCTTACGCGAATTGCAAATGTCATGATCCCATCCTAATATTTGGATACAATTTATATCTTTAATCAATTGTACAACAGTCTTTTATGTGTAGTTTCACTCTCCATTGGTGGTCTCTCACACATGCTCACACACTCTCTCCCGAGGTGTCTTTCTTGCACACATGCTCTAGATATAACCCTCCCTCCCTCTCGTATCCATTTACAACTGTTTTCACTAACCTTTATCACAATCACTCTTCTCCCGCAAACATAAATAGGCACAATCTCCATGGGCCCTTTCTATATACACGTACCTGCCTAAGTGTCTCATGTACGCACATTATCTTTAGGCCTGTCTCTCACGCATTGTATCACACCTCTCTTCCTAATCGACGAGTATGATTCTAGCAGAGCATTCTGTAGGATACCCCTTAAAGTTAGGTTGGATGAATAGTAATATCAGAGATAAATGGGTTACCTTAGTCCGAGAACCTAGGGTTACAAATCCTAGCCGGCTTTGTCAGTGGACACAGAGTCCTTCACAATTCTGCTATCTTTGTCTTGTACGACTAGTCATCCATGGGTCTTCCTAAATGCGTCACGGGCCGACCAATGTGGCACAGGACGGAACCGAACGAAGGGCCTCACCTCGACCCACCGGACCTCATGCGGTGACACACCCTCTGCCCCCGTGTCTCATTATCTTCTCACACCCGCACATACCAACACAAAAACCACACACACAGAAAATTTCTCCTGGTGCCTCTATTCCCACCCCCTTGCATATACACACTCAAGGGAATGGAATCTCTCGTTGTGACATCATATTTGTCTCTCTCTCTCTAGACCACTCTCATTTCTCGTGCTATCTCTCCCACGCCCCCCCGTTGGCCCCTCTATCCATGCCTCTCTCGAATACGTAATACACACACATACCTCTCTAGGCCCCGCCAAATGCATCAACTACACATTCACACATGTTACATCACGTACCCCATTGATCTAAAAAGCACTCTCTTCACGTTTATTTCGCATACAACATTCCTTTTGAATAAAGTGTGGCCAAAAAATTATTTTAGAGTTCCTACATATATTAAACATTAGGAAGTTATATGGAGGAGTACGAACGCTAATTTGCATTGCATGGTGCCGACAATGATATTTATTCCGCACTGTGAATTTGTATATTTTTATACTATATACAAAGTTAGTCATAATAAAGAGAAACGAAGAGCATCTCTCTCTCCATCGCATATTCCCCTTGTACGCCCCTTTCATGTATGCACACAAAACTATCTCCAGGTCCTCGAAAAGTAAGCCCCCAGAAAATTCACGCATGTTTCATCTTTCTCTCGCAATATATGCAATGACGATCATTCTATTTGAAGCAAACACTACTAGGAAAAGGGCTATAGATAGGATTGATACTAATGGCGCACCAGGTAAGTAGTGCGCCACTACTACATACTAATGGTGCACCGGCTGGAGATGAGCCATTAGTGTGGAAGACACTAATGGCGCACCAGACACTCGGTGCGCCACTAGTATTAATTTTTTTTTCATTTTTCCATACATACTAATGGCGCATCAGGTCGAAGTGCGCCATTACTAGTTCTAACTAGTAATGGCGCACCGGGCAGAGAGTGCGCCATTAGTATATGTTTGTTACTTTTTTGCAAAACTACTAATGGCGCACCGTGTCACAGTGCGCCATTACTAGTTTAAACTACTAATGGTGCAATTTTCCACAGTGCGCCATTAGTATATATATTTTTTACTTTTTTGCAAAACTACTAATGGCGCACCACCTGCAGGTGCGCCATTAGTAACCAGGGTTACTAATGGTGCATTTGCTGGTGGTGCGCCATTAGTAACCTGGGACCCCAACAAGATATTTTGGACAACCACATACCTACCGACTCACTTTCCCCACTTCATTTCCTCCACCTCCTTCTCCAAGCTTTCGGCTGCCTCCTCCTCCTCACCTCATTTCCACCATAGATTCATCAAAATTAAGTGGTGAAATTACCTTTTTTTGATAGGTAAGTAAGGGGAAAGCTATCTTCATGATGTAGATCTCCTTTTTTCTCCCTAGCTCGCTCCAACAACGTGCACATGCACTTTTTGTGGCCTAGCTAGATCTATGTATGTTTGTGGTGTTGCATGTGTTTGTGGTGCTTCATATATGTTTGTGTTTGCAGGTAGCGGTATTTGAAATGCGGTAGTAGCCAATATTTTGTCGGAATGTTGATTCATTTCCGTTTCGGCGAGAATTTTTGGCACTATGCATTCTTTTTGGTCCTATTTTTAGTGAAGGTCATGCCAAATTTTTTCTTGGTTCTAAAATATCATTTTGCTCTACCCCGCAGGCGACCATGGTCCGCACGATGACCGAAGGCATCGTGAATAGGTTTTTGAGCTCCGTGAAGGCCGAGATGCTTCAAAAGAACGAGACGGAGATAAGATGTCCGTGTCGAAGATGCAAGCTGAAGAGCCTTATTGCGGACCCAGATTCCGGGCAGGTGCGTGACCACCTGCTCTTGCGTGGTTTCATGGATGGCTATCGGTGGCAAGGTGATGAAGATGACTATGAAGTCATCAATGGGGGCCGGGCAAGAAATGAGGAAGGGCAACAAGACAAGTACCACCGAGGCGAGGGCGGGCGAGAAGACGAAGAATCTCCAGTACATGATCACAGTGGTGATGTTGTGCACAGTCATCATGTAGAAGATGTCGTACATGATGATGAGGAAGATCAAGACGAAGGGCATGATCATGAAGATGAAGATGCCGGAGCAGACGACGATGGAGGTTGGGTGCAGGACCCTCATATTCAAGAGCTGCTTCTCAAGTAGACGGATAACGAAAGAGCTGCCGCCCGAGAGAAAGCCAAGCTGGATCAACTGGAGATAGACGCGGTTACTCCATTGTATGAAGGATGCAAGCCCAAGGATACCCGCCTGAATGTAACGCTCATGGCTCTGGAGATGAAGGTAAAACACAAAATGACTGACGCATGCTTCGACGAGAACATGTCATTCTAGCACAATCGTCTTCCCAACGGGAATAAGTGCCTGACCAGTTTCGAGGAGGCGAAGAAAATCGTGTGTCCTCTGGATTTACCGCACGTGAAATACAATGTGTGCATGAACAATTGCATCATTTATCGGGACGAGCACGCGGAGTCTACCATATGTCCGGTGTGCGGCGTCACTCGATACAAGAAGAGGAAGAAAGCTCCTCGAAAATCGGCGTGGTACTTCCCGATCACTCCTCGTCTGTAGCGGTATTTCGCGGACCCTAAGGTAGCAAATCTCCTGCGTTGGCACACGGATAGGGAGGAGAAGAAGCGGGAAGATGACGGAAATGATCCGGAGATAAATAAAAAAGACAAGATGCTGAGTCACCCTAAGGATGCGAGCCAGTGGCAAGCGTTGAACTTCAAATACCCAGAATTTGGGAAGGATCCAAGGAACATCATGCTGGGCACGAGCACCAATGGAGTCAATCCATTTGGCAGCCACAAAAGCACACATAGCATCTGGCCTGTGTTTGTGTGGATGTACAACCTTTCCCCCAGGCTGTGCATGAAGAGGAAGTACATTCACATGAGTATGCTAATTGAAGGGCCGAAACAACCAGGGAACGACATCAATCTGTATCTGGGGCTGCTGAAGGAGGAGCTAGACACGCTGTGGAAAACGCCAGCCAATACATTGGACGCCGCAGAGAAAGAATATTTCCCTATGAGAGCCACACTGCTCACGACGGTGCACGACTATCTCGGTTACGGATATCTCGCGGGGAAGGTAGTCCACGGATTTTCTAGATGTGTAAGGTGCATGGATGACACAGCGTATCGCCAGCTAGATAGAGATCCCGGGTCTTTGAAAACCGTGTTCATGGGACATCGAAGGTCGCTTCGCGACAATGACCCGTGGAGGAAATGCAAGGATCTTTTCGATGGTGAAACCGAACCCCGAAAACGCCCGTGTACGAGGAGCGGCGAGGAAATAGACGAGCTGTTGAAAAATTGGAAAGACTGCCCACTGCCGGGAAAGAAGCAAAAGGCGCCAGAGCCGGGAAAGAAGCGAAAGGCGCCAGAGCCGCTGCTGAAGGTATGGAAAATGAGGTCTGTTTTCTGGGACTTGCCGTACTGGAAGATCCACCGTGTGCCTCACAGCCTTGATGTCATGCATATCACGAAGAACGTGTGCGAGAGTCTGCTTGGTACCCTGCTCAACATGCCAGAGAGGACCAAAGATGGGCCGAAAGCAAGGGCATACATGAAATCAATGGGCATCAGGCAGGAGCTTCACGCTAATGATGATGATGATGGTGATGAGGCAAAGCAGGACACAGAAAGTCGTCGCAAAGGCAAAAAGGCCAAGAAGACCGGAAATGACTACCCTCCCGCGTGCTTCACTCTAAGTCGGGAGGAGATCGAGCAGTTTTTGACCTGCCTCCTAGGAGTAAAACTTCCTTACGGTTACGCAGGGAAGATAAGGAGATACCTAGACCCAGCGAAGCAGAAGTTCAGTGGGATGAACTCTCACGACTTTCACGTGCTGATGATGCAGATACTTCCAGTTGCAATCCGTGGGATCATGGACGCGCACGTCCGTGAAACGCTATTTGGCCTATGCAACTTTTTTGACGTCATCTCTCGGAAGTCGATTGGCGTGAGGCAACTCAGAAGGCTACACGAAGAGATCGTGGTGATACTATGTGAGCTTGAGATGTACTTCCCGCCCGCATTCTTCGATGTTATGGTGCATCTGCTGGTCCATATCGTGGAGGATATCATCCAACTCGGGCCGACGTTCCTGCACAGCATGATGCCGTTCGAAAGGATTAATGGTGTCATCAAAGGATACGTTCGCAATATGTCACGTCCAGAGGGAAGTATAGCCAGGGGCTTTCTGACCGAAGAGTGCATCTCCTACTGCACGAATTATCTAGGCATCGAGAACCCCGTTGGTCTGCCCGTCAACAGGCACCTCGGCAGGCTCGCTGGATGGGGTCACCGTGAGGGTTGCTGCGAAATGCATGTCGACGTTGAGGGTCGACTCGCCGACTTTGAAAGAGCAAACCTAGTCGCGCTACAACACATAGACGTGGTCGATCCTTGGGTGGTAGAGCACAAAACCTTTATTGAGAAGACGTACAATGATCGAGGCCAACAGAGGACGGATGGAGATATAATCAAAGAGCACAACTCATGTTTCACGTGTTGGTTCAAGCAGAAGCTTCTGTCGTACCCTTTATATGAGGATTTTTCTGCGGAAGAACAACTCATATTCGCCTTGTCACAGGGCGTCGAGCACAACCTGATGACCTATGAGGCGTACGATATCAACGGCTACACATTCTACACCGAGAACAAGGACATGAAGAGCGATGGTTATCAGAACTCCGGGGTAACGATGGAATCCTACACCGGCAACGACAAGGACAGATACTACGGAAGGATCGAGGAGATCTGGGAGCTGAGCTACGCTGGAGAGAAGGTCCCGATGTTCCGTGTCAGATGGGCCAAGAGCATCCTGAAAGAAGACCGGTATTTCACCACCATGGTTATACCCGAAGCCAAATCCAAGATCGCGGGCGCAAACGTCACTGCAAAAAATGAGCCATGGGTACTGGCTTCCCAAGTGGACCAATGCTTCTTCATTACCGACCAGTCAAAGCCCAGTCGTGTTGTCGTGAGGAGAGACAAAAGGAAGATCATCGGAATGGATGGAGTAGCAAATGATCAAGACTTCAACAAGTACGGCGACCCGAAGATCGAACATGACGACGACGATGAAGTAGCAGCACACACCACAAGAAAAAGCAGGACCACCCTACCTAAAGGATGTCTGTTCCACAGAAGAACTCCATTTGTGAAAAAGAAGCGCAAGAAGATTGTGAATAGATAGCTAGCTAAGATCGATTGTATTTAAATCGTAGTCTTCATTTCTCGATTGTATTTCGACATTTTGAAATGATATTTCTTCTATTCTAGTCCTCATGAATATTGAATTATGTTTATTATGGTATTGAATTTCTAACTCACAAAAAGTATTGAATTTGTTAATATTTTGTGAACTCATTAATATTTTTAAATTTTTATGATATTTTTTCAAATAAAAAATTTGATGATATTTTTTAATATTCATAAATAATTTCAAATAAAAATTTGATGATATTTTTTCACATTCATAAATGTTTTCAAATTTGATTTGTCATTTTCTAAAAAAATATTAGATGAAACTAAATATTTTTTCACGACCCCCTGCACCCGTCAACGAATGTAAATTCTCCCTCCCTCCCTCCCTCCTCTACTCATCTCCTGTATATAGTGTAATAATTTTTATCAATAAAAAAAAAAAGTTACTACTGGCGCACCAAGAGAGGGTGCGCCATTGTTATCAATAAAAAAATTTACTTATGGCGCACCCCTCGGTGGTGCGCCATTGCTATGGATGTACTTATGGCGCACCCCTGGGTGGTGCGCCATTGCTAAGCCTCCCCCACACTAAAATCCCCAATCTCTCTAATCTCTCCCCTGCCTCATCGATCTCACCCGCTGCCCCCCATGTTCGCCGTCCCCCTCGCCGCCCCCCTCGCCTCCTTCGTCATCCCCGAGCCGAGCGCCGCCTCCCTTGCCGTCCCCGAGCCAAGCGCCGCCTCCCTCGCCGTCCCCGAGCCGAGTGCCCTCGACGTCCTCCCGCCCAAGCACCCCCTCCCCCCGCGGCCCTGCCTGTGCCCTCGACATGCTCGCCATCCAACACCGTGCGACCTGCCTAGGAGGACCACCGCCCTCTTCCGCTTCGACTACGAGGACCCGAACAAGCTCGGACGCCTAGGAGGACCGCCACCGCTCGACGTCCTCGACTGCGCGGCCTGCCCAGGAGGACCGCCACCGCTCGACGCCGAATTCGCGCCGCCTCGACTAGCTCCGGCTGTCCCGAGTCGCCCTCGACCTCCCAAGTGAGCACCCGAGCCGCTTTCCCCTCTTCCCCCTCTTTATTTCCTTCTGATGTGTTCTAGGGTTGGGGGTTGGAGAAATTTGGACAAGGAAAGGGGGTTGGAGAATTAAGTAGCCAGGGTTTTTCAAATGTTCAAATCTCTGAGCTTGCTGCAGTGCAACCAAGATGATATTTAGATGCCTTTTAGAGGATACTAGTCTCAACTAAGCATCCACCTAGAGATTGTTTCTTTAAGTAGCTAGGCTCAATTAGTGAATTTTCCAGTGAGTCTGGATTCATGAAACAATATGAAACATAAATTACTATTCTTTCTGGCCACTAATGAAGTAGAAAGAAGGGATCGTCTCTTTCTTTGGTTGCCAGGTTGCGAAATCTACCCAAAACTCTGAGATTGCCCATGATAGATGTAACATGTAAGAAGTCCATAATTGATTAATGGATCTGTTAGTTTGATAGTTTTTTTAGTGTTGCACCTTCTCCTTCTACAACTTGCAGATGTGCACACAGTTTTTTGTGTTCAGTTTAGGAGTTGGTCCTTGGGAAGCATAGATAAAACATTATTGGCAAGTGCAGTCTTGTTACTCCTGGGTGTCTACAAATGAGTAGATGAATATTTGTTACCAGGAGGGGTTACAATATCTTTCAAACTGATGTTGTTCTCATTAACATGCTTTCTAATGGTTTGATATCACCCAAAGTTTGGCATGGAAACTACAGAGGTACTATGTAGTGTTGTATTACTTCTTCCGGATTCAGGGTGTTTAAATGTGCATTAGTTCTTCTGATAACTATTAAAGTCCTTTGACAAGAATGTGAACAATAAGAGATGTAACCAATTCCAGAAGTAGAACCATGTATCTTTTCTCTCTACAATTCTCATGCAACAATATGGAACTAATTCTTTAAGTAGTTAATGAGAACACTTGGTCCATATTCATTTGCAGTGAACATACATTTTCACTGTTCTTATAATATTTGCTTGATGTCAGATTATGCTATGAGGATATTAGTCTAAGCCCAGTCTTGGATGCATTGTTTTATCATGCGGTGGTTAAACCGGTTCTGAAAATTATCTAGTTTGACCTGTACTTGTCCAGCTATCATAATCTATTCTTTGACCATGGCAGTAGCTGGCATTTTGTTATGATAATTTCAGTATATATCTTACTGTCCTTTGCTGATCTCGTTGTATTTTCAATTCACAGACACCTCTCCGATGAAGTCTCCTCTAGGTAATATATGTCTCATGCTTTCTAAAGAGTACTAGTATACTGACTAAACTATCCACTTGCTATGCTTAGCTGCTCTGTTGTCTGAATCGTGACACTTTGCCAGCTGAAACTTGCCTATCACACTGTCGCTGTATTGCTCAACTAAAAACACAAATATTTGTAGTTTTTGCCTGTCATAATGCAACTAAGCATACTAGTCTCAACTAAGCATACTGGTTTTTTGTAGTGAGACAATAAGATAGTGAGACAGTAAGAAGGAAACTTCCCAGATTATGTAGAAAGAAAATACTTGGTTCGACAGCAAGTACCATGACATTAATCAAAAAACATATACGGTGGGAAAAATAAAATGGCAGAAACCTGGGAGGTTCAAAAATGCCATTACGAAGCGAGGTTGCTTGTTACTTTCCTAAGATGTGCATCTCATTTATTTGTGTTTTTATTTGTAGCTGTATTGCTGAACTAAGCATACTAGTGTCGCAATACACTGTTTTGCAGGTAATAGTGTCGCAATATTTGCCTGTCATACCAGCTGAAACTTGACAGTGTTTCCTAAAAACACTGTCACTGCCACTAAAAGCATGACAATATAATTTCTAGTTTGTGTTTTTATTTGTTCACACTGTCGCTGTATTGCTCAACTAGACAATTAGTGTTTATGAAGAAGAAGAATAAACCTGCTGCTGCTGCTGTTATGCCTGTATTCACTGCTGCTGTTGTACTTGTGATGATGTTGTACTTGTGATGATGCTACTTGTGATCTTCTGAAATGACCCATTGGCGACTTCACTACTGCTCCTGCTGTACTTGTGATGATGTTGTACTTGGGATAATGATTTTGCAGGTATCCCAAGAGGCCTTTGAGTTTGCCGGAATGTTGATTAACTTCCGTTCTGGCAAATTCGGGTACTCCATATGTCCTATTTTCAGCAAAGGTCATGCTGAAATTTTCCGTGAATTTTTGCATGACTTTGCTAAAAATAGGACATATGGGGTACTTGCGAATAATGCATGGGCCGGGGTATCTTAGTACTTAATTAAGTAGGATCAACTGCCCCTTTATTCTTGCTGCATTAAACCATAGGTGGCAATAGAGCCCAGTGATTAGGCCCAACTTAGAATTCTCCTTAGCATCGATAAACCCTAGATGATAAACCCAACATAGGTGGCAATAGAGCCAAGTGATTAGTGCCAAGTGATTAGGCCCAACCTAGGGTGCCTCGGCATCGATAAACCCTAAATGATGAAAACTTAACTTGGCTGTCCCGGATGCCTCGGTGTCGATGAGAACCTAAATGATGTACGCTTAGGCTTTTAGGGTGCCTCGGCATCGACAAACCCTAAATGATGAAAGCTTAGGCTTTTAGGGTGCCTCGGTGTCGACAAACCCTAAATGATGAGACCATGATCTTGTTCCTTGACAATAACCAACTTTTTGACCAAACTTTTTTCCTATTTAGAGCGAAACATGACCCACAACAATGAGGCTGGTTCGGGCGGCAAGCAATTCTGGGAGCTGTCCCAGGAGATGGAGGAACAACCTCACCGCTATGAGGACGCCGCGGAAGACACCGATCCTGACTACACAACCCCTAGTTGCGTCGGGGATGACACCACTGATGGTGCCGCCGAGGATGCCACCACTGATGATGGCGGCGCACACACAGATGGCAGCCAACCGAAGAAGCAAAGGAAGGACTGGCGCCCGAATGCGCTCCGCACCCTCAAGGAGGAATTCACTCAAGTGGACTCCGACGGGCATCCAACGGAGCCCAAACATATAGTCAAGGGGTACTCGCTTCAGCTCAGGTGCATTCTCCGGAGCACCGTCTCGATCAACACCGATAACCTTAGGAATAAGGACCACGGGAATTTGCGCAACCTCCTCTTCACGAAGCTGCACGAATGATACAAGTTCCCCGCCGAATTTGAAAACACACGCCTCTTAGGGAATAAAGTGAACATGGCCGCCCTCACGAAGATGAGCACGGACCTGTCTACTTGGAGAAGCGCGGTGAAGAGAATGATTGGTAAAGGTGATAGTTATGAGAAGATCAAGGCGAAATATCCTTTGATGAGCGAAGATGAGTACAAGGAGTTCAAGATCAAGTGCGAGAGCAGCGCAACCTCCGAATCAAGTCAGCGGGGGAAAGAAATGCGGGAGTTGAACTTAGGGGAACACAAACTCGGTCCCGGCGGTTACAGAGTGGCGGAGCCTATATGGGACAAGGAGGACGCGGAGCGTGCCGAGCAAGGCCTACCGCCCCGCTTCGAGAAATACAGCGGTGACAAGAAGACCAGGAACTTTGTTAGGGCCCGGTACAAGGAGGACCCGGTAACAAAGGAGCTTACCACGGATCCGAAGACCAGGGCGCTTGAGCTTGTTCTGGTAAGGAATACACCCCCGCGTAATTAGCTCCATATGGTTGCACTCTAATTAATCCCCAATATTTCTAAATGGTTCACGTTCCTGTCGCAGGACACTGAAAGCAGTAGCGCGGGGTCGTCTCAGAGCTCCCCTTTCGACACCCCTTTAAATAGGGCGTTGAACATAATGAAAAAGAAGGATAAGCTCACTAAGTCGAGGTCAGCTGGTCGTGTGGCCGGCAAAGGCTTGTCCACAAAATGGGGGCCATACTATACCGCTGGTGTGCGGAAGGAGAAAAAGACCATCTTGGAAAGCCAGACGCGCGAGGTTGAAGCACTCAAGGCACAAGTGGCGCAGATTCCGGAGCTTGTCCAAGAGCAAGTGGAACAACAACTGGGAACGAAGCTCAACGCCATGGTGCCTACGTTGATTCATGGGCTGACGACGTGGATTGCGGGCGGCCAACAGGGGCCTTCCCCGGTTCCCAGCTTCACGACCAGCAACTCACACAGCGCGCAGGCGGCGCCATTGGTGTCTCCGGCGGCGCCATTGGTGTCTCCGGTGGCGCCATTGGTGTCTCTGGCGGCGGCGCCATTGGTGTCTCCGGCGGAGGCGGAATTCGTGTCTCCGGCGCCGGCACGGGCATTGGAGCTTACTGCACCCGGGTTTACGCGGGCCGGCACCTCTCCAGCAAGCGCCCCCTCCGTCAGTTGCCCGCCCGCCGTTGGCGGTGCCTCGAAATTAGCCGAGCTCGACGGCATCACGGTAACTAAGCCTCTCGGCCGATGAATTCATCTCCTTGCCTTTGACTGGGCATCCCTGACGCCCTGTACATGTTTTCGCAGGGCACCGTCGACGTTCCTTGCACTCTTCTGCACTTCGTGGGCGCCGAGTTGGTCGATGTCGCCAAGGGCAGAATCGTTCAACCGGGCAACCCCATGTTCCACGGTAATCCGATGCCACCCACATTGCATAGGGTTGAAGTGGTTCGGGTGCTGCCAGGCTGCGACGAGCTGATACCTCCGATTCGACCCGCTGGGGCCGACGAAGAAGATGAGATGACCCTCAGCGCCTGCGTAAACTGGCCCCTGCTTTGGCCGAAGAGCCAGATTCATTTGGGGGCGGGGGACACCACCCCACAGACAAGACCGCCAGTCGTGCCGGCGCCAAGGCATGGCAAGAACGCCGCAACGCTACCGAACCTGCCGGACATCCCTATGGCACAGGATCCGAACAGCCCTATGGCACAGGATCCGGACGACGATGAAAACGATGACGGTACATTTACCAAGGTCAATAAGTACTTTGCCGAACATGGGTACGCTGACGAGTTCTACGGGCCTCTTTCTCAAGAACCGAACAAAGATGACCGCAGTCTAGCTGGTACGGTAGAGAAATCCAATTGCAACAGGCGTCGTCTGGCGTTCGGTTCTCAGGAGACGCCTCCAGCTCCCGCCTTCACCGAGCCTCAGATAGCTGAGGTCCGAAATATTATCAGCCCCAACACGCTCAAGAAGGTGGTCTGTGAGCAGAACTTGGTCCCATTACAGGAGATCAAGAAGAAGGGGCGGAAACGAAAGACTAACAAGGGCGCCGGTGCGAGCCAGCCGGCACCGAGTTTGATCCGTGCTCAGGACGGGCCACCTTCACCTAAGGATATCTCGAGGAGGGTGCATGTGGCGGGTAGGGCGATGCTACCGCCATATATGCTCAATGCTGCAACCGGTGCTATGCGGAGTCTGCACGACAGTGTTCTTTCTTTGGAGAAGCGGTGTCTCAGAGAGAATGATGTGGCATACCCGGTTTTCGTAGCCAAGGTGCCAGAGGGCAAGGGCTTTGTGGATGGCGACATCGGGGGTACGACCGTCCTGCGGTTTGATGACATCTTTGCTATGTTTAACCTTCATCCGCTGCACTACACCTTCGTTCGGCTGTTTTCCCTGAGTATGGAGATGCGGATCATTAGAGACAAGACCCCGGACATCGTGATAGTCGACCCCTTCTACATGCGTGCCAAGACCTTGAGCAGCGCTGGGGACCGCCAAGTTGCGAGTTCACACCTCGAAGGCGTCATTCTGGCAAACCCAGATAAGGATAACTTCCTTGTGGCTTACTTTCCCGAGTAAGTCATCCCTTAACCGCCCCGTAACATATGATTTCTTAGATTTTGATCGTTCTTTTTTTTCTAACATTCCATGTTCTGTGCAGTGACACACATTGCACACTCATCCTCTTAAGCCCGAAATATTCCATGGCCACGTATTTCGACCCGAACCGTAACTCCAAGATAGACTACACAAATGTCAAGAAAGTTCTTGATGATGTTCTCCCCGGCTACGCCAAATCTGGAGGCACCTTCACCAGGGCAGTTCGTAAGTACGGCAAGCACACCTTCTCACACAATACGAATTTCTGCTGCGTCAAGCAGCCGCCTGGCGGTCAGAAGGATGCCTACTACACCCTCCATCACATGCGGGCAATCATAAGGGACCATCATCGCCTTCTGCTACCAGATAGTCTCAAAGATTGGGCCGCGAGGTCGTCGGCAACCTAGGACGCGGACCTCAGACAGGAATTCTTTCGCATCCAGTCGGAGTTTGCAGACATCATCCATCAAGATGTCCTTCATACCTCGGGGCAGTTCTACCTCAGATATCAACCGTCCAACAATGAGATAGATGGAATGCTACAAATGCAGGGTGACAACGACCGCAATTTCATGACCATCACGACAGACGGCGGCTTCATCCACGCTCCTGTCCGATGAGTCGAGTCGAAAGTAGTGATGTGTAGTTCTGAAACATTGATTGGCTCATGTTGTAATTAAACTTTAATGAATTCATATGTCTCTTTGGTTTGGACAGTCGTTCAACTTAGATGTAATCGATGCTATTTATTAGTAGGACCATGAATCGTGCTATTAATGTCTTGCTTTTCTCTTCCGATCCTTTTGTTGCATACTTACATATTGCTTATGTATTGTCTGTTGTTTGGCTTGTGCATAGAGATGCCGTCGTATGTCGTGTACAAGGGTAAGGTTCCCGGAGTCTACGACGACTGGGAGGAGTGTCGGAGACAGGTTCATCGTTTCAGCGGTAATAGTTACAAAGGGTACACCACTAGGGCGGAGGCTGAATCTAGACATGCCTGCTATCTAGCGCGAGAGAGGAGGGAGCGTTGGAGGAACCGGATGAAGACCAATTTGATCGTGATGATGCTCATCGTGATGACCGCAGCTCTATTTTATGTGATGGTAGTTTAGATGATCGATATCGACTTGTAACGTGAAGACAAACTCGATACTCGCGGTCTTGAGACTTGTAATGTTTTATCATTGTTCAGTCTTTTGAATTCGGAGACTAATATGATGAATTGTATTCGGAGACTAATCTTCTATTGTATTCGATGAATCTGCTGTTGCTGTGTGCTGCTGTCTATATTCTGTCCAATAATATATTTTGTAACCTGTGCAAAAATCAGAAAAGCAAAAAAAACCAAATATTCATACTAATCGCGCATCACCACAACGTGCGCCATTAGTATGCCAAAGGATACTAATGGTGCATCAAGGCAGGGTGCGCCATTAGTATGACAAAGCACATGGTTACATATGGGCCCCCGGGAGGCATAGTAATGGCGCATGGTGTTACATACTAATGGCGCACTGCCTGGTGCGCCATTAGTACTCCAGATACTAATGGCGCACCAGAGGTGCGCCATTAGTAAAAAATACTAGTGGCTTGCTACTAATGGCGCACCGGTAGTGCGCCATTAGTAGGCAAAACTGGTGCACCATTAGTAGGCCTTTTCCTAGTAGTGAAAAGCACGATACGTACATTGGACTTCAGAATCCACTCATTACGGTCACCATTTATGTTTAGTGGTTATTATACAGTCACGGGCTCACCGTACAACTCTATATTTTCTCATGACATGACTAGTTGACTAGTTAAACGCTCCATGTGGCACCTCTTGTGTTGCATCTCATTATCTCA
Organism: Triticum dicoccoides; assembly: GCF_002162155.2. Classification (NCBI taxonomy): domain Eukaryota; kingdom Viridiplantae; phylum Streptophyta; class Magnoliopsida; order Poales; family Poaceae; genus Triticum; species Triticum dicoccoides. The sequence goes on along the minus strand of NC_041391.1, from coordinate 90,565,183 downwards.
CTACCATCGTGCCCACCTGTCGACTTGTATCTACTCTACATCTACACTCTTATGAAATACATAAAATACACTAGGGAGTCCTGGATAAGGGGGTATCCGGACAGCCGGATGATGACCCACAAGTGTAGGGGATCTATCGTAGTCCTTTCGATAAGTAAGTGTGTCGAACCCAACGAGGTGCAGAAGGAAATGATCAGCGGTTTTCAGAAAGGTTTTCTCTGCAAGCACTGAAATTGTAGGTGATAGATAGTTTTGTGATAAGATAAATAGTAACGAGCAACAAGTAAATAAAGTAAATAAAGTGCAGCAATGTGGCCCAATCCTTTATGTAGCAAAGGATAAGCTTGCACAATTTCTAATAATAACAAGGGAGCTCCCGAGGACACATTGGGAATTATCGTAAAGCTAGTTTTGATCACGTTCGTATGATTCGCGTTCGGTACTTTGATAATTTGATATGTGGGTGGTCCAGAACTTGGGTACTGCCCTAACTTGGACAAGCATCCCACTTATGATTAACCCCTATTGCAAGCATCCGCAACTACAAAAGAAGTATTAAGGTAAACCTAACCATAGCATTAGACATATGGATCCATATCAGCCCCTAACGAAGCAACTAATAAACTAGGGTTTAAGCTTCTGTCACTCTAGCAACCCATCATCTAGTTATTACTTCCCTATACCTTCCTCTAGGCCCAAATAATGGTGAAGTGTCATGTAGTCGACGTTCACATAACGCCACTAGAGGAAAAGACAACATACATCTCATCAAAATATCGAACGAATACCAAATTCACATGACTACTAATAGCAAGACTTCTCCCATGTCCTCAAGAACAAACGTAACTACTCACAAAGCATATTCATATTCATAATCAGAGGAGTAATAATATGCATAAAGGATCTGAACATATGATCTTCCACCAAGTAAACCAATTGGCATCAACTACAAGGAGTAATCAACACTACTAGCAACCCACACGTACCAATTTGTGGTTTTGATACAAGATTGGATACAAGAGATGAACTAGGGTTTTGAGAGGAGATGGTGCTAGTGAAGATGTTGATGGAGATTGACCCCCTCCCGATGAGAGGCTCGTTGGTGATGACGTTGGTGATGATTTCCCCCTCCCGGAGGGAAGTGTCCCCAGCAGAACAGCTCCGCTAGAGCCTAGATTGATTCCGCCAAGGTTCCGCCTCGTGGCGGCGGAGTTTCGTCCCGTAAGCTTGCCCATGATTTTTTCTAGGGTAAAAGTGATGATATAGCAGAAGATGGACGCCGGAGGCCCACCAGGGGGCCCAGGAGATAGGGGGGCGCCCTATAGGGGGGCGCCCCCCTGTCTCCTGGACAGCGTGTGACCCCCCTGGCCTATTTCTTTCCCTCAGAAAATCTTAATAATTCCAAAAAGTTGTTTCATGGAGTTTCAGGACTTTTGAAGCTGTGCAGAATAGGTTTCCAACATTTGCTCCTTTTCCAGCCAGAATTCCAGCTGCCGGCATTCCCCCTCTTCATGGTAAGCCTTGTAAAATAAGAGAGAATAGCCATAAGTATTGAGATATAAAGTGTAATAACATCCCATAATGAAATAAATATTGATATAAAAGCACAATGCAAAATGGACGTATCAACTCCCCCAAGCTTAGACCTCGCTTGTCCTCACGCGGAAGCCGAAATCGAAAAATTTGTCCACATGTTTAGAGATAGAGGTGTCGATAAAAATAAAATACGTACATGAGGGCATCATGATCATTCTAATAACAGCAACATATATATATATATATTGTCATATGATTTCCTATGCTCAAGTAACAAGCAATTCACAATGTCAAGTATGGTTCGAAAACTTCATTGGGAACTAACAAACTATAATCTCAGTCATTGAAGCAATTGCAATTTATCGTAACATCAGAAAGAGTAAATAATAGAGCTTTTCAGCAAGCTCACATACTCAACTATCTCGTAGTCTTCTAGAATTGCTAACACTCACGCAGTACTTGTGGTTATAGAGTTTCAGCTGAACACTGAGAAAGATAGGGGCTTATGTGTTGCCTCCCCACGTATTCACCTTTAGGTGATGTCAACAATAATAGCCCATGCTAACTTACATCCAATTGGGTATATATATCATGATCTTTCAAACACAAGGAGCTTGCCAAAGGATAAATTAAAAAGGGAAAGGTGAGGATCACCTAGACTCAAGCATAAAGTAAAAGCATAAAGTAAAAGATAGGCCTTTCGCAGAGGGAAGCAGAGGTTGTCATGCGCATTTAGGCTTGATGCATAAAATCTTAATGCAAAAGAATGTCACTTTATATTGCCCCTTGTATGTGGACCTTTATTATGCAGTCCGTCGCTTTTATTACTTTCACAACAAGTTCATACAAAGCTTATTTTCTCTGCACTAATAAGTCGTACATATTTAGAGAGCAATTTTTATTGCTTGCACCGATGACAACTTACTTGAAGGATCTTACTCAATCCATAGGTAGGTATGGTGGACTCTCATGGCAAAACTGGGTTTAAGGATATTTGGAAGCACAAGTAGTATTTCTACTTGGTGCAATGAATTTGGCTAGCATGAGGGGGAAAGGCAAGCTCAACATGTTTGGAAGGTCAATGACAATATACTTTAACTGAGATGTCGGAAAACATAAACCACTACGTTGTCTTCCTTGTCCAACATCAACTCTTTTAGCATGTCATACTTATGAGTGCTTCACAATCATAAAAGATGTCCAAGATAATATATTTATATGTGAACCCCTCTTTCCTTATCACTTCCTATTAATTGCAACGATGACCTAGGCTACATTCATCAACTCCCAACAACTTTTATGCCTCATACTTTCTATGTGTGAAGTTATCAGTATCCATAATATCAATATGAACTCTTTTATTATTTCTACTTTCTCAAGATCGTAGCACATAGCGAAGCCCTTGACTCAACACTAATCTACAAAAAGAGATAACAAAGCAAAACTCAAACTACTTGATATCAAAACTTCAAACTACTAGATCAAGACACTACTAAAAGGATCGAACTAAATAAAGTGGTAAAGATAGGCGTGTGATGGTGATACGATACCGGGGCACCTCCCCCAAGCTTGGCGGTTTCCAAGGGGAGTGCCCATACCCATGTGATTATTTCCTCGGAGGTGGTGAAGTAGGAGTTGTTAATGATGGTAGAGTTGTTGCATTTTTCTTCTCTAGCTTGCATCTGAGGCTAAAATTTTCCTCCCACTACTAGGAAAAGGGCTATAGATGGAAATGACACTAATGGCGCACCAGACATGTGGTGCGCCATTAGTATATACTAATGGCGCACCACCTTCTGATGCGCCATTAGTGTTGAAACTACTAGTGGCGCACCCTGCCTACGGTGCGCCATTAGTACCAAAATTATTATTTTTTTGAACTAGTGCGCCTGTCCAAACATACTAATGGCGCACCGTGGCATGGTGCACCATTACTAGTTAAACTAGTAATGGCGCACCATGCCACGGTGC
>NC_041391.1:90534238-90560421 GCF_002162155.2 Triticum dicoccoides | reverse complement strand
TACTAATGGCGTGCTGTTAGTGGCGCACCACAGATGCGCCATTAATGGCCATAATAGGTGCGCCATTAGTAGAGGTTTTTCTAGTAGTGTCCCTCAGATCTTCATTATCGAGCTCAAGTTTCATTATCTTTTTGCATAGTGCTGCCTTGCTATCCTGCAAAAAACGTGGTGGGATAGATTGCACCTTAGGGAGGCTTGACTTCTTGAACTCCACATGCATATTGCCAGGTTGAGGTAGTGGATTGTCCTCTTCATCGGAGCTTGTATCCTCCTTCCCCTTTGGGTCATAATCTTCTTCTTCCTCCATGGTCCAGCCATAATGATCCACATGCCCATATGCTTTTGGGTTTGCGATATAGTCAGCCACATAGCTCTCTCCCTCCGAATCTTCGGACGACATCTTGCTCCAAATCTATTGCAGAAACAACTCGAAACAAAAACAGAGGATAATTGCTTGATACGGTAGTCAAAACCTTCGGGAGTATATATAGTGAATTTTTATCGACCAAAATACGTAACATGCAAGAAAACGAAGTCCGGGAGGCACATGAGGTGCTCACGAGACAGGGGGCGCGCCCTACGGGGGGGGGGGGCGCCCTCCTCTCTTGTGGGAGCCTCGTGTCCCTTTCGAACTACTTCTTTCTTCCTAAAATTCTTGAATAATCCAAAACTGATAAAAATTGCCATTAAAGTTGTTTTGGAGTCGGTTTACTTACCGTACCACATACATATACCTTTTCGGGACCTGGAACGTTCTGGAAGGTGTCCCTTATGTATTCCTCAGGGGTTACAGTTTCAATAATATTAGTTTCAACATTGATAGGATTACCTGAAATATAGTGTTTAATTCTTTGACCGTTTACCACCCTCGGATTTGTGCCTTCGAAGTTGTTAATTTTTATGGCACCAGAACGATAGACCTCCTCGATAATGTAGGGACCTTCCCATTTTGAGAGAAGTTTTCCTGCAAAAAATCTTAAACGAGAGTTGAATAATAACACATAATCTCCTATGTTAAACTCACACTTTTGTATCCTCTTATCATGCCAGCGTTTGACTTTTTCTTTGAAAAGCTTGGCATTCTCATACGCTTGGGTTCTCCATTGATCAAGTGAGCTAATATCGAACAACCTCTTCTCACTGGCATGTTTGAAGTCATAATTAAGCTCTTTAATAGCCCAATATGCTTTATGTTCAAGTTCAAGAGATAAATGACACGCTTTTCCATAAACCATCTTATAAGGAGACATACCCATAGGATTTTTGTATGCTGTTCTATAGGCCCATAATGCATCATCAAGTTTTTTGGAGCAATTCTTTCTAGATCTATTCACAGTCTTTTGCAAAACTAATTTGAGCTCTCTATTGCTCAACTCTACTTGACCAGTAGACTGCGGATGATAAGGAGATGCTATTCTATGATTAACATCATACTTAGCAAGCATCTTACGGAAAGCACCATGAATAAAATGTGAACCACCATCAGTCATAAGATATCAAGGGACTCCAAACCTCGTAAAAATAACTTCTTTAAGCATTTTAATAGAAGTGTTATGATCAGCACTACTAGTTGGAATAGCTTCTACCCACTTAGTAACGTAATCAACAGCAACTAAAATATGTGTATAACCATTAGAAGCAGGAGAAGGTCCCATATAATCAAAGCCCCAAACATCAAACAGTTCAATAACAAGAGAATAATTCATAGGCATTTCTTGATGTCTACTAATGTTACCTATTCTTTGACATTCATCACAGGATAAGAAAAACTTACGAGCATCTTTGAATAGAGTAGGCCAATAAAAACCAGATTGTAGTACCTTGTGTGCAGTTCTATCTCCTGCGTGGTCTCCTCCATAAGATTCAGAGTGACACTTACGTACAATCTGTTCCTGTTCATGCTCAGGCACACAACTTCTAATAACACCATCTACTCCTTCTTTATATAGGTGTGGATCATCCCAGAAGTAATGTCTTAAATCATAAAAGAACATTTTCTTTTGCTGGTATGTGAAACTAGGCGGTATAAATTTAGCAACAATGTAATTAGCATAATCATCATACCAAGGAGCAGTACGAGAAGCATTGACGACCGCTAATTGTTCATCAGGAAAGCTATCATCAATAGGCAGTTGGTCATCAAGAACATTCTCTAACCTAGACAAGTTATCTGCAACGGGGTTATCAGCTCCTTTTCTATCAATAATATGCAAGTCAAATTCTTCGAGCAAGAGAACCCATCTAATGAGTCTAGGCTTCACATCTTTCTTTTCCATCAGATATTTAATACCAGCATGATCAGTGTGAATAGTAACTTTGGAATCAACAATATAAGGTCTAAACTTATCACATGCAAACACAACTGCTAAGAACTCTTTTTCAGTAGTAGCATAATTTCTCTGGGCAGTATCAAGAGTCTTACTAGCATATTGGATAACATTCAATTTCTTATCATCTCTTTGCCCAAGAACAGCGCCTACAGCATAATCACTAGCATCGCACATAATTTCAAAAGGTAAATTCCAATCAGGTGGCTGAACAATAGGTCCAGTGATCAAAGCTTTCTTAAGTGTTTCAAATGCTTGTACACAATCATCATCAAAAACAAAAGGAATATCTTTTTGCAATAAATTAGTCAGAGGCCTAGAGATTTTAGAAAATTCCTTAATGAACCTCCTATAAAATCCGACATGACCGAGGAAACTTCTTATACCTTTTATGTCCTTGGGACATGGCATCTTTTCAATAGCATCAACTTTGGCTTTATCAACTTCAATACCTCTCTCGGAGATTTTGTGCCCCAAGACAATGCCTTCATTAACCATAAAGTGACACTTTTCCCAATTCAGGACGAGACTAGTGTCTTCGCATCTATGCAAAACTCGATCAAGGTTGCTCAAACAATCATCAAAAGAGGATCCATAGACGGAGAGGTCATCCATAAATACCTCACAAATCTTTTCACAAAAATCAGAGAATATAGCCATCATGCATCTTTGAAAGGTAGCAGGTGCATTACATAAACCAAAAGGCATACGTCTATAAGCTAAAGTACCAAAAGGGAAAGTAAAAGTAGTTTTAGATTGATCATTCGCTGAGACTGGTATCTGAGAGAAACCAGAATAACCATCTAGAAAGCAAAAATGTGTGTGTTTGGATAGCCTTTCTAGCATTTGATGAATAAAAGGTAAAGGGTAATGATCTTTCTTAGTAGCTTTATTTAACTTACGGAAATCAATTACCATCCTATAACATGTAATAATTCTTTGCGGGATCAATTCACCTTTATCATTAGGAATGACGGTAATACCTCCCTTTTTAGGGACACAATGGACAGGGCTAACCCATTCACTATCAGCAACGGGATAAATAATACCTGCCTCAAGGAGCTTTAGTATCTCCTTTCTTACCACTTCCTTCATCTTGGGATTTAATCATCGTTGAGGATCTCTAACTGGTTTGCCATCGTCCTCCAATGTATTTTTGTGTTGACATAACATGGGATTGACGCCCTTAAGATCATCCAGAGTATATCCAATAGTTTCTCGGTGCTTCTTCAGAGTTTTCAATAGTCTTTCTTCTTCTTTCTCTGAAAGGTTAGCACTAATAACAACAGGATATATTTCTTTTTCATCAAGATAAGCATACCTAAGATTATCAGGTAATGGTTTGAGTTCAAACACGGGATCACCCTTGGGTGGAGGGGGATCCCCAAGAATTTCAATAGGAAGGTTATGTTTCGGCATAGGTTCCTGTTTAAGGAACACTTCATCTATTTCTTCCCTTTCCTTCATAAACATATCATTTTCATGGTCTAGCAATTATTGTTCTAACAGATTAGTTGGAGGAACAACAATGGAAGCAAGACCAATAATCTCATCCTTACTAGGTGGTTCCCTTTCACGAGGTTGTCTACTAAACTTAGCGAAATTAAACTCATGAGACATACCATCTACGCCAACAGTGACAATATTCTTTTCACAATTAATCTTAGCACTAGCAGTATTCAAGAAGGGTCTACCAAAAATAATGGGACAAAAATCATCTTGTGGGGAACCAAGAACAAGAAAATCAGCAGGGTATTTAACCTTCCCACACAAAACTTCAACATCTCTAACAATCCCAATAGGTTTAATGGTATCCCTATTAGCAAGCTTAATAGTAACATCAATGTCTTCTATTTCAACGGGTGCAATGTCGTGCATAATTTCTTTATAAAGATCATAAGGTATCGCACTAGCACTAGCACCCACATCACATAAGCCATGATAACAATGATCTCCTATTTTAGCAGAAAAAACAGGCATGCCTATGACAGGTCTATGTGTCTTAGTATCAGGTCTAGCAATATTAGCAGTCTCACCCAAGAAAGAAATAACATGCCCATCTAAGTCCTCATCCAAGAGATCTTTAACCATAGCAATACTAGATTCAACATTAATTTGCTCAGGAGGTGTATAAGTCCTAGTATTACTCTTACGAACTACAGTCGAAGCTTTAGCATGATCCTTTATCCTAACAGGAAAAGGAGGTTTTTCAACATAAGCAGTAGGAACAATAGGATCACTATAGGTAATAGTCATTTCTTCGACTGTAATAGGAGCAACTACTTTCACTTCAACAGGAGGATTATATTTAAACCACTTCTCCTTAGGGAGATCAACATGGGTAGCAAAAGATTCACAAAAAATAGCTACTATCTCAGAGTCAAGTCCATACTTAGCGCTAAATCTACGAAAAACATCGGTATCCATAAAAGATTTAACACAATCGAACATAGGTGCCATACATGACTCCTTACCATCGTCGGAACCCCAATCTTCAGAGTTGCGTTTAATTCTTTCCAATAAGTCCCATTTGAAATCAATAGTCTTCAACATAAAAGAACCAGCACAGGAAGTATCGAGCAGGTTGTATCAAGAGAAAGCCGAGCATAAAAATTCTAAATAATCATTTCCCGAGAGAGCTCATGATTGGGGCATGAATATAACATTGACTTAAGCCTCCCCCAAGCTTGATCGATGCTTTCTCCTTCGTGAGGCCAGAAATTATATATGTAATTACGATCACGATGAACAAGATGCATATGATAGAACTTCTGGTGAAATTCCAACTTCAATCGCTTATAATTCCAAGATCTCGTATCATCACATAGCCTATACCATGTCAATGCATCTACCTTCAAGTATAAAGGGAAGACCTACCTTTTGACAACATCATCGGGAATACCCGCAAGCTTAAATAATCCACAAACTTCATCCAACAAAGATAAGGTGTAAATCGGGATCTAATGTTCCATCTCCTGCAAATGGATTAGCTAGCAGTTTCTCTATCATACTCGAAGGAATCTCAAAGTAAATATTTTCATAAAGTTCAGTAGGTTGAGGAGCAACTCTTTGCTCTTCTGGTTGGGGTGAAGATACCCCAAACAAGCCCCTCAAAGGATTAGTTTCCATATTGACAAGTAACAGAAAATTTCAGCATAGTACATAAATGTTTCCTTACCAAGTTCCACTCACCAAAAGCTCTACACTTCCCGGCAACGGCGCCAGAAAAGAGCCTTGATGACCCACAAGTGTAGGGGATCTATCATATTCCTTTCCATAAGTAAGAGTGTCGAACCCAACGAGGAGCAGAAGGAAATGATAAACGGTTTCAGTAAGGTTTTCTCTGCAAGCACTGAAATTGTAGGTGATAGATAGTTTTGTGATAAGATAAATAGTAACGTGCAACAAGTAAATAAAGTAAATAAAGTGCATCAAGGTGGCCCAATCCTTTATGTACCAAAGGATAAGCCTGGACAATTTCTAATAATAATAAAGGAGCTCCCGAGGACACATTGGGAATTATCGTCAAGCTAGTTTTCATCACGTTCATATGATTCGCGTTTGGTATTTTGATAATTTGATATGTGGGTGGACCGGAACTTGGGTACTGCCCTAACTTGGACAAGCATCCCACTTATGATTAACCCCTATTGCAAGCATCCGCAACTACAAAAGAAGTATTAAGGTAAACCTAACCACAGCATTAGACATATGGATCCATAACAGCCCCTAGCGAAGCAACACTTAAACTAGGGTTTAAGCTTATGTCACTCTAGCAACCCATCATATACTTATTACTTCCCTATGCCTTCCTCTAGGCCCAAATAATGGTGAAGTGTCATGTAGTCGACGTTCACATAACACCACTAGAGGAAAAGACAACATACATCTCATCAAAATATCGAACGAATACCAAATTAACATGACTACTAATAGCAAGACTTCTCCCATGTCCTCAGGAACAAATGTAACTACTCACAAAGCATATTCATGTTCATAATTAGAGGAGTAATAATATGCATAAAGGATCTAAACATATGATCTTCCACCAAGTAAACCAATTAGCATCAACTACAAGGAGTAATCAACACTACTAGCAACCCATAGGTACCAATTTGTGGTTTTAATACAAGATTGGATACAAGAGATGAACTAGGGTTTTGAGAGGAGATGGTGCTGGTGAAGCTGTTGATGGAGATTGACCCCCTCCCGATGAGAGGATCGTTGTTGATGATGTTGGTGATGATTTCCCCCTCCCGGAGGGAAGTGTCCCCGGTAGAACAGCTCCGCCAGAGCCCTAGATTGATTCTGCCAAGGTTCCGCCTCGTGGCGGAGGAGTTTCATCCTGTAAGCTTGCCCACGATTTTTTCCAGGGTGAAAGTGATGATATAGCAGAAGATGGACGCCGGAGGCCCTCTAGGGGGCCCAGGAGATAGGGGGCGCGCCCTATAGGGGGGGTGCGCCCCCTTGTCTCCTGGACAAGGTGTGGGCCCCCTGGCCTATTTCTTTCGCTTAGAAACTCTTATTAATTCCAAAAAGTTGTTTCGTGGAGTTTCAGGACTTTTGAAGCTGTGCGGAATAGGTTTCCAATGTTTGCTCCTTTTCCAGCCAGAATTCCAGCTGCCGGCGTTCCCCCTCTTCATAGTAAAGCTTGTAAAATAAGAGAGAATAGCCATAAGTATTGAGATATAAAGTGTAATGACAACCCATAATGCAATAAATATTGATATAAAAGCATGATGCAAAATGGACGTATCACCAGACTATGTACTTTGGCAGGATTGTTGGACTATGAAGATACAAGATTGAAGACTTCGTCCTGTGTTTGTATGGGACTCTCCTTTGCGTGGAAGGCAAGCTTGGTGATTCGGACGATAGATCTCCGTCTCTGTAACTGACTTTGTGTAATCCTATCCCCCTCCGGTATCTATATAAATCGGAGGGTTTAGTCCGTAGGACAGCAACAATCATACCATATGCTAGCTTCTAGGGTTTAGCCTCTACGATCTTGTGGTAGATCAACTCTTGTAATACTCATATCATCAAGATCAATCAAGTAGGAAGTAGGGTATTACCTTCATCGAGAGGGCCCAAACATGGGTAAAACATCATCTCCCCAGTCTCCTATTACCGTTAGCCTTAGACGCACAGTTCGGGACCCCCTACCTGAGATCTGCCAGTTTTGACACCGACATTGGTGCTTTCATTGAGAGTTCCTCTGTGTCGTCGCTATAAGGCTTAATGGCTCATCTCTTTGTCAAGGACAACATCACCATCGGGGGAACCTTGGCCCTGGGCCAAACTCTCCGGCTGGGCGGCTTCGTTGTGACTGCCCGGTCGGCTGTCGCGCCAACAATGACTTCTCATGTCATCAAAAACAGCCTCCATGTCGACTCGGAATCTGCCGAAAAGATGGACCCGATGGAGCTCTCCTCCCTTAATGAGCTCTTGGATCGCATCACCGCCCTGGGCGTCGCTACGGACTATGACCGGATCGGGCTTAAACCCGACCAAAGGGTGATAGCGGTAGTGGAAGAGCATCATACGAATTATCCATCTATTTTGAGGACGAACTATGTCCGGATTTCCGAGCTCTCTGAGCCGGACACCCGCTCGCGGGAGGACATGGCCCAAACCCTGAATTTAGAGTCGGGCAGCGGGCTGAAGAAATTGGGTAACATCCCGGAGCCCGAGCTGTTAAACTCGGAAGCTTCTCAGCCGCTGGGTCTTGGATTGGGTCAGGATTCAAATTCAAAGCCACCCACCCACCGAGATTTAATCAATCTTTCACATATTAGACAAGAGCCCCAAGAGACAGTACATCATTACTGGGCCAGATTCCTCCTTTTGATAAACAGGGTCAAGGACTGTCGCGAGGAAGACACAATCACCCTCTTTTGCAAAAATTGCACGGACAAAGGGATCCTCAACGCTATAACTCGCCGTGACATAGTACACTTTGCTGACTTAGCGGCCATTGTGCATAAATACTGTGCAATCGAAAGCGCTTGGAAAACCCAAACAAATTTCTCGGACAATCCGGCTCTCAATAAACCCCTCGTCCGAACTAAAAGGGCAAACTCTCGTAAGTCACCCAATTCAATTACCAAAAAACCAAAGCCCGATACAAGGCGTGGAACCGTATTGGATGAATGGCTCAATGGGCCCTACAAACTTCACAACACACCGGACGCCACGCCAACTCATAGCCTTAGAGCATGTTGGATACTCCGGCAAGAAGCGAAGAGTGGCGAGGATCTCCTCATAAACCATAAGCAGAACAACATCCCGCCGAAAATAACAACACAGTATTAACAGTCTTCGAGACTTTCACCTCAAATAATAGGCGCAATCGAGCTCAATGCAGTCTCGCCGATGTTTGCCATGTGTCAACAATAAACCCATGGAACGACACGGCTATAACTTACAATGCCAGTGACGAACCTCAATTCTGAATAGTCCAGGCACTAGCCGCTTTGGTCCTTAGTCCAATCATGGACGGCTTCCGGCTCACTAAAGTGCTCATGGACGACATAAGCGGACTAAACCTCATCTACGAGAAAACCCTCAACAAGATGGAAATTGACAAGAACCTCATTGAGCGAAGTAGCACAACCTTCAGGGGAATCATCCCTAGTCGGGAGGTGCGATGCGCAGGAAAAATCACACTGGATGTGGTATTCGGCATGCCGGAGAATTACAGGTCTGGGGAAATTACATTCCAAGTGGCCCCATTCAGCAGCGGATACCACGCCCTTTTAGGGCGGGACGCATTGACGAGCTTCCAAGCTATACCCCATTACGGGTACATGAAGCTCAAAATGCCCGGGCCCAATGGAATAATCACTCTAGCTAGTGATCCAGACGTCGCACTCCGTGCCGAAAATAAAACTGCCGCACAAGCCCTGGAGGCATTATCAGAAGCCCTCGCGGCCAAACAACTGACAACGCTGCAAGCCACAGTGGACAGAGACGACATGATAATCGACAAGCGACCCAAGTCCACCTCTTTCAAGCCCACGGACGAGATAGTCAAATTCCAGGTCCACCCAACGGACCCTACAAAGACATCTTCCATTGGGACACAGTTGAACCCCACAATAGATGCCTCACTACGAAATTTCCTGCAGGAGAATTGGGATATTTTTGCCTGGCATCCTTCAGACATGCCGGGCATCCCACGTAGGCTGGCCGAACACAACCTCAATATTCTGAAAGGATACAAGCCAGTCAAGCAGACTCTTAGGTGCTTCTCAGAGCCCAAGCGACAGGCCATGGGAGAAGAGCTAGCCAAGCTACTCGAGGCCGGATTCATCAGAGATATAAAACATCCGGATTGGCTGGAAAACCTGGTAATGGTACCAAAGAAGGACAAATCCTGGCGCCTATGTGTTGATTTCAAGGACCTCAATATGGCTTTCCCCAAGGATCCCTTCCCCCTCCCTGCATTGATCAAATCATCGACGCCACTGCAGGACACGACTCATTGTGTTTCCTAGACGCATACTCCGGATACCATCAGATCAAGATGGCCGAGTCTGACCAAGCCGCAACGGCCTTCATTATGCCATATGGCCCCTTTTAGTTCAATGCCATGCCTTTCGGGCTAAAAAACGCCGGCGCAACCTATCAACGCATTATTCAGACATGCCTGGAAAAACAAATCGGCAAAAAAGTAGAGGCTTACGTAGACGACGTTGTCATTAAAACAAGACACATTGAAACACTAATAGTTGACCTAAGGCTCACGTTCGACAACCTCCGAACATATGACATCAAGCTCAACCCGGAGAAATGTGTCTTCAGTGTACCCTCCGGGAAATTTCTCAGCTTCATCGTCTCTAATAGAGGAATCGAAGCAAATCCGGCAAAAATCCGAGCTCTGTCACAGTTGGCTATCCCAAAGGACCTCAAGTAGATCTAGAAACTAACTGGATGTGTGGCTTCCTTAAGCCACATTATCTCCAGATTAGGAGAAAAGGCACTACCTCTATATCGCCTTCTTTGACGTACCGAACACTTTGAGTGGACGGATGCGGCCAAGGCGGGACTAGAAGAAATAAAGGCCCTCTTGGCCACCAATCCAGTCCTAACCGCGCCAAATACTGGCGAACCCATGCTATTATACATAGCCGCAATACACCAAGTTGTATGCGCAGTGCTTGTCGTCGAGCGAGAAGCAGACGGACACAAGTTCCCGCTCCAAAAGCTGGTATATTACATGTCCACTGTCCTTGCTCCATGTAAATCTCGGTACCCACACTATTAAAAGATAGCGTATGCGGTCTTCATGGCACCCCAGAAGCTACGACACTCCTTTCAAAAGTGTTCGATTACGGTGGCCTCTGAAGTACCATTCAACAATATAATAAACAACCGTGACGCAAGGGGCCGAATTGCTAAATGGGCTATCAAGCTCCTTCTGTTTCACATAACATACAAACCATGGCGGGCCATTAAGTCGCAAGTTCTGGCTGACTTTGTCGCCGAATGGACAGTAGCCGAACTCCCTAAAGATTACGACACATACTCCAATTGGATCATGCACTTCGACAGCTCTAAAATGATGGACGGATTGGGAGCAGGTGTTGTCCTGACATCCCCCACCGGAGACATCGTTCAATATGTACTCCAAATACTATACACAGACTCCAACAATGCAGCCGAATACGAGGCTCTGTTGAATGGTCTTCGGATGGCAGTCTCCATGGGCATCCAATGCCTCGAAGTGCACGGGGACTCGAACCTCGCAATATCTCAGATAAATGGAGACTTTGATGCCAAAGATCCGAAAATGGCGGCTTATCGTAACGCCATTCTCAAAATGTCAGCTCGGTTCGAGGGGCTCGAATTCCACCACATGGTCAGATAAAATAATCAAGCGGCGAATGTGCTCGCCCGCATCAACGCTAGACGCGACCACGTACCACCTAATATATTCTTGGAAAGGCTGTTCCAGCCATTCGTGGTATGGGAAGGGGAGTCTGGCAACATTAGTCCGGCTCCGCACACAATCCTAGATTCCGAACCATCTGACGTAATCGGAGGCTCTGCCAATGAAATAACACCTTCGGCCCACGAAATCATGGCTGTCATCGCCCCATGGACCGAACCCTTCTTAGCCAACCTAAATAGGCAAGAGCTCCCTAAGGACCAAAATGAGGCACTTTGTATTGTGCGACGCTCTAAGGCCTACAAAGTCCATGAAGGAGAGCTCTACAAGAAAAGTACTACCGGAGTGCTCCAAAGATGCATCTCCGAAGAGGAAGGGCGGCAGCTCTTATCCGAAATCCATTCCGGACTCGGCGGGCACCATGCTGCAGCTCGGTCACTCGTAAGCAAGGCCTTCCGTACAGGTTTTGGCTGGCCGACAGCCCGAGTAGATGCACAGGACCTCGTCCAACATTGCGTTGGTTGCCAACTCTTCGCCAATCAGAGCCATATGCCCCCTACCGCTCTCCAAACAATCCCCATAACTTGGCCCTTCGTGGTCTAGGGGCTGGATATGGTCGGACCTCTCAAAGGGGGAAGCCATAAGAAAAAATACTTATTGGTCATGGTGGACAAGTTCACCAAATGGATAGAACCCAAACCAGTTAAAACGGCTGAATCCGGACCAGTGATAAACTTCATATCAGGGGTTGTACACTGTTATGGTGTCCCCCACAACATCATCACTGACAATGTCTCTAATTTCACAGCCGATGAGGTGAAAACTTGGTGCGACAACATGGGCATTAAGCTCGATTACGCCTCTGTCTATCACCCCCAAACAAACGGTCAAGTCGAATGTGCAAATGGTCTCATCATGAGCGGCATCAAACCCAGACTAGTGTGATCCATGAAAGAATCAGACACGCATTGGGTCGAGGAGCTCGACTCCGTACTCTGGCGGCTGCGGACCATGCCAAATTGTACCGTCGGATACACACCATTTTTTATGGTGTACGGCGCAGAGGCAGTGCTACCCTGCGACATAATCCATGACTCACCTCGCGTGCGCATGTATGAATAGAAGGAAGCCGAGCTAGATCGGCAGGACAACTTAGATGCTCTGGAGGAGGAGCATGACGTAGCAAAATCCCGTTCCGCATTCTATCAGCAAAAGGGTCGAAGGTATCAAAGCAGAGAAGTACGGGCCAAAACTTATAACATTGGCGAACTAGTTCTACGCCTCCCCGAGAATAAGAAGGACAAGCTCAAACCCAAGTGGGAGGGTCCCTTCATCATTGATAAAGTTCTCACCGGAGGAGCGTACCATCTGCACAGTGCATCTGATAACAGACTCGAGCCGAACCCATGGAACGCGGCCAGACTCCGAAGATTCTACGCCCAGTGCTGAACTCAGGGTTCGTCTCCTCATCTCCGCCTCTTCAATTATGTTCTCTTCCTTCCATTCTCGCCTTCTTTTCCTTTCCACACACAGCCTTACAAAAACTGTACAGATGCTTCGATCGCTCCGGCCGCACTATGTGTGCACACTATGCCTGGGGGCTTCCTATTTGGAAGCTAAAAATAACCACTTTAATGGCTTCCTGCCAGCCACATATGTGTTTTCTTTCCATATGTGCCCCTTTTTTCACCATTATATGCGTCGATATGACTTAAGTTTTGGCCATGCTGGGTAGCCTGGCTCTTGTGTTTATGCTCTACGTTCCCGTTAATTCGGCTAGGGCATAAGGGGAGCACCTGTGCGATTGTTACTGCCGGTTCAGCCGGATGTGTAGCTCAGACTAGGTGAAGCCGAAAGCTAGCATTCTTAAGGGAATATTCGGTCGGTGAACAAAAGATGTTTTCGTTTATTATAACATGAATCCCCAGATGTTTTGTTTCCTATGCTTCTGTTCATAGTTCTGACATGCACATCGATGCATGCGCACCTAGAGAAAGGAACCACTAACAGAACTATTCTCTTTGGAAGATGTTTCTTACTATGGATGTAATATAACATAACTAGTTGGGTACTTGTCTGCTCAAGCACTTATGACCCCTACGCCTGGTTTCCATGCGTACCCCGGTTTTTCATAACTGTGCGGGTATTCGGATACACTCCGGACTATCGGGTCTAGGGGCTGAAGCGAAAAGGTCCGCCATGCCAAATGATTTTCAATCCGGATAGGGACTACATAGGTCCATTTAAATTACATAGTCACTTAGATTGGCTATATTCTTCCTCCATACCATCCAATAGGCTGTCTAGCTTACAATCCTGTTGGGAATACTTTGCTGCTAACGCTACTTGGTCATATACCAGACTTACAGGTATCTCTTGCCCATCTGCCCCCACCGGTCCGACTTTGGCCATATGGTTTGGGTCAGCCTTGGCGTATCGCGTCTTCACCATGGCCCAGGCTTCCCTAGCACCTTGTCGGCAGGCTGATATCTTCCATAAACAAAAGCGCCGCCGCGCTCCTTTCAGCATCTCCACAAGCTCGCTCATGCCTCCGGGCAGGGAAGCGGATGGCCACAAGGCCTGGGCAATACCCTGCATCACTTGCCACGCTCGTTCGTGCAGTTGTGAAAGATCTTGCAGCATATCGGCTGCGGATCCGCGCATCTCCTCTTCAGGACGGCCCGTCAGCATACCTACAGACATAACTCTGTCAATACACTTCCTCGACGAACTATACTACAGTTCGTTTAAGCACTAACTATAAATGCCGCGTCGAAGCCTCCTGTTCTCCTTCACGGAGTCAGCAAGCT
Source organism: Triticum dicoccoides (assembly GCF_002162155.2). Lineage (NCBI taxonomy): Eukaryota > Viridiplantae > Streptophyta > Magnoliopsida > Poales > Poaceae > Triticum > Triticum dicoccoides. The sequence continues at coordinate 90,546,391 of NC_041391.1, read as the reverse complement.
GAGCCCGAACATCTTTTAATTCGACGCTTAGTCAGATATTAGCATCTTGGAGATTATTTCTCTCTTGAATAGCCTTCGTCAGCACACGCTCGCCCGCCTTCAGCTGACTTCGCAGATGTCGCTCATTCTCTTCCACAATCTTCGGATTCTCCCCGGGACTTTCTGCAGCATCTCTTGTTAGATTTATAAACCATGCCGAATAAATAACTGGTACAAGGTTAGTCTTACCAGAAGAGGCCTTTTTTGATTCCTCTTGTTCGGCAACAGCGACCTTCAGCGGGGTCTTACATTCCTCAAGTTCTTGAGATAAATGGGTATTCTTCTCTATAGGAACCTATGCATACAATGATCCTTAAATCAGTTGTGCCAACTGCTTCAAGTCTCAGGGGCTACTACTACACATACTTATCAGATATTCTTACCCATATATCCTTCGTGTACTGCTCAGTTGCTCTGGCATGTCCATCTTGAGCGGCGCGAATATATGCGTCTCCAGAGTTGAAGGCATCGAAAGCCTCCTCGAAGAAAATAACATTGCAGAGTAAGGCCTGTCTGCACAGGTGATTCATGACATTCCTCACTTCGGAGTTTGAAGAGGAAAGCATGTCCGCATCCTCTATGGGAGGTTAATTTGGCGTTGCCCCCACATCAACCTCCACCCGTGAGTCCGCTTCAGGAATCCGGCTGCTTGAGGCATGGCCCGCAGGGGATCCGTATGTAGTACGGTAGACGTTTTTCCTGCCAGGATGCAATGCAAACTGTCACAATTTGGCAAAGATAATCATAGAGCAAGTTCAATTTATACCTCTTCCCCGGCGTCTCAGTTCTAACCGCCTTCCTCTTAGGCCTGCCTGGACCAGATGCCCTTTGCTGATGAGCCTTCGTGGACTTGGCACGACGCCCTGATGGTCGTTTCTGCAAAAATACAACATGTGCGCTTAAGGCACGACATAATTCGCAATTTAGGGCTCTGGCTTTACTTACGTTCAACACCGGGAGCAGCCCAGGATAATCAGCAAGTATGGCCACTAGAGCGCCGTCACAGCTTGCTTGATAAAATATCCCGTCTAGAAGCTCCACGGAAATATTCGGATCTTCTTGAAGTCCGGGATCAAGAGTCCAGCCAGGATCCTCTGGCTGCAGAGGTGGGCGGTTGAACTCTTCCACGACCCTTCTCAGTTCCTACTTTGAGAATGGCAAGATAAATAATTGGTGACAAATGAGGCTGGTATGAATAGAGTTGAGCAAGGAATGACAACTTACCTAGCTTGGCGGCTTGTACATGGAAAATCCATCCCGCGGCTTACTGCGGTGGAACTCCTCTTCTTCCCCTTTTTACAAATTGGACAATATTTTTGCCAGTGTGGTGGCAGAGTCCAGACCTTTACGACCGCGGCGGGTGGCGTCGTCTTCGCCGTTGAAGTGCCACATAGGTTTCCCCCGATATTGAAGTGGCTGCACCCCACGCATGATGCATATTGAGATGACCTCTATCATTGTCAATCCCGATTTGGCCAGAATTTATATCCTGCCCATTAGATAGAGGACCTCTCTGTCGTCTTCCTCCTGGGGGCTCCGCGGGTGCCAGTTTTGGCGTTTCTTCAGCGGGGCATTGGTAAACCCGGGAAGGCCCGTCCGGACTAGATCCGGAAGGGGAACATCATCTACATGAAACCACTCTGAGGGCCAGTCTTCGGATGCCTTCTTTGGAGTGCCGGACAGGTATCCAGCCTCAGCGATGCGCCATATTTCGGCTCCGCCCAGTTGATATATATATCCCTCTTGATTGCGAGGGATGAGGCAGAATAGCCTCTTCCATAACTCAAAATGAGCTTCGAAGCCCAGGAAGAGATCGCAGAAGGCGACATACCCTGCAATGTGCAGTATGGAGGCAGGAGTGAAGTTGTGCAGCTGGAGACCGTAGAACTCCAGGAGCCCGCGGAGGAATGGGTCGATTGGAAACCCAAGCCCCCTCAGCAAATACGGGACAAGGCATATCCGCTCCCCTCTAGATGGGTTCCGAAAGTTCTCCGCCTGCTCCCCGCCGTTATAGGTGGCTAGTCCGGCTCGAACGGGGACCATGTATGCAGGTGGGAGGAACCCCTGGGTCTGCAACTCCACCAATCGACTATGAGGGACAGAACACTTTTCCCAATCGCCTGACTTAGAGCTAAGGGTGCAAGAGGAGGAGCTCCGGCGGCTAGTCATGATGGAATGGCTTTTCCTGGGCACACTCAATTGAATGCTTGCTGGGAGGAAGATGGTGTGATTTGGATCTGAGGATCCCCATCTCTTCAAATAGATGGTTGGCTTACATGATCAGGGTGGAAAATGTGAAAATGCCCCGACTTCTCGTATTTACTTGACACGTGGAGATGGCCATTATTGAGGCACAGAAGCCGAGGAGTACGACATTAATGGGAGGTCGGACACTGTTCACCACGACAGGTACTCTGGATTTGGAGAAGAACCCGCCTTGCAATGCTGAAGACAATCTGCGCACCGGACTCGTCGCCATTGAAGCCGGGTTCGGGGGCTACTGAGGGAGTCCTGGATAAGGGGTATCCGGATAGCCGGACTATGTACTTTGGCCGGACTGTTGGACTATGAAGATACAAGATTGAAGACTTCGTCCCGTGTCTGGATGGGACTCTCCTTTGCGTGGAAGGCAAGCTTGGCGATTCAGATGATAGATCTCCTTCTCTGTAACCGACTTTGTGTAACCCTAGCCCCCTCCGATGTCTATATAAACCGGAGGGTTTAGTCCGTAGGGCAACAACAATCATACCATAGGCTAGCTTCTAGAGTTTAGCCTCTACGATCTCGTGGTAGATCAACTCTTGTAATACTCATATCATCAAGATCAATCAAGAAAGAAGTAGGGTATTACCTTCATCGAGAGGGCCCGAACCTGGGTAAAACATCGTGTCCCCAGTCTCCTGTTACCATTAGCCTTAGACGCACAGTTCGGGACCCCCTATATGAGATCCGCCGGTTTTGACACCGACATACACTCTTATAAAAAATAGAGTTAGTGATGATGGTGTGCCTTCCATCCTGCAATATAGGCCATCCGATTTATATATGACGGATAGGAAAGAAACTATGGGAATTTTGCAAAAAGGTACCCACACACCTCTCCACATTTGCAAATAAGGCCTTCCCTCGTTCATCCTTTTATCTCACAAGATAAACTAGTCATACAAATGCATCTTGATGTTACGTGCAACGCACGGGGCATCTTGCTAGTAAGAATGAAAACAAACGACAAAAAAATATTTGGACGGTGGTTCGAAGTCATGACCGCGGGCACATTGGACAAGGTGGCCTTGTATTGGTATGCTGAGCCATTTGTTTTAACACACATGAGCTGGTGTCGTGATTATACACACATGCACACGAACCGCATCCACGCAACACTCACACAAATACATGCACCCACGCACCACGCAACACTCACACGTACACACGCAGCCACGCATGCACGCAACACTCACACGCACACACGCACGCATGCATGCACACACCAGTACACCACACGACCAACACACACACTCACGCTCAAGTGCTCAACCTACATGTGCATGCGCACACATTAGGCCCTGACAGGCACATACACAACCAGGTGTTTTCCGCACACGGGTTGGAGTCTTGTCGCGCCTGCGTAAATTTGTGTTTATCTGACATTTTCCCTATGTGAACTGATAGGTGGGACCCACAAGGAACGTGGTTAATTTAACTAGTCAACATGGCGCCATGTAGACTATTTGGCCGGTCAACAGAGTGCAATCCGATGCGGAACCGTGAGCAAGTGACCGTATAATCACCGCAAAACTTATATAGTGACCGTAATCAGCTTATTCTGAAGTTCAGTGACTGTATTACGCTTTTCTCTCTGTAGGCCCTCCAAAACTACATCTCTACACGTTCTCGCATGTTACATCTAACAACTATGCAATACATCACTACTACTACACTCTAGCACAATAAATCATATGTGTTTTTAGTTTTACTAGATATCATATTATTACTTATAATTATTCAGTTTGCATACGTTAAAATTGCCTTTGAAATGTATGGCCATTATCATCTACCGCGTGGGAGAAATCCCACCCTTTCCTGTTTAATCGGGTTTGTAACGATGGATCGTGCGAAATAGCAAAACTATTGTACTATACAGTATAAGTGACAGTTCACTAGACCGTCGTTTCGTGTACTCCTCCGTCGTAAGAGTGGAGCACTCGCTTTCATAAATCTTCTAGTCCCTTTCACTGACATGTGGGACATCAACCTACTGGGTCCACGTGCCATACCGGAATACAGTGCAGAGCAGCCGGGGCAAAGCACCCTAGTCATGACGCCGGCGTAGTAATGAGCAATGAGGCATCAAATCACAAAGCTGCACCTTCCCCGCAGTTAAGTTGGAGGGACGAAGTAATAATGCTAAAAAAGAAGTTGGAGGGACGAAGCAACCATCATTTCACTCGTTGCTGAATCTGCTTCTCCCTCATCTTCTTCAACTTAACCACGTGTTGCTTCTGCCGTTGTTCTGCCTCATGTGGGACGCGGATCGGCTTGGTAAAGCACTAACATGTGGGACCAGATGTTAGCAAACCTCTAGGATAACGTCCTCTGAAAATAAGAATCCTCCCCTACTATCCGCACGGCAAAATCACCTCCTTTTTACTAATCTTGAATCTATAATTTTTTAGATCAATATAGTTGAGATTTGTATAGATAGCACATGGGAGGAAAACCAAGTGGTATGGTTAAGGGCATCCACAATGTGTAGCCAAATGTGAAAATAGCTTTTGGCATCGTGGGAACCATTGTGGATGGTGTTGCCAAAGCCAAAAAGATGGAACTCAAGCTCCCTGATTGATTGATTGAAGGAATATGAAAATGCAACGTCTCTCCTCTTTCTCCATGCTTGGACGCATGTAGTACATTATAGAGCATAGAGTCTACTCCCCTATCCCTTCTATCACAAATCACAATGCAGTGAGGCATCAAATCACAAAAGCACGGATGAAGCAACCATCATTTCACTCTTCACTGACTACGCTTCTCCATCATCTTCTTCGAGAAACCATCTCACCACACTAAGCTGGACGGACGACGCTATTGTGTACTCCTGGTAGTACTAGTCCTTTGGTTCAACGGACTTCCTAGATGCAAATAAGGTGGTTGTATCGGCTTGCAGGCGGCACTTGCGAACGACTTACCGTGGTCTCCCTCAATGGTGTTCTCCGTCGAACGCACTTCGCCAAACCACAAACAAAAGATATTGTCGACGTAACCACAATGGGGAAGGAAGTCAAATATAGTTACTACCTCCATTTTTTTGTACACAAGGCCAGTAAATTATAATTTGCAAAGGGCCACTAACACTAATCGAGGCAAAATTGACGGGTTTGCCACTACTAGCAACCAAGGACATTAATATCCCCTGCATGCATGCGGAAGTGAGAAGGTTGGTTTGCATGGCGCTGCATTAATCAAGCGATGAGGAGTGAGATGGTTAGCTCTTTGGTCTTTGGAGAAAAAAATACGCATTAATTGACACGTGAAATGAGGATTTGTGTTGATTAAATCCCGCGAAGGAAAACCCCGCCTTTCTTTTTTAACACTAGTACTCCTAGTACGTACGTACTTATCCTGTTTGGGTCTAGGCCTTGCATTGCCAAACTTCGCCACACATTTTTGCCAAGCTTACCTAAAGTTTTCAAAATGAGAAGGAGGTACACTTGTGCACGGCTGTCGCCGTCGCACCGCCACCCTCGCACGGTCGCTCCTGCACGCTGCGGTTGCACCGCACCCTCACATAGTCGCTCCTGCACGCTGCAAACCCAACCAAGGGAATGCACCCTCACTAACACGTGTTGTCGCATGTGAACAAACCAAACTCAGCCATTCTATCGCTGACACATAATTTTGATTCATAGAGTATGTTCATCCAACCGCATGTTGGGGAGTATCTGTACGGCCCGTGCGGTGGTCTGTTGGGGAAGAAGAAGAGGTGAGGAAGAAGGAAAGAAGGGTTAGGAGACGTAGGATATTCATCCAACCGCCTGAAATGGTAGACTAACCAAAGTCAGGTGACTTGCATAACAAATATATGTTTTTACACAGCAAAAGATCCATAAAAACAACAACATAAAGAAAAACTATCACTGCTCGTGGAAAGAGACGGCCTCGTCGTCTTTGGCTGCCGGTGCGAACCAGACGTAGCTGTCGTCGTGTGTCTCCGCACCGTGGTTCTCCTCGGGCTCTAGCTACTCGTTCAAGCAGAGCGTGAGGGCGCTCTGCACAGACGAGAGCACAGCCCAGTTCAAGTTGAGGACGTTCAGTTCCGCTTGTAGGAGGGCCTCGATGGCAGCGGCATCCATGCTCCGCGTCGAGTCAAGCCTCCGCCGCCCGGTTCAAGTCCAGGACATCCGGTTCTACCTGCAGGAGGGCCTCGATGACAGCGACATCCGCACGGTCCGCCTCAAGTTGAGCGTCCACCACCCGGTTCACGACCACGACATCCAGTTCCGCCTGCAGGAGATCCTCGATGGCAGCAGCATGCACGTGCTCCGCGTCGAGTTGAGCCTCTGCCTCCCGGTTCTCCTTTAGTATCGCCATGTTGAACCGCTGGTCCGCCTGCACCATGGGGAACTCAGATGCCGGCACAAAGTGGATGTCCATCATCTCGTACCCATCAGGGGCCTTCTGCGCCGCGACCTGCGCCATGCACATTAGATCGGCTTCCTTCTCCTCGTAGCTTGGCTCCAGAGAACTCGGGGATTGGCCCGCCGCAAAGCGAGTTTGGGAACGGAGGTCTGTGGCACCGACTGGCGCCGCGATTTCTACGCGGTGCTCGAGCATCAGCATCTTGTAGTAAGTGATCTTGCGGCGCACCATGGATTTCCGGCGAACTAGGGGACGCTTGCTGCGGGCTAGGGGATCGAAAGGTGGGGGAATGGGCTGCAGATTAGGTGTGGCTTTAGGGCAGTGGCTGGCGTAGGACAAGCAGCGAAGGTTCTGGTGTGAATAGTGGTTCTGGTGACGACCGGTCAATCAGTTTTGACTGTACATCGCTCTTGTCGCGTTCGCGTTGCAGCCCGGCACACTGGACCCTCCATGTCGCTCACCGAATGGAACGCGCTTCGTCTTGCGTTTTCGCTCGCTTGTGGGACCGTAGTTGAGAGCAAACCGATGTCCCCCCCGCCCCCACCCGCGTCATTTATTATACTACCACACCCTCCGTTTTATGCGGCGTAAATAAAAACAGAGGGAGTATACTACGGATGAGGATCCCCTGACGTGGTCGAACCCATTGAGTAACTGACATGCAGGGCTAGCAAGCATGGGGTCCGCCAGTAAGTGACCGAAAGTGAGGGTAAGGCAGGGATACCTACGTCAGAGGATACACTTCCACTACTAATCCCTCCTTCCATTTACTATACAGGGCCTAATGCGTTTTTTGAGGCTAACTTTGACCAAATGTTAGAGTAATAATATATGACATGCAACTTACACAAAGCATACGGTCAAATTCGTATGTGAATGGAGTTTCCAATGATATAATTTTCACATTATACATCTCATGTACTATTAATCTTGTGAATAGTCAAATGCGGTTTTAGAAAGAATTAGAGCATAGTTAATAATATAGCCTGTCGATGGCTATGAGGGACTGCCATGTCATCTATAGCCATCATCTATTATATGCACTCATACGGTAGTGCGGGCTATAAGGTTGGCTATTTCCCGCAAAAAATATAAGGTTGGCTATTGTATTAGTACTTTTTCCATCTCCTCTCTACATCTTTCTTCATATTTATTGTACTAGTATTTAACTAGGAATGCGTATATAGCTAAGGCTCTTGCATGAAAGCTCACTCCCCTTACTTTTTCACATCTCTCTCCTCCACATAGGCCCAATATAAATGGAAGGAGGGAGTACAGATGTTGTCAGTACTCCACGTGTACTATTGGACAGGGAGCTTAAAAAAGTTACTATTGGACTGGCTATACGTGGCGAAATCCTAGTAGGAAGAGCATGCGCGAGAACAAGCACATTCACGTGATTGAAAACAAATTGGAAACCATCTCGAGTACAAATCTAGGAGGACATACGCATCTAAAAATATTGATTGGGTGTGTTGTTGAATGTTGATACCTTTTTTATCAAAGTAAAGATACTTTGACTACACATAAAACTTATATGTAAACTAGAAAGGATAGGAGGGATTATATTGTACGTTCAAAAATGAAACAAACATTGAATACCCTTTATATATGATTTGCGGATGCTATGATCACCAGTTTAAAATTTTGAATCCGCCTTAGGTATCACGTGCCCCCACTCGTTCTCTCTCGATTTCATCTCGGGGCTGGAGATCGATTGAAAGAGGACTAGGGTGGGTACATGCAAATGATACTCGATGGAATGTTCAAATGAGGCATGTGGGAGGATGGACTCGACTGGAGGGCGACATGATCGATGGAGAAGAGGGTTGGCGAGGAATGAGAAATAAGCAAAAGCCACATGATTATACTTGAACGGTTCAAATAAACAATAAGTTGTCTCTCTTGGCCTACATAGTGAAAGGCCTAATGCGCAACGTGGAGCACTGACGCTCGAATATGGCCGGGAAAACAGGGAAACCGACATGTGGGGCACACCCGTCAGGACGACGTAGCGCAGACTAGTCCAATGGAGGAGCTGGCCCATGACCTCCTCGCCACCGACAAACATTCATGTGGGTCATTGGGGCCAACAACGGGTCGCAGCTCCAGCACCGCCTCTAGACACGGCGGCCGCGGTGAGCGACACACTCATATCATCGCTAGACACAGTCGATTTCAGTGTGCCGAGGGTGGCCTTAGTGTCGTGGCATGACCAACAATATGTTTGGTTTGTGCCCAAGGTTGCCCCATCAAAGCATTGGGTAGCCAAAATTTTGGTTGAGGTATTGGTTGCCCATGATTTGGCCGACATTGGCAAGAAAAATGAACTAGAGTTTGCTAGAGTTCATTGGCATGCCAAAAATATGGCAACCATCCAAACAAAGACCAATCTAATACCCTAACACCCGGCTCATCGAGGATCCACGGGGCGCCGCGACGCGTCCGCGGAGTGGTGTAGCGCGGCCAACTGCATCCTCAGGACTTGAGACCATGCCGGGTCATCTCACTTTTTCAATGACATGCAGGGATCGCATGTGAGCAAAGGGCATCTCCAACATTGCCATGACCGCAGCTGACTACCCTGGCACACCAAAACCCTCGTCCCTCGCGCCTTCGCGTGGTGCGTTCCCAGCTGGTGCCAGCTGCCCGCATTCATGTCGCCCATTCATATGTCGTCATTAAGAGGCTCGGTGCCCGAGGAACCATCTCCGGCGACTTAATGACCCACCGGGACGCTTGGCCTCACCGGAATGCTCTACTTAAAGCGGCAACGCGCAGCTAACCTCCACACCATAGCGCATCGTCCTCCTACCTGGCACCACATCCGCCATGACCGCAAGTGCGAACGCTCTACGAGAGAGCTTGTCATCAACCATGCCGATGACGGGAGCACCGTCAGCCACGCATCCTACTTGCCACCGTCCAACGTCCGGCACCGTCGAGGTCGGGGACTCCTCCGAGGATGAGTAGGGCATGGGAGGCGGTAGGGCATGGTGTGCCAACTGGCCGGTCCGTATCCCGTGTTCTACTCTTCCTCGTCGGAGACTGCACCTTCACTTCACGGGTCTTGAACCCCGCCCCATTACATAGAGATCGCAGATGGAGGACGTTGGTCACCGCCGTAGAATAGGCTTAGGGTCGGGTTTCTTTTATTTTTCTGTCCTATAGAAGTTCGAAATGTAATGAAAATCTGCCGTGTTTGCATTAATCTCGGCCAGTGTATATGAACTTTCACAATAATATACATATTGTAGGAGTACTAGCAAGATGCCCGTGGATTGCACGGAAGATCAAGACCTTGTGGGAGAAAAGGATGAACGAGAGAAAGCCTTATCTGCAAACATGGAGAGGAGTGCAGGTAAAATGTCATAGTTTCCTTCCTATCCGTTAAATATAGATCAGACGGCCTATATTGCAGGATGACCGGCACACCATCATCACCAACTCTGCTTTTTATTGAACCTAGACGAATCTAAAATGCGAAGTAAAATAAACACATAGGGTCTATACATACACAAATTATCTTAGGCACTCCAATAGTACGTCCACTACACATTCACGCATTTCACATCTTTCTACATCTACGGGAACCTACGAAAGGGTTAACGTACTTTGCCTCTCTCTCTCCTTCCCTGATTTTCATGGTGGTGGGCCCCTCCCTCCCCCAAATCTACAATCAACAGCTCACACGTTTCACATTACGTTAATTGCGTAACTAGGATTACGTAGGTGTAGCATTACTCGTCCTAAAAACCCAACTAAGCCAACCTCCTAGCATATCGCGCGCGAAAAGACCCGGCCGCGGCATTTTAGTTCGGATTACCGGATTATTAGTAAGTAGTATCGATGGATCGCGCGAAGCAACAAATTTTTTTTTGAGGGCGAAGCACCTAATTCAAAAGGAAAAAAGGCGGTACACTCACAACACTCCTGTCGCGGTCACATTGCACCCCACACACGTTCGGTCCTGCACATAGCTCACACAAATGGAACGTGCTTCGGCTTGCCTCTTCAATGACACGTGGGACTGCACTTGGAGAAACTGACCATGCGCCAAACTCCCCTCGCCCACCGCGCGAAAATCCTACCCCCACACAAATATTCCCCACAAATCTGATTCAACCGCCCTTCGGCCAACTAGCCAATAATATTCCCCAAACCCCCCTCCCCCGTCATCCCCCTCCACTCCATTCGCTCCGCCAAAGCCGCCCTCCCCGCCGCGCTGATACGTCGGTGCCGCGGTCCGTCGAGGGGACACACGGTGATCCTCTCACTCCCACGATACACTCTCGTAGACTGCCGTCCTCTAGCCGCGCCGCCACCTTTGGCTACGTTCTTGTGGAGGTGCACGGCGGTCAGCGCAGCCACCACTGGCGATGTTCGTGTGGAGACGCACGGCGGTCACCTTCTCCCATGGTACGCGCATTCTAGACTAAGGCCCCGTTCATGTCGGTGTAGCGCTGAATGTTAGCTGATAGACATTGTTAATCTCACTGTTTGTCGAAGTAGTTTACTATCAATATGCTCTGCTTAAGAAGCTTCGTTGCCCTATTCTGTACTCAATCTGCTTAGCTGAGATGGCATGCCAAGGCTGATTAGTTGCTAAAATATCCTGCCATATATTTATTGTCACGTAGATTGCCGTGGTCTAGTAGAAAATCTGTTAGGTGAAATAGCTCTACACCGTTTTATACTCGATCTTTGTTGCTGTGATGGCCTTCGATAGTTCAGTGGTTGTGTGGTCGCCCTCATTGACTGCTGAAACAACCTGCAGAATTTAGCACTCAAATATGTTTGCTGAATTAGCTTTATATATATTTCGTTACTAAGATCTGCTCGTCCAAATATCTTGCCATAGCTTTAGACATCGACCTAGGTATTTTTTCTGGACTTCATAAAAAAGCATATATGTTTTTCCTATAATATCTAGTAGAAGAACTAATTTGTATGTCTAACAGATGGATAGGACATGGATAACTTTTTCTCGAACACTACTAGGAAAAGGGCTATAGATAGGATTGACACTAATGGCGCACCAGGGAAGTAGTGCGCCTCTACTATATACTAATGGCGCACCAGTTGGTGATGCGCCATTAGTGTGGAAGACACTAATGGCGCACCACACAAAAGGTGCGCCACTAGTTATAATTTTTTTTCATTTTTACATACATACTAATGGCGCATGAGACCGAAGTGCGCCATTACTAGTTCTAACTAGTATGGCGCACCAGACAAGGAGTGCGCCAGTACTGAATTTTTTTTATTCTTTTTTTTTGCAAAACTACTAATGGCGCACCACCGCTAGGTGCGCCATTAGTAAGCTTCCCCCCCACTCCACCTATTCCCCTCCCTCCCTTCCTCCCCAACCGTACGCCGCCGCCGCGCCTGCATGCCCCATCCGTCCCCTCCGTCCCCTGCTGCCGCCGCCCCGACCCCCATCAGAATCCACCCCCGCCGCCTCCGCGCCCCCGCGCC
>NC_041391.1:90515849-90533644 GCF_002162155.2 Triticum dicoccoides | reverse complement strand
GCCGCCGCCCCCACGCCCCCGCGCCCCGAGCCGGAGGAGGAGGACCAGGAGTAGGACGACGACGAGGAGGAGCCTGCTCCACTACTGCGGCCACTCCGGCCGGCGACCGCACGGCGTCCTGCAGCGAGGTGCTTCCCTTCACCCCCAGTTTGCGTCGTACGAGCGAACCCTAGGTTTTGTTCGTGAGATGAAATAGGGTTGTTGTTGAGGGGGGCTTTGGGAGAGGAGAGGCATAATGGGCCACATTATGTGTGGACAAATCGACTTCTGGTTGCATTGGTCAAGCCGTGTGCGTGCAAACTACAAAGAGCGAAAGCTCTCCGCCTCCTATCTGTCTATGTTGTGTGCTGGAACAACGGAAAGAAGGGCCAAAGTTGCCTTTTCCTTGGCCGGGTAAAAAGGGTTAATTGATTTTTTTGGAGTCAAAGTGTTAATGGATTTTGTTATGTGAAGAACGAGGAATTTGACAAAGTGACACGCCTTTGTCTGACACGTGGGGTTTGGGGCCACCTGTAAATGTGTCATTTGTGTCAAAGTGCAAATAAACGTGTGGCATCTTGTCATTTTTCGGTAAAACACTTCCCTCAAGCCAAATCATGAGAAGCACATTCAGCTTCCATGCGTTTTATCAAGAGGCTGCTTGATTAGGTCACACAAGCAAATGCCAGCGAACTTCAGGGATTAATTTACTGTAAGCAAGCGAACTTCAGGGTTAATTTTGGGACTTGGGAATTGGTTCTTTCTTACTACAGTCTTGCTGCTATAGTATGGCTCTGTTCTTGGTGGAGGTTTCATTACTTGTTTTGTGTGGCTTAGGTTATATTTCAGTGGAATTTGTGTGATATGTTTGGCTGGACTATGCTCTTTTCACAGTTATATTGTTGTCACTTTACAGCTTGCATGCTTGCCATACCAGACCATTAGTGTTCCGTTGTTATGATAAACTGTTCAATTCTTTGTATGGTTCTATCTTTTTTCTATGATGGCAAGGGACACTGGTTGCTTATGCACTGAGTTGGGTTTTATGCATCAAACAATCCATTTTGACAAGGCTCATTGATGGGTACTTTTTTTATTGGGTGCATCTATTTATATTATATCATATTGCTTCTATATCTGATCCACCATTGCTTGTACTAGTTTGTCAAGAATACATGTTTGTATAGCACAGAGAGCACCACAAGTTAAACACCTCAATCTATTAGTATTTGTCTGCATTTTCTCACATTCTTCTTGTATCTGATCCAGTATTGCTTGTAGTGGTTTGTCCAAAATGTTGAATGATACTATGGAACGATGGAACTATGTGTTAGCTATGTATGTATATATGATGGAACTTGTGTGTTGGCTATGATTGTTATATGGATGCTTGTTGTATATATATGTGTTGGATTTCTCATATGTGAAATAGTGACCTGACATTAAGAAAAAAAATTAAAAAAATTGTTACTAATGGCGCACTACTATGTGGTGCGCCATTAGTATAGCAGACACTAGTGGCGCACTATGGGCAAAACTAATGGCGCACTGCGTTGTGCGCCATTCGTACACCAGATACTAATGGCGCACCAGTGGTGCGCCATTAGTAAAAAATACTAGTGGCGTGATATTAATGGCGCACCGGTAGTGCGCCATTAGTAGGCAAAACCAGTGCGCCATTAGTAGGCCTTTTCCTAGTAGTGGAAGATTCTCCGCTGCATATGTCGAGGGGGTTGAAAACTTCATGAACTTTATTAGAGCTGAGTATGGTGGTCCGATATTAGATGTGCTCTACCCATGTAGTAGTTGTATGAATTCAGTTACAAGACCCAGGTCAACTGTGCAAAATCATCTACACTTGTATGGGATGTCGGTCACATATACTAGGTGGGTTCATCATGGTGAAGCTGTGAACGTCAATGTTATTTACAAAGTGGAAGCAGCAGATCACCATCTTGATCTGCCTGATGATCAGGTGGAAGATGAGGAGGAGGTGGTGGTGCCGGAGCCAGTGAGTTTGACCAACATTGAAACAATGCTACGAAATGCTCGTGCATTCCGTGAACTTTCACCTGCAGAAGAAAAGCGGTGGGCCCACATGTTGGAAAAATGCAATGTGGCTGTCACCCCAGGAAATAAGCTGTAAGTATTCTCAGCTATGGTCACCTTTCTTGAGGTGAAGACATCTTAGCAGATGACCAACAAATCATTCGATGCGATGTTGGCTGCTTTCCGCAAATCTTTCCCAGATGCGTCTGAGCTGCCACACACATACAATAAAATGAAGAATTCCCTTCGTGCAGTTGGAATTGGGTATGATATGATCCATGTTTGTAAGAATAATTGTGTTCTATTCCAGAAGGATTATGATAACTTAAGTGAATGCCCAAAAAGCAAATCGTCAAGATGCAAAGATGGCAATGCTGTGAAGAGGATTCCTCATAATGTTCTGAGACATTTTCCAATTACACCAATATTGCAGAGGTTGTTTCATGATGCTGAAACAAGAGAGGATGTACTGTGGCATTCTTGGAACCAGGAGTACAGAGATCAGAATGTAATGAGCCATCCATCTCATGGTAGTGAGTGGAAAAGCTTCAATGATAAAGACAAAAAGTTTGCTGACCCGAGAAACATTAGACTTGGCTTAGCTTCAGATGGATTTAACCCATTTGGCCACCAGAGTGCCACATATAGCATGTGGCCAGTGCTTGTTATCCCGTACAACATGCCTCCAAATGTCTGCACCAAAGAATCAAACTACATGATGGCCTTGCTCATCCTAGGTCCAAAAAGTCCTGGAAAGGATTTTGATTTGTTCATGGATCCTCTTGTGGAGGAACTTCAACAACTAGGGACGGTGTCCTCACTCGAGACCTATATAGCAGCCCACCAGCTGATTTTTTTCTGCGTGTTGTTATAATTTGGTACATCCATGATTATCCGGCTTTGGGCACTATGTCAGGGCGAACGACACATGGTTACAATTCAATAGTTCGCTGTGACAGGAATCCGCTATCATACGCAATACTTAGCAAGATTTGTTACATTGGACACCGCCGTTTCCTTGCCAAGGACATGTCGCATCCTAGAAAATACCAAAGACATGTGTTCAATGCAAAGCATGAAAACCGTGATGCGCCAAAGAGGCTCACTGCCGATGAGTTGCAAGTGGAATTAGAGAAGGTCAGGCATATTACACCAGGAAACCATCCTGGTAATGGTAGCGGGAAAAGGAAGCATGGCAGGGCAGAAGAGAGATTATTGTTTACCCGCAGGTCCACTTTGTGCAACTTGAATTATTGGAAAGATTTGGATCTGCGGCATAATTTTGTGTGATGCACATCGAGAAAAATATATGTGACAACATTATCGGCACACTCCTTAATATTGAAGTCAAGACAAAAGATACCTTAAAATCTAGCATTGATTTGACACACCTGGGTATCAAAAAGGATTTGTAGGTGCAAGATGAAGGTAAACCACGGGATATGGCACGAGCTGTGTATGTCTTGGACAAGGTAAAAAGAAAAGAATTCTGCGAGGTCCTATCACGTGTGAGATTCCCACATGGATTTGCTTCCAACACTGAAAGGAGAGTCAATGCAGATGGAAACAAGGTACAAGGGTTGAAAACTCATGACTGCCACGTCCTACTTCAAAGGGTTTTACCTGTTATCCTTAGAGGATTGGGCCGCCCTGACTTATACAGAGCAGTTGCAGAGTTGGGAAAATTCTTCAGGGAACTCTGCAGTAGAAATATCAGGAAAGATGCTTTGGAGCGTCTTAGAGATAAGATACCAACTATCCTATGGGACCTTGAGAAGATATATCCTCTAGCCTTCTTTGATGTGATGGTGAATTTGGCTGTTCATCTACCTGACGAGGCACTACTTAGAGGTCCAGTATAGTATGGCTGGATGTACCCTATTGAAAGGCGGCTAGGCACTTTCAAGGACTATGTTAGGAACAGAGCTAGACCCGAGGGTTCCATTGTAGAGGCCTACATTGCTACAGAAGTGTTGACATTCTGCTCAAAATACATTGAAATAGCTGATCAACTTAGCAAAGAGGTCAGTGAAGACAATCCCGGGCTCAATGTTTTTGATTATTCTGTTCGAGTTATAGGGAAGAGTCGACAAGAGGATAAACCTAAACATTTGGACAAAATGGTTTGGTATGTGTTGAATAACTGTCCTGAGATACTACCTTATATCAAGTAAGTGCGCTACTGCAGCTTATACATCATAATCTACTAAACTTGCAGCACATTCTTATATATTTAGATGTTTGACGCGATCACTATGTTGTGCAGCATCTACAAAAAGGAGTTACTGCGGCAGAATCCTAGAAACATTGACAAACTGCTTATGGCAGGATTTGCGAAATGGTTCAAGAACCATGTAAGCTTTTGAATTGCACTATCAGTTTTTTTAATATATTGAGTACATAAGATGATCAACTTGTCTATTTTCTAACCATAGGTTAAGAAGATGCAGGAGGATGGGTAGGCATTTAATGATGACCTTTACTCACTACCAATGGGTCCTGATACTCGGGTAAGACATTATGAATCTTGCGTTGTTGGAGATGTGCGCTACAACACCCTTGCATGAGACGAAACCAGGAAGACACAAAACAATGCCATCATGAGCACGGATACGTATGACAAAGAGACAACTGAAACGTATGCTAACATAACAGACATTGTTCGGTTGCAGTATATCTCCAGTTTCGAGGATCACCGGTGTGTGGTTCTGTTGTGCTGTTGTTTGTATAACCTGTTTTCTAGGATCGCAAAACCCAGAGCTGATGATTATTTCAAATCCATAAATGTCAAGGCGGTGTACCAGACCAACGAGCCTTTTATTTTGGCAAATCAAGCAACACAGATATTTTTCTTGGAAGACACATTTGCACGTAGTGATGAATGGAGAGTATTGCAAAGGTTTGAGTAGAGGAATTCGTTTAATGAAGTGCCACAACAAGATGATGCTTACGCTGCTCCTGATGTACAAGATAACACAGATGTTCCTAATATCTTTGAGAACCATCACGTTAATGACGCCGGCGAAAAGATTGCCTGTCGTGCTGTGGACATACAAGAGTTGATCAAGAAGAAGCCAATGTTCGAGGACGTTGAGGACGAATAATAAGATGACACCGTGGGGAATTACGATTCAAACTGATACACATGGCGAAGATGTTGACACTGCTGCTGCGGATGATGATTACACTTCTTTTGTTGTATTTTCCTGCCAGAAGACGTTTTTCATCTACTATGTAAAATTGTGTTTGCTATGACAACTGAAACCTGATGAACATGTTGTTTAGTATTTTGCTGTGAGAACATCACTTGTTATGTATGCTGATTTGTGTTTGGTGATTGTATGACAACTAAAACATGACGACATTGTTGTTTAGTTGTACTCATATTTGGCTGTGAAACTTGAATTTGATGACATAGTTTGTTGTTGGACTACAATTTGCTCGACGTCTTCGAATGAGAACAAATCTGACCCAACAGAGCCTCTGCTATTTATTTATTTATGAGCAAAAGGGGATACCCCCTAATTTCCGTTAATAGAAATTATTAGATGTTCACAATACTACGCCCAGCTTGCTACATAGGTTTCATTCATTACTAGTTTCAGCAAAGTGCTCATGTCATAGCCACTGAATACATCAGGAGTGCTACATACACTGCAAATAGAGAGACAATCATCCTACAGAGCACATCGATTTTGCCCATTATCTTCACAAGCTCTTTCATCTTCTCATTTCTGCCAAGGCCGTTCAGAAGCTGTTGCTTGGCCATGATCAGAGGAACTGCATCTTTAACCTTCTGCTCTGCATCTTCCTCTTCTGCCGTTCCTTCAGTTACTTGTCCAACACCCCAACCTGCTGGTATTGGGATTCCTCGGCTAACCAAATAATCAGCATAGTTGCATCCCCCACATCAGCAACTTCCCAGAAATACAAATCACACGAATCTTCCCTTTTCTACACGAATCAAATTGGAAGATCATCAACCGAACTATTAAAAAAATCAGCAATTGAAAGCAGCGGAACAACACTTAAACATATTATTACCCCATGATTCGGGCATTTGTCGAAGACTCGTCCAGGGTTGAGGATTGTGGTTGAGACGCGACGGATGACTCTGCGTGATTTGCAGCAGTGGCAACACACCAACGGCAGCGGGTTGCAATGAGAAATCGGCTGTGGTGCACGTGCCGGCGGCGGGTGTGATGAGACCCACAGGCGATGGTACGAGTGGCGACTTGGCGCATATCTGGTTGTTTCCTGCTGAAGAGCAGGTGGACAAGCAGCCAGCAGACATGGTTGTTGCGGCCAGAGCTTCTGATGCTAGGCAGAGTAATTAGAGAAGAGGAGAAGCGAACGTTGGATATGTCAGTTTCATTACTTGCAGAGTAGCATAGCACCATATATAGTCATAGTCTAGGTTCTGATTCGAACAAGCTACATGAGCACGTCTCTCTTTTTTTCTAAAACTCGGCAACGTCTCTTTACTGGTACACTAGCTTGTCTTGTATGCCTTCCCAAGTCTTTGATTTTCTTTCCCTTTTTTTGCGAGGAAGGAAGGAGGAAAAAATTGAGAGTTCCTGGGACTCGAACCCAAGACCTCTCGGTTGAAAACCAAGGGTGCTAGTCACTTATGTGGCGAATGTTCCCTGTGAGAAGGACGGCAGACGAATGCATTTTCCTTGCAGTTTTCTTCCTATATATAAAAAAGTATGCTACTTGGTGTCCGCTTAGTCAACAAATGATTGTGCCAACCTTGACCGTTGGATTGACAATCAACGTATGTCGCATTTCTTCAGTCTCTTCTTCCTCGAGCCACTAAAGCCAAACCAGCGCCGGCGGGACCGCCTGCTCCCGCCTCCCATGGCTGGTTGTGCTTCCGCGCATGCATCGTGGCCACATCGTACCCTAAAACTCTGCGCATCTTCCCCTGCTCCTGTTCGTTCCCATCCGAGGCCTCACCATCATCCTCTGCATTGGTTCGCTCACCGCGGCGCCGCCCTCCGGTGTTGTTAACATGGTCAACAACCGAGAGGAATAAGGAGATGACCGTACATGGTGAGGATGACAGTAGGGACCCAGCAGCGCGTAGTAATTTTGTATTTTCAGGACGGAGAAGGGTATCAACTGGGTTGTGCAGGACCCGTGGCCCATCTAGCCCAGGCTTTTATTTCATATGTTTAGCACATGACCAGCCCAGTTTGTTTGTTTTCTTTCTGAAAATGGCTAGCCAGCTATTTTGTTTTTTGCAGAATAACCAACATAGGCCTACTAGCTTTTCTACACCCTGCTGGGCTGGAAATCTTTCAAGACGAGGAGGGATGAATTTTTTCCAGAAAATGGGCTATAAGTAATAAGAAATTGGCTATAAGTAATAAGAGATGGGCTATAAGTAATAATAAATGGGCTGTAAAATGAATAAATACAACAATAAGGGAATTAGTTCGAAAATACTGTTTTCTTTAGAATTTTGATATTTTAAATTTCATTGTTTTTGTGCGGGTAAAATTTCATTGAATTTAAATTAAGATATACTTAGATTTAAAATTAATTTGAATCTGGCTAGAAATTTCGGGTTGTATGCTGTTTGGGACAGATTTGGAGGCTGACTAGTGGGTATACTAGGTTGACGTGTGCTTTTGGTTTGTCAACTTAGTCCACAAAATATTCTAGTAGCAGTTACCGTTGGATGTTAATCCAATGGCCGTGCTGCTTCTTCAATATCTAATCTTCTTGCTCTAGCCGCCCAAACCAGCTCCGGTGGGACTGCCTGCTCCCGCCTCCCATGGCCGGCTGTGCTACCGCATAGGCCGCACCGCCCCACGCTACTTCATTGCTGGCCAGGCCATTCCTCTACTCACCCACACCTCCTGTTATTTTCCGGCGACGGAAGTTGAACTAGTAAACCCTCGTACTCCCCATCGCGTGGGAAACCATTTCCGAGTCTTCCCCGGCTCCATGTGTTCCCTTCCTAGGCCTCGCCGTCGTCCATCGCCATGGTGCTCTCGGCACGGCCTGGTCAACATAGTCAACGAACGACATCCATTGGACGTGGACTGTACGTGGAGAGGCTGACAACTGGGTCCACGACTGCACACAAGGAAATGCCTCCTTTTTACACGCAACATAATGATTCCTCCACCTAACAGCTGGGACCCACTGGAAGGGCCTCTGAATTTTGCGAAAAAATGTCCCCCCCGCTAACATGTCGGACCCACCAGCTATATCTTCGCACGCAAGGAAGTGCCTCCTTATTACGCACAAAAAAATGAATACCCCCTGCTAGATGGGACCCACCATAGTGGGAGGATGAGTTGTGGGCCAACTATTTTGATGGGGACGAAGGGCTTTGTCAACTTAGTCAATATGAACGATTCTAGCTCCAGTGACCGTACGATGTCCATCCAACGGCCGTAGTGCTTCTTCAACCTCTTGTCTTCTTGCTCCAGCCGCCCAAAGCAGCGCCGGTCGTGCCGCATGCTCCTGCCTCCCATGGTCGTCCATGGTGCCGTGGACGCCTCACTGCCCCCTACTATTCCCACCGCTAGCTAGGCCCTGCGGCGACGGCAGCCTCACACCGCAGCCGAACCATTGAACCCTCATACTCCTCTCCGCGCGGGCTTCCGCTGCCGCGTCTTCCCCGGCTCTGCGTCAACCCCTTCCTAGGCCTCGCCGTCATCCACCGCCTTGGTGCTCTCGGAGTGGCATGGTCAACATGGTCAAGGAACGTCTTCCATCGGACGTGGATTGTACGTGGAGAGGCTAACAGCTAGGCCCACGTCCGCAGCAAGGAAGTGCCTCCACCTGACAGCTGGGACCCACCGGACGGGCCACTGTATTTTGTGAAAAAAATATTTCCCCCTGACTGCTAGGACCCACCAACTACATCCTCGCACGCAAGGAAGTGCGTGCGGGCAAAAAAAAACGATTTGCCCCCCTAACTGCTGGGACCCACCTTCGCACGCAAGGAAGTGCATCCGGTCAAAAAAACGATTTGCCCCCTGACTGTTGGGACCTACCAGCTACATCTTCGCACGGAAGGAAGTGCGTCCGAAAAAAAATTTGCCCCCCTGACTGCTGGGACCCACCAGCTATATTTTCGCATGCGAGGAAGTGCCCCCTGACTGCTGGGACCCACCAGCTACATTTTCGCAAGCAAGGATGTGCCTGACAGTCGGGACCCACCTGGTCGAAGCATACGTAGCGTTGTCATTCTGGTCGCGAACGTGTACGTACATACAGGTGGATGTAGACGCGCGCACGTGTCGTAGTAGAGGCGCGCATGTGTCGTAGTAGAGGCACGCATGTAGCATGTACACATACGTACAACGGCCAGGGTGCAAGAAAGAAAATACGGCCACGTACGTACATATGGGCGGGGTCTCGAACACCTACTCGCGCATACGTACGGCCAGGGCTTGTGTACATGGCTGGGTCGGAACGGAGAAACAGCGTCGTCATCGTGTTCATGAGGAGCCAACCAGCTGGGTCGAAATGGAATGCATCGTCGTGTTCATCGGGAGGGCTTGGACAGAACAAGCAATGGAAACGAGGCCTGGCGTATCGCAGAATGGAGGAAACGGCCTTGTGTTCGACCGACCACGTTCGAAACGGGATCCTGTTCATCGGGTGGGGTCTGGCGTATCGCAAAACGGAGGAAACAGACCTCCTACGGTCGAAACGGGGGTCCTGTTGATTGGGAGGGGTGTGGCGTACCGCAAAACGGACGAAACGGACTTGTGTTGGAGTGCTACGGTCGAAATGGGGGTCCTGTTCATCAGGAGGGGTGTGGCGTACCGCAAAACGGATGAAACGGACTTGTGTTGGAGCCCTACGGTCGAAACGGGGGTCATGTTCAACGGGAGGGGTGTGGCGTACAGCAAAATGGGACTTCATGGGATATTGTTCATCTCCACCGTCGACCTCCTCCAGCCTCCACGGGCTACCGTCGACCTCCTCCAGCCTCCACAGGCTCTTGTTCATCCAGCCTCCACCGCGTGCTACTCCATCGGCTACTGTTCAACCACCACTCCACAGTCTACTGTTCACCCAGGCCTCCACAGGGTCGTCCTGTTCATCCAGGGCAACGCCACGGGGTCCTGCATCCACCCCCACCGCTCACTATTCATCCACACCCACCCTCCCACAACACTCATTGTTCATCCAATCGACCGTCTTCAGTTAGCAGCAGTAGCGAAGGAATCGCTCGATCGGGTTCAATTAACAGCCATCGATCGATCGCTCAGGTTCAGTTATGCGTAGCCTGCAGTGCAATCGCTCGGGTTCAGTTAGAGCCCAACGCCTCACTCGGGTTCAGTTAGAGCCAACGCCTCGCACACACGCGCGTACATGTATGAGAGAAACGCGCATCGCTCGGCCCCCGACTGCCCACCGTAACCGGGAACTCCCCCAAATTTTCCTCGCCCTCGCTTCAACCACAGTTTTTTCCATCATGGACAACCCAAAGAATGTCATGCAGCTGCGTCTTCGGCCCGCCCACGACAAAAAGCCCATTTTCTGTCATGATTTTTTGTCATAGAAGTAGGAGCCCACCACATCTATGATGATATTGGGTTTTGTCACAATTATCGTCATAGAAGTTTCATATGTATGACAGAAAAAAATTTCGTTCGTCCCAAAATGTCATGGATGTGTCTTTTTTTGTAGTTATACACTATACTAGTACTATTATTGTTCGACTTCCCGAAGAGGCGAACAGCCAAGCGCAAAGTTTACTAGTACTAGTACTACTACTATAGTCTACTACCAACAGGATGGAGGAGCTTCTGCACTCTTATTATATTTTTAAAATGTGATAAAGAAATCTTCAACACATTTGGTTCTCTTCGAGGTTTCTCGCATGTGATAATGGAAGTTGATTGCATGGAACACTCGCCACAATTCTCGCTTAATTCTGGCTCATATCCTGTTACAAATAGGAGCGCTCGGTAATATTTCCTCTTTTTTGTTATTTAGCATGTAAATAGGTCAGCAAACCTTGTGGCACATCTTTGTGCGAACCATGCTTGCTGCAATTTGAATGTGGCCGAGAGCTGGCTTGATGAAACACCTCGCTTCCTACTTCTTTTTTTGCGGGGTACCTCGCTTCCTAGTGACCAGTGTCTTGTTTGATTGTCCTAGGAATGCTTATATATGAATAAAGCTCTCTCATTTACCCACAAAAATGATTAAGCCATATTAACCGGAAAGGAGGGAGTATGGACTAGCACTACTTTTTGGTGTGTCCCGTCAACTCGCAGAATGAGGAGAAGCTTGCGGGACAAGGTGAATCTCGCTTACGCCTTTTGACTAATGCAACCTACCCTCGCCCAGGTGGTCGACATGCATCAATCCATTCGGTGTCAGATTGTTAGAGGCATACACTATAGTACCCAACATGCGGAGTGCCATCATTGTTTGACTTCACGAAGAGGCGAAGAGCCAACCGCAAGGTTTAGTAGTACGAGTAGTACTACTACTAGAACCGCATGGTGGAGCGTCTGCACTCTTTATTTTTTTAATCTCTAATAGAGTACACGTTTATTCCTTAGAAGGGCGGAAAATGATAGCCCGACATGTAATGATGATATCGATCAACCATGCTCGAATATATCTTGGCCTTCGTGTGAGCCTGTCTGTGTGTTCTCGCTCCTCGTCTCTCTCAAGGAACAGTGGGGTGGCCATTTTGCTGTCAATTGAGATCGGTTTGCTCACACTCCAGTCCCACATGTTATTGATATGCCAAGAGGAGGTGCGTTGACCGACTGGCCATACGCGTACTTGGTTTCGCACCTTCATACTACTCCTCCCTCTGCCACTGTTTACAAGGCCCGCTTAATTATGATGCATTTCTCTCAATGCATTTCCACCACCAGAGAGACTTTAGACGTGTTTGGTTTAATGCTCAATTAATTAGGGCGTGGTAACCGCAATCAAGTCCACAATTTTCTCTCGATGTACTACTACAGATTGGAGTAAGTGCATGCATGTGTGTACCCGAGGTGGAAGCACTGCATGCATGTGTGTACGCATTATTTGCTCTAGTAATAGACGCCGTGCTATAACTACCAATGCTATTTTTCAGGCCTATCGCTAGTCGCCTTGGTCCCAAAGATTTTTTCTTTTTCTAAAGCGCGCTCTATAAACAGTGACGAATGGGTAGTATGAGCGGATTGAAAGAAGAGCGTATTGATGGTTGCTTCTTCCGAGCAACTTCAGTGGGAAAGGTGGGGCTTATGATTTGACTGCTCATTACTCACTATTAATGCGGCGCAACGACCGGGCTGAGTCTCCCATGCGGTTGTGCACTACGCCCTCGGTTCTTAAATATACTCCAGAGTATTTGTCTTTCTAGAAATTTCAATGAGTGACTACTCAAATATTTGTCTTTTTAGAGATTCACATGGACTACTACATATGGATGTATATTGACATATTTTAGAGTGTAGATTCACTCATTTTGCTCCGTATGTAGCCACTTGTTGAAATCTCTAGAAACACAAATATTTAGGAACGGAGGGAGTACCCATACGAAGGAAAATGAGTGAATCTACACTCTAAAATATGCCCATTTGAAATTTGTAAAAAGACAAAATATTTAGAACGAAGGAGTATAATTTTCACATGGACCCGGATGCTGAAGAGGCTTCTGGCAATGCTATCAAGCTTCCAGCATTTTTGTTTACATAAATGACATACTATACAAATAATTTTCTAGCGACATGAAATTGTACAATTGTATGAGCTTTCAGCTTTTGTTTCGTGTGTCTTTCCATCGATGCTCTTTCAGAAACAATAAAAACTTACTTCCTTGCTAATGCATCTCAATTATTAGCAGATCAGAGCTAATATTTACATTACAACTGAAGAAAAAGTTGTGAGAAGGTGTTAAATTAAAATTGATCCATGCTTTCATTGGCAGCAACGTCCCCCCAGCTCTGTCTAAATCAACAAGGCATGTTGGGGAAAAAAGTAGCTGTCTGGAGCATGTAACATTCCGATCATTTTGTGCAGTTCCACTAAAATAGAGCTGAGCATCCCTGTTCCAAATATATTAAGTGTGATTACAATAATAGAGGACTACTGATGAAACAATAAACACACAAAAAGAAGTCGGTCACCTTGGCAGTCTCTCTTAAGACTAACTAGTTGGAGAAGATTAGGCTCGGAGTTGGATGGGGAGGATAGAGCAAAACCAATCTCCTTTTGTGCAGTCGCACTGAAATGTAGAGACGTTTCCTGTGTCACATTTTAGTACAACTGCACAAAACACTCTTAAGAAAAAAGTGATTTGTGTAGTTCACCAAAAGGTCGCAATAGAAACGAGGTGAAATGGATAGCCCTGATTGCAAAAAGAGGTAGAAAGGAAACAATTACTGGCCAATAAAAGTTGATGACACATGCGACGACAAAAAAGAAGCATATTCATTATCCTAAGGGAAGATATAAACACGGTTGTGTTTGTCTAAAATGGTGTGAGGACGAGATTGCAATACAGAAGGTACGCCAAACAAGCTACGTTTTGGGCAAAGAACTATGGAAGATCCACATGCAGAGATGTGGGAAGACGGGCAGTGGAGCAAGGCCAGAGGGGATACCTGGAGGTTATCGGGATGTAACTAGGTGAGCGGCGACGGGCGGAATCTGCCCATACTGTGGCAGCGAGCAGGTGGCGTAGGCCCTACCGCACCGGAGCTTGGTCAGAGAGAACGACGTGTACCGTAGATCGGGACGTGCTGCCTCGGCACCGTCAAACGGAGAAACGATGCACTTCCTGCCTTTCCGCCATCGGACGGGATGCGGCCGGATCAGTGACCAACTGTGTGTGTGTGTGTGTGTGAGAGAGAGAGAGAGGCCACCGCAGCCTTGTGTGAGATACAGTGAAGAGACACAAACCAGGCAGGCAGGCTCCATTGTATATAGTGGAGCGGACTACATTTTTCTCCATAAAAATCGTTTTTTATTCTGTGTACGTGCCATTGATCGACATAACTTTGTTTAAAAATAACCAGGCAGGTAGGCAGAATCAGTGATCAAGTCGAACTTTGTTTCGTGCACGCGTGGGACACGACGTCCGTAGGTAAACAACCGCTACACGCATTCAAATTAGCACGTGGGCTGCCATTTCGTATGGAAATGAGCTCTACCGTGTACCCATGCGGGTGTGGCTGGGCACGAAGCGCGAGTATGTGCATGGTGCACCTATTCTCTTCTTGTATATGTACACCACCTTTGTGGGGTTGTGTGAGAGAGGTAAAAAACGTAGAGACATATTGTGTGTGGGTTCATGAGAGTTTTTTGTGTGTGTGGGGGGGGGTCAATCAAAAACTGTAACATATGCAATGTGTGTGAAATAGAGTCCTGGATATATCATATATATAGAGGCAGCGATCCACGAGAAGAGAGTGGAGGTATCATTGGCTTGAGGTGTCCATGGAATTGGATAGAGGGATAATGTGTGTTTGTGTGTGCGCGCGCGATCAATAAAGAGTGCCATCGAATTTGTGTGTGCCCACGTCAAATATATAGAGTGGATGGCCTACTGGAACGTGAGAGGGGACATGTGCAGTTTGCCTCTGTGGCATGGATACCTACCTACAGCGCTCGACTATCGATGTGTGGGGGCGGGGAGGGAGGCCTAATTAACTATAGAGGTACAATGGCTGGTATATGTGTGGAGGAGGAGAGAGGCGTACCTCATGTATCAAGGGAGATCGATCTACCTCATGTATTAAGGGAGATCGATCGGCATCCATGCATATGTGTAGGAGAGGAATAAGGTTAGGATAGAGACAGAACTAGAGTGTTGGAGGGATGGTAGTGGAGTTGCTTCTAACAAATGGTCGGGTAGGCTTGCTAGACAAACGAAGGGCAGGACTGCAATATTGATAAAAGAGGGGATGGCTGCCTGTCTGTGCATGTGCTTGTGAGAGACGGGTCAGGAGGCATGCATGAATGATGAGGGGGGACGGTATGGCTGTGTTAAGGAGACGTAACTACATAGGAAGATCAATCGTCCTTTGTCAGAGAAAGGAGAGACATAACTTGTGAGGTACGTCGATAGATGGGGGGCGATAGTTAAAGTCGACCTAGGTATATGTTGGGAGATCGATCGGTATACATGCATGTGTGTGTTAGAAGCAAATGAGGCACAAGGAGAAGTATAGAGAGAGAGGGATGCATCTAGGAGGTGGTGTGAGAGACATACTATATCGAGGGGGAAGGAGTGTGCGAGTACGAGATCGATGAAAAGAGTGGTGGGAGTGAGGCATGGATGATGATCAGAGAAGAGGGGAAGCTTTTGTTTGTGCTAGGCACACCTAGCTAGAGAGGCATATATATCAATGTGTGCCGTAAAGAAGGAGTTTGGGGGCCTACACACACCATGGGTGAACAACCTAAAGTGAAAAGACGAATTTACGCGATGGAGCTAGAGAATTATGAGGGAGGGTGAGAGGGATGCGGACGTGTGCATGCACGAGAGAAAGTTAGTGCTAGCTACAAAGATAAGAGGATTGTGTGGGTGTAAAAGACGAATAGAGATCATACTTCATTATAAAAAGTGAATTCAGATATTTGAAGAATTTATCATAGTGTTTTAAACCGACGGATGTGTGAATATATATAATGGTGATACACATGGTGAGGTTATGAACATGTTATACTACATATAATATATTTTATCTCTACTCTTATAAAAAACGGAGTTGTTGATGATGATGTACCTGCCATCCTGCAATATAGGCCATCCAATTTATATCTGACAGATAGGAAGGAAACTATGGCTATTTTGAAAAAAGATACCCATACCCCTCTCCATATTTGCAAATTAGGCCTCCCCTTGATCATGTTGATCTTCTGTCGAACGCATGGGCATCTTGCTAGTACTACATATAATACATAGAACATTGATTATAATTTGGGCTAATGTGTGGCTTTTGCAGCTCGGGTCTAAATACTTGTCAAAATGTAGGGGCGGGGCACTATACTTTGTGTGATAAACACGGTGTACGTATGGAACATGGTTTAGATTATGATTACATAGTTAGTACGTAAAATGTACTATTATTTGGAATCAACATCAAGTGTATTAAAAAAATAGAATTCGAGTTCATGTAGTACACATAGTTCATATCTATCGCTATAGTAATCATGTGGTGGGTTATTAAGGTAATACACGAATGATGGTTGAAGTTGGCAAAAATCATGATTGTAGATTCTTATTGAAATAGAGATACGAGTTAAAATTCAGTTCGAATTGCAGCGGTAGTATAGACATTTGGAATGCACCAAAATGTTGGTAAGTAGGTTACATGCATTATACA
This sequence comes from Triticum dicoccoides, assembly GCF_002162155.2. Classification (NCBI taxonomy): domain Eukaryota; kingdom Viridiplantae; phylum Streptophyta; class Magnoliopsida; order Poales; family Poaceae; genus Triticum; species Triticum dicoccoides. The sequence goes on along the minus strand of NC_041391.1, from coordinate 90,517,295 downwards.
GCAATCGAAAAAATTTAATTGGACATAACATGGATTCATACTCCCCCCTTCCATTTATATAGGGTGTAATGAGTTTTTTAAGACCGCCTTTGACTATTGACAAGATTAATAGTACATGACATGCACAATGTGAAAATTATATCATTGAAGCAACCTTTCACATACGAATTGAACGGTGTGCTTTGTGTAAGTTGCATGTAATATATTATTGCTCTAATATTTGGTCAAACTTAGCATCGAAAAACGCATTAGGCCCTATATAGATGGAAGGAGGGAGTAGCTTTGAATAGCATTTGTATAGTAAAACGGGGCAAGAGTCTCTCTTTGTGTGATGTGAATAGTTTTATTTTTTTTGTTTTCTTTTTGGTTGAGGGAAGTGTGAACTGATTTGGTACGTACAAGTACAATATTAATACACGTTAGGCTTGTCCCTAAAATTCAACCCGCATCTTGTTATATCCCGAAAATTCAGATATCGTGCTCCCAAAACTGGCGCCTTCACAATCCGCGCCTTGCTATCCCGAAATTATACGCGCGCGAAAACTCCCTCTAGCTGCCAAATCCCGACACGTGAAATCCCCCTTCTAACCCTGAGCCTAAAGGGCCGCTAGTTCAAATCGGAGGGGAGTACTTTTGTAACACACCCAACATTTTGGACAAGCGCGTCCCTAAGTCATGGTTCACCCCCTCCCATTGCCCCCTTTTCGCCATTCGAAATCCCAGGACGCCATAACCTCTCCGCTCCAGCTACAAAACCCCACCTCCTCCCCCTGCCACCTCACTGCTGCCAAGTCGGAGCCTCTTCCCTGACGATGTCGTCCACCGCAACAGCTCGACATCCCTCATCCACCTCCCCGGATGAGGATCCGTCATCCATCTCGTCGTCCCGCCGGTTCAGCCGCCCCATCGTCCACCTCCAAGGAGCTGCTCCGACGATCGCCTCGTCTATCGCGACTGCTATTCCCACAGCACCGCCTTAACCTACTCCACCGGAACCGCGGCATCCTCATTGACTCCTCGGACTAAGCTGAGGCCTACTCGGCGCCACCAAAGAGATTGTACACTCATCGCATCGCACCTTCTCCTTAACCCGACCTCCCGGTGCTGACGGTGCTCCATCCCGCACCCCCATGGAGCGGCTGCCTTGAAGCTGGCGCTGCGCGCGACATCTCCACGGCGGCTCTCCCCCAGTGCAAGGGCCCCTTCGGCAGCAGCGTCCATACCAGACGGATCTTCTGCTGCTGCTCCGGCTCTCGCTCGCTCTCTCGCGCTGCTGCTACTACTACTCCAGCTCTCGCTCGATCGCTCGCTCGCCCAGCTGCTGCTGCTCCGGCTCTCGCTCGCTCGCCCAGCTGCTGCTACTCTGTCTCTCGCTCGCTCGCGCTGCTGCTGCTGCTCTCCCCCTTGCTCGTGCTGCTGCTCTGCTCCGATTTATCTATACTTCAG
>NC_041391.1:90507225-90515349 GCF_002162155.2 Triticum dicoccoides | reverse complement strand
GGGCGGCCTAGAGGGCTGGCCGGGGCAGCGGCGGGCTGACGGTGGGGAGTTGTTTCGGGGCGGCGAGGCGGCGCTGGTGCCGGTGGTTCGGCCGGTGGTGGCTGGCGGCTCAGGGGGGTGCAGGTTGAAGATGAACTGCAGGCCCTCCCTAAACTACATGTCAAGTGCCTCTCTGCTACCATTGCATTCAGTTTCGATAGTAACATTCAGATTCCACAGTAAATTTCAGTTTCGATAGTTAAGTTCAGAGTCAACTGTTTTTACCTCATCTGTTGTAGTCATGTGGTTTTTGGTGATGTAAATGTTACATCTATTGGAGATGCTATTAGAATTCCACTTGGGATTGACGATGTCTGTCTTGTGCTGCTTCAGCCTTGACGTCTTACGGCTCACCGGAGCTGCTCCAACGACAGAATGATCCATCACAACAGAGCAGTGCCCTGGACGCCGTCTGCAGATTCCTCATATCTTCGACAGCCACCTCTGCTTCAACTGCTTCAGTGACTAACCCAATGATGCTGAGGTCGACATGGCTACGGCAAAGAGGTTGTACACTTGTTGCATCACTTATTACTATACATTCATGTTGATCCATTAGGGCTATTTTGGTTCAACGGAAAAACATAGCAATAGGGAATTTTCCAATGGCGCTCTACTATTCAATTATTCATGCATTTTGTTGAAAGGAATGAAGCAAAACATCCACCTGGACCTAGTTTTCAAAATCCTATGCATGAAAACAAGACCAAGTGCATTAGTGGCAGAATAACATTCTAACTGTACATGCTTTCATATGGTTTCACTTTATTTTGGCCATGTTTCTTTGCATTTCTCTGCTTTGCAATTCCTGTAAAACAAACACCCAAGTTGATAGAAATCTTGTGTTTACAAATGCTCTCTTTACCATGTGCATTCCTATCCTATCCCAGTGTTTTTCCTATCCCTGCGTTTTAAGAATCATGCAAGCCAAATGAGCCCCTACAGAATTACTTCAGTTATAGGTAGGTGTCGAAGGGAACTTTGTGTGCTTTGTCCTGCTCATGCCGCGACGTCGTCCACCTCACTTGAGCTGCTCCATCGATAGAAGCATCCACCAAACCAGACATCACGACTCCTGACCATCTTTCGCCGCCTCAGATCTCCTTCCCTACCGCCGGCGCCGACCGCAACGGCATCACCATCATCGACTCAGCAGATGAACCTGAGGAGTACACGGGTCCACAAGAGAGGTCGCACTCACTACAAGAAATATGTCAACTTGTGACCACCACTATTGGTCACTGAAAGGTCACAAATTTCCATTTGCGACCTTTTTGTGACCAAAAATAGAAGGTCAAAAGCTGGCCGTCATAAACTGACTATAGCGACCTTTCTTCTGGAATGGTCGAAGACTTACGACCAAAATACGTCTATTGTTTTGTTTTTGTCACTAGCAACCTCCCCAGGCCACGTAGGCATCCAGCGTGGCAAGCTGATGTGGCACAAGATTCAGCCCGGTCCAATTCGGTTTTCTACATGGTCCTAGCCCAACAATTCGGCCTTTCTATATATTTTTTCTTGATTAATTTTGGTCAACTACATGGGCCAGGCCCAACATTGAAGCCATTTTATTTTTGGGCCGTAGCCTTTTTAGTCCATTGATTTTTATAGTTTCAGCCATTATACATTGGGGTACCACTAGTAAGCCAGCCCCACATGTCATGCTTATCTCAAAATATGTCCCACATGTCAGAAATTTCGAAATTTATCAAACAACCATTATAACTTGGACCCGCTTGTCATGTTTCCATTTCACGGGTATTCAAATCACATACACAATCATTGTTTTGAACATACTAGAGAGCAAATGAAATTCGTCCAAAACAAGACTACATTAGTCTATCACAATTCAGTATACTACAACCCAGATATGCGTACAATTACAACACATAATATGCTCCTCTTTGTTGATATGATTCACAGCTTCGGCCTTGGATTCACACTTCACCTGTGCAAAGAATAAGAATGAAAATATAAGAATAAGAATGTGTTCATGGAGTGATCCAATAACTTATAAGCAAGAATTGACATCAAATGCCATGTAGATAAATAGTATGACTAACACTAACCAGTACGTGTTCATGGAGTGACAAATGTTCTCACTAGCTAGGATTTTTTTGGTATATAGTATACTGACATGTGCACCTCTAACTAAATTGATCATAGAAATGAAAAGAACTGTAAGCATGTTTTTTTGGGTATATAGTATACTAACATGTTCATTCAGAATCCAGGCAACAGCAGATACACACCAGCAGATACACATTCAGAATCCAGTCAAATTTTAAGCAACAGGAGAACAGATCTAACAGACCAGACGATAATCAGCATGCATCAGGATTTATGGTTCTAGCAAAAAAGTGGCTGACTAACAAACTAGATATGCTTTTGCAGACTAACAAAATGGCAACAAACATACTAATCAGATTGATTCATTCAATTAGGGCTTGTTATAGATTATACCCATCTAATTTATTCCCATCTAATTTATACAAAATGGCAGCAAACATACTAATCAGATTTATATTAACAAACTAGATATATTCCCATCTAATTTATTCCAATGGATTAGGCCATGTTAGTACTAAACCTACAACATTCTAATTACCTGCAACTAATCAGTAGCATACATGACATCAAAGGGATGCAAACTAGATAATTTAGTAGTCATCTACAGCACAGAACAGTAGGCATTCTAACTTGCAGCAGAAAATCAGTAGCTAGATGACCACCAACAACACAAATCAGCTCAAACACTCGGTCCTCGATGTGGCGTACAGCAAGTAATAAGCCATGGAACCGAGGCCAAACTATAGCATCACAGAAAACAGAGGGGAACAAAGGGGTGGAGGGGCTCACCATGGGGGTGCTGCTGCTGCTCATCCATGGTCGGTCGTCCTACATCCATCCAGCGACAACTGCTCATTCATGGCAGGAAACCACATCACATCTCAGTCAAAGGAATGGAGGCTAAGGGAAGAAGAAGAAACTAAAGGTAAGAAGACCTGGATGGCGTCGCAGCAGTGGTGGAGGGGCGTCCTCCATGGGCGCCGCCTCTGCGTCCACCACCGGAAACATCTCGTTCAGGTCCTTGGCCCGCAGCGCCTGCACGCACCAGATTAGATCACAACGCGGCGTCAAAGCTAGAGATCGATGCAACTTCAATTCAAAACAGGATATCAAAGAACAATGTATAGAAGAACTTGCCATTTAGTTCTGCATGATCATCACGGTCTACAATAACAATACAGCATGGCCTTCTGGTTCTGTAGCTAATCAGCGCCAAGAGTAGATCTCCGAGGTAATTGCAGTGCCTTGTAATGCCCCTAAATGCAACAAGTAGGGCTTGTTAAAGTATTTTTACATTCATTCAGGACAGCAGCTTTTCTTTTTCTTGCAAAAGGACAGTAGTTAACAAGTATAATTACTCCCAAGAAAAGGTTTGAAAAACCCAACATGTCTAGGAAACAACTGTTCAGTAAAGTGCAGCGGCAAGATAAATCTGTCATGCACATCATTTAAGCAAAAAGTGTTCCAACTAGTATGGAACCACATATTTGTTATCTGTGTATCTACACACCTTTTGGTGTCCTTGCATTTTTTCTTCGTTCGACTAAACAAGACGGGCTGAATGTTCAGAAGAGAAATGAGGGGATTTGGGCTGTGCGAATCGGATCAACCTTGAAGGCCGCCGGTGAGCTTGACCTGGACGCCCTTGTCGACGAACTTGCCAGGTCGAGCGTCGTCTCCTTGCGCCTTGCCTGAGTAAAAAAACAAACAAACAGCACATCATCAACGGGACGCTCGTACCAACATGAATCGAATCATCGAACCAGCCCGCAGCACCACCTTACCATCTCAGGGACGCGGACCGAGGGGTAGCCTGGGCGGACCAAGGAGGAAGACGTAGGCGCTGGGCGTTGAAGATCTGGCGGCACGCATACAGTAGTCGGGGGGCTCCTCTTCTCGCTTGTCTATGAATCTCGCACGATCTGCTCCGCGGGCAGGCGTCTTCGTTGGAGCAGCGAGGCGAACGGAGTAGTTAGCGTGTTCGTTGATGGTGAGGCAGGCGGCCGCCGATGGCGAAGATGGCTGGAGCAGCGAGGCAACATGGGTGGGGCGGCGGTGGTGGATGGGCGGCAAAGGTGGGGGATGGGAGGGTGCAGACCGGCGGCGAGGGGACAGTGAGATGGCGGTGATCTGGATCGGGGAGGAGTAGTGGATCGGGATCAGGGAGCAGCAGTGGGAGGCAGCTGTAAGCGCTAGGGTTGAGAGGGGTTTGCTGCAAGAGAGAGCGAGAGAGAGAAGCTAGATTGGGAAGGGGGCGGTGGCGAGGAGATGGGGACGAGGGAGGAAGGGGTCGACGGGGGGAGGGGTCGATCTGAGCTAGGGTTTGGGCTGCGGGTGGTGGGTATCTCTTTTTCTTTTATTTTTTTTCTTTTCTGTAGATAGATGGATGGATGGATGTGGGATGGAGAGATGGATGGATGGATGGATGGACGCCATGTCATCGATCCATGGACAGAGTTATGATTGGTTCAGAAAATCAGTGATGTAGAATAGTTTTTAAGTACTAAAAATAAAGAGATTTTATGAAGTAGCTATCAAAAATATTTTGCAAAAGGGCACCACACAAATTTTCACTAGAGTTAGACCACATTTTATGGATTAGGACCAATTTGTATGCATTTTTCATATTTCTAGCTATTTTTAATCATTTTTGGAGTGCTCAAAATGGTTTTTTTTGTGAAGGAACTACCAAATAATTGTTGCAAAATTGGACCAAATCATTTTTCTAAAACATTAGGCCATATTTAATGCACAATTGACCAAATGGTTGGGTGTCAAAAGCTTTTATCCACCTCTCGTGAAAAAGACAAATTTCATCGATTCAGTAGGAAGCGGGTCAAATTTGAACTGCAGCTACCTCGTAGTTTCCTCTTTATTTAAAAAAAATCATTTCTAGGTACATAAGTATCTATTTAATCAGAGAAACACCAAAAAAATTCCAAGATTCAACCACTAGCTAGGAACGGTCATTCCCGTCGTTTTGACCGCGTTTTGAAACGGGCATAAAAAATTCAAAAAAAATCAAAAAATTGGGAAACCTTCGCATTGTTTCATTTTATGTGGCCAAGTTCCCAGCAAAAATAACGAACTTGTAATATGGGAACTATTTTAAAAAAGTGTTCTCAGAAATGAGCTATCATCTCTCAAGATTCATGGCTTTCAAGGCAAATGATCAAACTTATGGCCACATTCATGGCATAGTTTGTTCAAATGATCTCATATTGTGCACAAGGGTGCATATTGGAATGGCAAACAATGTTGCCTAAGGAAGTTTTCATTTTCTTTGGTCGAAAAAACCATTTTTCATTTTTCGAGTGCCCGAAAGGAGGTTTTTTTGTGAAGGAACTACCAAATAATTGTTGCAAAATTGGACCAAATCATTTTTCTAAAATACTAGGACATATTTAATGCACAATTGACCAAATGGTTGGGTGTAAAAAGTTTTGATCCACCTCCCGTGAAAAAGACAAATTTCCACCGATTCAGATGGAAGCGGGTCAAATTTGAACTGCAGTTGCCTCATAGTTTGCTAGTTATTTTTTCAAAAAATGATTTCTAGGTACACAAGTATCTATTTAATCAGAGAAACACCGAAAAAAAATCCAAGATTCAACAACTAGCTAGGAACGGTCATTCCCGCCGTTTTGACCGCATTTTGAAACGGGCATAAAAATTCAAAAAAAAAAAAATTGGGAAACCTTCGCATTGTGTCATTATATGTGGCCAAGTTCCCAGGAAAAATAACAAACTTTTAATACGGCAATTATTTTAAAAAAGTGTTCTCAGAAATGAGCTATCATCTCTGAAGATTCATGGCTTTCAAGCCAAATGATCAATCTTATGGTCACATTCGTGGCATAGTTTATTCAAATGATCTCATATTGTGCACAAGAGTGCATATTGGAATGGCAAACAATGTTGTCTAAGGAAGTTTTCATTTTCTTTGGACGCAAAAAACCATTTTTCATTTTCCGAGTGCCCGAAAGGAGGTTTTTTTGTGAAGGAACTACCAAATAATTGTTGCAAAATTGGACCAAATCAATTTGATAAAATATTAGGATGTATTTAATGCACAATTGACAAAACGTTTGGGTGTCAAAAAATTTGATCCACCTCTGGTGAAAAAGACAAATTCCCGTCGGTTCAGCTGGAAGCAGGTCAAATTTGAACTGCAGCTGCCTCATAGTTTGCTATTTATTATTTCCAAAAATCATTTCTAGTTACATAAGTACCTATTTAATCAGAAATACATCGTTTGATGGAGAGACATCGAGGTTTCGACGGTGGCCGAGGGCCCCAACTCTAGAGCGCGTAAGCTCGCATGCCCGCCGCGTGGTCACCGCGTGACCGTGGCGTTGCCATGTGTTCTCGGCGGCCTAGGCATATCTAATGGTTTGGGAACTCCCCAGGTAGGTGCTAGGAAGAAAATCACAACATAAGATTCTCACGAGGAGACCGATCGATGCTTAAACATGAATAAGCAGCCAAGTGTTTGATTAGCGGTACGGGAAATGTACATGGCTAATGGCCGTGAGTTTTGGCTGAGGATGATCAGTTACTAAGAAGACCGTCTTCACAAATTTTCAGCTCAAAAGGAGGAGCCTAGGTGGTACTTGCTTTGCAAACCACCAAACTGGACATAAATACGAATGTTGAAGCTCGGCTCAAAATAATGAATGGATTGAGCTGGCATTTGGTGGAGGATGGTTATTTGGGCATAGGAAAACACTGTAGAAAATGGATACTATTTGGACATGCCAAAGTGGTACTTCCTTCACAAACTGTTGTTTTGAACAGAATAGGAAAATGAATATTTTTGAATTATTTTTGAACTAGGAAAGGAAGGTTTTTACATATTTGACAAAGATATGACCGACAGAATTTATGAGATTTGTTTGGGAATTTTGGGAATGACAGAAATATAGGTTGCTTCACAACCTAGGGCAAAAACTGCCACATGGACATGACACATAGGCAAAACTGATGAGATGGCGCCTAGTCCTCGCAACCCACCACAATTTACAAGGCTATGACCATCTATATTGGTCGTTAACAACTAGAAATAAGGCAGCGGACTAGCGCTGTTTGCTTTATGACCATTTCGTGTAAGGAAATTATGACCTTTCTGACCAAAATGGTCGCAATGGTTTAGGGTTTGGAGCCCCCCGGACAGCTTTTGACCAATTGGTTTAAAATGGTCATAAATTTATGACCATTTCTTCCAGGGTCACTGATAGAAGGTCATAAGTTGACATATTTCTTGTAGTGACTCTTTTGTTTCTGCTTATGTTATGCATTGCTTAAAATTACCTGCTACTTTATCGTCCTATTCACCTCTTGGACTCCAAGTCAGGTCCAAATTAATGTTCAAACTTGAGTTCCAAATTAGTTGTGGGGCACATATCGAGGCAGCAATGAATAGTATGTCTGTCTAATATCTAGTTCACCTAGGTTATGCCTATGTTGTTCATCTTGAACTACTGGAATCGCTCATTTTGCCATCCACCACGTCTTTGTCGTTGGCCAGCTGACGGCAAAGAGGCTCTTTCCCGTCGGCTTCCACAAAGTGGACGACAAAGAAAGTACGGATGGCAAAAATGCTATTTGTCGTCAGCTGCTTCTTTGCCGTCAGTTAGTTAATGGCAAAAAGCTAGAAGGCAGACGACAAAGAGCCAGGTGGGCCCCACAGGGCATGTGGTGGCTAGGTCAGATTCTTTGCCGTTAGCTAGCAAACGGCAAAAGAGGTGATTACTTTGCCGTCTGCTGGCCGACAGCAATGTTAGTCCTTTGCCGTCTGCTTGCGGACGGCAAAGAGGAGACGTGGGCTAGCCCTAACGGTGGCCTTCGTTGCCGTCTGCTAACAGATGGCCAAGAAGGCCCACTTAACGGGCCGAGCCATCTCCCCCCCCTCTCTCTCTCTCCCTCGCATGCGCCCGCCTCGATCTCCTCTGTCGCCGCCGCCGGCCATTCCCGTCCCGTCGGCCTACCGCCCCGCCGCCCCGTCGCCCCGCCGTG
>NC_041391.1:90501658-90506857 GCF_002162155.2 Triticum dicoccoides | reverse complement strand
CCCCGTCGCCCAGCCGCGCCCCGTCGCCCCGCCGCCTAGCCGTGCACCGTCGCCCTGCCGTGCCCCATCGCCGGAGAGGCCTGCGCAGGGCCGCCCCGCTGTCGGACCCCTCCTCAAGGTCCCTACATCGCCCCGCCCCACTGCCGTCCTCCTCGCTGCGGCCCCTGCCCCGCCCGGCCCCACCGGCAGACCTCACCGGAGAAGAGGTATTTTTTTGTTTTTTTCCTGTTTTTTTGTTCTCTATTTCCTTGATTTGTTTTAGGTTAGTGCTAGGTTTATATAGGTGTAGGTAGTGCTAGGTTTAGGTTTAGTTTAGAGTTTTTAGGTTTAATTTAGTGGTAGGTTTAGGTGTAGTTTTGATTTTTTAGGTTTAGGTTAGTGCTAGGTTTAGGTGTAGTTTTTTCCTGTTTTGTTTTAGGTTAGTGCTAGGTTTAAGAATAGGAAAAAGGAGTAGGAAGAAGAAGAAGAAGAAGAAGAAGAAGAAGAAGAAGAAGAAGAAGAAAAGGAAAAAAGATAAAGAAGAAGAAGAAGAAAAGGAAAAAAGATAAAGAAAAAGAAGAAGAAGAAGAAGAAGAAGAAGAAGAAGAAGAAGAAGAAGAAGAAGAAGAAGGAAAGGAAAAAAGATAAAGAAGAAGAATAAGAAAAAGAGGCTTCCTTGGTGTCGATGGTACCCTAAATAGTAAGTATCGTTAGTGCGAGGTACATGTGGCCGACGGTGTCGAATACTACATCCACGTCCCACATGTGACACAGGGATCCTGTGTCCAGTAGCAACAGTTCTCGGCGTCGATGGCAGTCGAACACCATTGCGAATTTGTCTAGCAGCCTCAGAGATGATGATTGAAACCTAAGTGTTGAAACTTGAAACACCGAAACTAACTCAAGTCGGTTTGGTTGTTTGAAATTTTAAAATTTGGTTTTAATCCTCACCATAGAGGCTGCCAGACAAATTCGCCAAGCTGTTGGACCATCATCGGCCACCAGAACTATTGTTGCGGGACGCCGGGTGCCGACCTCACTTGTGGGATGTGGATCTGGTGTTCAACGCCGACCGCCTCATGTACCTTGCACCGATGGTAGTGGCTATTTAGTTTACCCGGGGACGAGCGGGTTAGAGGGTTCCTCGTTGTCGATGGTACCATAAATAGCAAGTATCGTTAGTACGACATACATGTGTCCATCGGTGTCGAATACTTGCTATGTTACTCATCTTTCGATTTAAATATGCAGTTATTTCATCGTTGCGAGGGTCTAGTGTTCGACGAGCTCCGCCCTACGTTCGTTGGTGAGCACAAATGACATTTCCTCCTCCCCCTTCATTTGCTCTATTCCGGTCTTCGTGCCGATGAAACTTGCTACCTATAGGTGTGAATGATCATTATGCGTAACCACTATGCATCTCTCGTTCAAAAGGGTTTCATATATAAATATGCATGCATTTGCATATTTATAATCGTGATTCTTTCGAATTGTCCAACGTTATCCATGGACAGCCCGAGTATGTGTAGATTGGGTTCGTTTTCCCATATGGCCAGCTCCGGATCCGATGCAGAATTTCATCAGTGCCTCCCTGTTGCTCTCTGGGTACACATCCTCTCTGCTTATAACCGAGACATGTATCAGGAGAACAGCGGGGAGGTGCTACCGAAATTTTGTGTCAGTTCCGGAGCAAAGCATGGGAAAACGAACCCGATCTACACATACTCTGGTGGGATTAGGACCTATCCTTACCTATTAGCGTGTATGTTGCATGGACGTAATAAAACTAACAAACTCCATTAACTGATGGATATGGTTTGTTTAATTATGTATATATTTCTTGTGTGTCCAATAAGAAGTCAATATGAGTGATCGTGCATGGATGTACACCGGTTAAACTAGTTAGTATGTTTGGACCGACGAATGGTTAACAAAAACTAAGGGGTTTGTTAGAGCCGCATTTGCAAATGGCCAGAAATTTAGCTGGTGCCCCTATGTCCGGTGCAACAACTATAATCAGACGGATGAGCTTTAAATGAGTAAACACCTGCAGATGTTTAGTTTTATGCCTAGTTACATGGTCTGGACATTACATGCTGAGTCTGCCCAAGGTGCCAGAGCCGAGGTGGTTCGTCGTTGCACCGACGAGCATGGTACCGGGACTGCAGACATGTGCAAGACTTTGACGATGCTGGGGACTCGGCCGAGGAGATGGAGGAATCTGCAAAGGTCTTCACTGAAATGTTGGAGTCCTCAAAACGTCCTCTCCACGAGCACACTGAGCTTTCTCAGCTGGATGCCATCTCACAAATAATGGCTTTGAAGGCTCAATTCAACTTGGGCAGAGAATGCTACGACAGAATGATGACAGTTTTTGGACAATTTCTACCCAAAGGCCATGTGCTACCTCCAAACCTGTACCAGTCAGACAAAATCCTCAGTGCTCTTAAGATGCCCTATGAGAAGATACATGCCTGTGAGAAAGGATGTGTCTTATTTAGGCTTCAGTATGAGGACTTCTACTATTATCCCATTTGCAATTCTTCCAAGTATGTTGTGGTAGACAACGGTATGGGTGAGAAGACGCATACCAAAATACCCGTTAATGTTCTTCGGTATATGTCAATCGTACCAAGACTTCAACGTCTTCTCATGGTCGACGAGACGGCCAGACAGATGACATGGCACAAAACGGGAAAAAGAATCAAACTAGATGCAGATGGGAATGTGATGATGGTGCACACGTCGGATGGTGAAGCATGGTGAAACACTTCGATGCATTACATAAGGAAAAAACGGCAGATCCAAGGCATCCTCGAGTCGCCGTCAGCATAGATGGGTTCAGTGTGTTTGGTCAGATGGCAGCCCCATATAGCTGTTGGCCTGTGTTTTTCATTCCACTCAATCTCCCCCCGTGCAGATTATGCGAAGAAAGAACATTTTCGTGACGTTGATAATTCCAGGGCCCAACTATCTGGGGAAGAATACGAATGTGTACATGCAGCTGCTTAAGGACGAATTACAAGAAGCTTGGGTTCAAGACATACGACGCCTTTAGCACAGAGAACTTCATAATGCATGCCTGGTACACGTACTCGACGCATGACTTGCCGGCGTATGCACTATTCATTGGCTGGTGTGTGCATGGAAGGTTCCCATGCCCCACATGCAAGGGAACTCTTGAGTTTCGTTGGCTGACGGCGGGTCACAAGTATAGTTGCTTTGACTTGCATAGAAAGTTTCTAGATCCTCGCCATAAGTTCAGGAAAGACAAGAAGAACTTTATGAAAGGTAGAGTTGTCAACCACTCTACACCACCTGCGTTGACAGGCCAACAGACCATAGATCAGTTAAATGCTCTCGAGCCAGATCCAGAACTTCCATGGTATTTCAAGGGGAATAATAAGGAACACGCTTGGACTCAGAAGACATGCTTCTGGGATCTGCCTTACTTCAAAGACCTCCTTTGCCCACACAACATCGACGTGATGCACACTAAAAAGAATATCGTCGAAGCCATTTGTGGTACATTGTTCGGCATAGAGGGGAAATCAAAGGATAATACTAAGGCTAGAGACGACCAAGAGGAGCTCTGATAGACCGTTACAAAACATGGAAGAACCGAAAGGAAAGTGGAACTGGAAGAAGCCAAAGGCACGGTTCAATCTTGGAAGGCCAGCTATGAAGAAAATTATTTTGTGGGTGAGAATGGAGTTGTTATTCCCCGATGGGGAGGCAGCAAATCTAAAGAGGGGCGCGAGTCTTGATAAATTGAAAATATTTGGTCTAAAAAGTCATGATTGGCACATATGGATAGAGCGGATAATGCTGGTGATGTTCCGTCACTTCATCCCTGAGGATGAATGGCTAGTACTGGTAGAGCTGAGCTATTTCTTCCGTGTTCTTTGTGCGAATGAACTATCTCCTGGCCTCCTAGAAGAAATGGAATAGTTGGCGCCAGAGTTGATCTGCAAGTTAGAGATGATCTTTCGGCCAAGCTTCTTGAATCCAATGCAACACTTGATTTTGCATCTCCCGACCAAGGCACGATTGGGGGCGGGGGGCCCTGCAAAATCGTTGGTGCTACTCAACTGAGAGGATGCAGAAGACACTTCGAGCAAAATGTAAAAATAAACGTAGAATAGAAGCATCGATGGCCGATGCATTCATCACTGAGGAGGCATCAAACTTCGTGACAGCACACTACGAAGCCAAAAATCGTCATTTGCATAATCCGAAGCCTTGGTACAATGCCGACGAGCCTAAAAAGGGTCTATCCAACCTCAGCCTATTCAAAGGGAATTTTGCACCATTCAATGCTTGGAAACCAGTATCGTTGGATGTTGAAGAATAGCGGACCATTTCGCTGTATCTCTTTAACAACCTAACAGAAGTGCGGCCGTACATCAAGTAAGATCTCGTTACATTGTTTCGCAACTTCTAATTTCTTTAAACTGCTCTTATTCCTGGATATTTGATGCAGTCGATACATTGCCATATTCTCGTATGGAGCAGTGATCCAAAAGGATTCCGTCGAAGAGTATGAGCTTCTGGCAAAGCAAGGAAGCGAATATCCCGGTTTCATCTCTTGGTTCAAAAAAACAGTAATTTCCATTAGACCCTTTCATTTCTTTGGCTAATTTGCGACTAATGCAACAATCCTTTCTTATGAAACTTGTAGGCTAATTCAGAGATTATGGATGCCAAATTGAGACAAGTAGATGATGGTTTTGACTATAAGGTCCGTTCATTTGACAATTACGACATCAACAGGTCTCGCTTTCGTACCTATGGCAAAGAGCTATCTATGGCCGACCGAAAGTCTACAAATTGTTGTGTCTCTGCTATCGGCGAAGGATATGTCGAGTATTATGGAAGAGTTGAAGCAATTTATGAACTTCAATTCTATGGTGATAACCCACCAAACGTCATACTCTTCAGATGTTATTGGTTCCAGCCGAGGGAGACTAGAAGGACTCATGAACATATAGGGCTAGTCGAAATCAAACAAAGCACCCATTTGGATGTTCCCGATGTCTATATTACGGCTCAACAGGCAACCCAAGTTTTCTACATACTGTGGGCCTGTCAAAGTAATCCAAATCTCAGTGGTTGGGATATCGTTTATGAAGTGCCACCCCGTCCGCCCCGTCCACCCCGTACCCGTTGCCGCGCCCCGGCCGCCCCGTCGCCGCCCCGTCCCGTCGCCCCGGCCGCCCC
>NC_041391.1:90495717-90501117 GCF_002162155.2 Triticum dicoccoides | reverse complement strand
GGTGAGCTCGCCCCGGCCACCATGTCCACACACACACACACAAACACACACACACACACACACTACACACACACACACTACACACACACATTAGTTTGTTTGTTATAATTTTTTCTGTTTTTGAGTTATAGAAATGTTAGAAATTATTCTGTTTTTTAGTTATAGAAATATTATAAATGTTAGTTATATAGAATTGTTATAAATGTTTTCTGTTTTTTAGTTATAGAAATATTTATAGAAATGTTAGCAGTTTTTCTGTTTTTTAGTTATATAAATATTAGAATTGTTATGGAAATGTTAGTTATATAATCAGGAAATTTTAGAATAAGTTTTAGTTAGATGAATTAGATTAATGTCAAATTGTTAGAATTTGCATATATATAGAATTTTAGTTATCACAATCCAATCATTTAAAAAATGTTACTTTTTGCGGGCATATAGTATTTGTTCTCAACGATATGCCCAGCCCGCATCCTCGTCGTCGACCCGTTCGCGACGGCGTCCTGCTTCAGGGGACCCATGTCCGGGATTGGGCTCCGCCGGGCTGGCACTGGGAGGTGCTACCTGGAGGGGCGTGCCACTTGGTGAGGAACCCGACCTCGGGTCCCGTCGTCGACCCTGATCTTCTTTGGTGGCGTTCGCGTGGGCCACATTCGGTGCAGAGGCAGTCGGCCCCGCCGGAGGTGGTGCGTCGCCATGTCAGGGAGGAAGATGAGCACGTCCATCGCTACATGGCTGCTATGGACGACGTCAGGTTCTCCACTACTTGGAGGGTTCTTTGGGCAGATGACCGGAGATATGATCCTGTGATGGTTCCTTCTCTTTGGGTGCGCACCGCTCGCGCCCCAGGAACCGCGAGTGGCACCCTAGATTCTTCTCTAGTACTCGATCTTTATTAGGTACCTAGCCAATGATGTATTCGATATATAATATTCGAGACGATGTATTCGAGATTATATATATTAAGGCGATGATGTATTCGAGATTATATATTCGAGACAATGTATTCGAGATTCAGTTTTTCCTTATTGATTAATTGCATCCATGCATTGTAATTTGAATACTAAATTATTTTGTATTTCTTCTGTATTAGTAAAGTAAAAGCTATGGCGGACAATACCCGCAGAGAGAGAGAATAGGAATTGTTCGACATCATACGCAGCCCTGACAGGCTAGATGATCTGAATGAAGCAGATGGCGGCTCACAATATCTGAACAATACCGGAGAGGGTGATGAAAAGATATTCGATCTCGACGACCGAGCTGATGAAGTCATGAACTATGATTATGATTATGATGACACAGACAATGTTTGTGATGACACAAACAATGCTGATCTTCAAATAACAAAGACTACCGGCGAGGTATATTTATATAAGGATGCATCATGGTGATCATCACATGTTTTTTTATTGAAGATATATTAACGAATCGATCTTTCTTCTTTCAGCCCTCCGGATCGAGCAAATATGCTTCTACAGACAACAAGACAAAGCGAGGCCCGGGCAGAATGTTGAAGGATGGTGTGAAGTACCACATCAAATCCATCAAACATAGTGGCGAACCCCTCACGCCTAAGAACGTTGCGGACAAGTGGACTCATCAGTGCGGAGTTCTTGTGAAGGACAAACTCCTGATCTCCATTCAAGAATGGGAAGAGCCAAATACTAAACGTCCAGGTGTTACTTGGGTCGACCGCAGAGCCAAAGAAGACCTTTTGAAATCTCTGATGGAACATTTCACCCTACCAGATCATTTCACTGAAGCAGATGTGAAGAAAGTCAAGGCCGCTGCTCTTAAGAAGATGGCGATTGCATTCAACACCCACAAGAAAACTGTATGGGCCAACTACCTCGCTAATGAAAGGAAGACTCCAGATTTCAAGGGAACACTGGAGAAGCAAAGAGAGCACTGGGACGATTTCGAGACCTTCAAGGATTCAGAATTATCTAAGGAATGGTCGATGACAAACAAGGAAAATGCCGCAAGAAAGATGCAGTTCCATAGGCTGGGTCTAGGTGGCTACGCGGTGGGATTGCCTAAGTGGGATAAGTCTGAGCGAGAGATGGAGGATGCAGGGGTCACTTAGGTTACTAGGAACTGGCCCCCCAGGTGCAGAACTTGGTTCTATGCGCATGGGGGAGCGTTGGACCAGAAGACAGGCGAAGTTTCATGGAAGGCAAGTCTAAAAGGAGCCGAACAAAAGATAATTGGCGCAATAGAAGAAGCTCGAAGGGGGGAGTTCACGCCCAACAGAGAGAACGACAAGCTTACACGCGCCCTAGGAAATCGTGAACACCCCGGAAGAACACGAGGCAAGGGTGCTATTCCCTGGTATGAGGACTTTTCAGACAGGAATGACGACTAAAGGTCCCGTGCAAGAAAGAAGATGGAGGAGGAGAAGAAGAGGAAGTTGGAGGAGGAGTAGAGGAAGCAGGACGCAGAACGCCTTCAAGGCCTAGAAGCAAGGCACGCGGACTTGGCACTCAAATTCCAGTAACACCAGCAGCAGATCGACTCACTTAGCCAGGAAAGGGGGTCTCAGCAGCGGCAGCAGCAAGCGGATGATCGTCCAGCATTGGATAGCACCGTCCCATCCATGCCAAGAAGCAGCGTTGGTTCTGCCCGGGCGACACACTGCTGGATACATACCCTGTGTATGACATCATAGAGAACACTAACTGTGAGCTAAACTCCAAAATGAAGAACATATCCATGAAGGTGGCGGATGGCGTTGCTTTTCCAGTTACCCCCAAAGCAACCTACCATTGCATCTTGATTCTAGAGGGCTATGCTCGTGTCATGGTTGATGAAGTGGTGGACCCATATTCGGGGCTAACGCTTGACATTCCTAGAGGTGAAGACGAGCGCACACTGGGAGAGGCCATACATCGTATCATCCTATGGAGAAAGGATTGCATCATCTTTCGAAGTCAACCGACACCGCGTTGTCTGCTGACTCCTCCTCGAAGTCCGCCACCGAGTAAGCAGACTCCCGCTCCTCCAAGTCCATGAACGCGTGAGATCCTCCTCCTCGAAGTCCGCCACCTCCTCCAAGTCCCCGAACGCGTGAGCTGACTCCTCCGGTTTCAAGTCCGGCACAACGTCATGCCACTTCTCCATTTTCAAGTCCGGCACCGTGTCAGGCCACACCTCCTGTTTCAAGTCCGGCACATCGTCAGGCCACTTCTCCTGGTCCAACTCCACGTCAACCGTCTCCGCCGTCTCAGCAATTGCAGAAGAGACATGCCGCAGCTTAGGTGCATAGCGGTATGAGTCGAGGTAGTTCAGGAAGTACAGGCGGAGACAAGCGATATAAATATGGTCCAAGCCTCGCTCCTCTTCCTCAGAGGCCTTACGACATGACTAAGGAGCAAAACACAACCATAGTGCAAGCCCAAGTGGATGCCCATTTTGGACCGAAACCGACACCGCCGCCAAAGGAGAAAGTGCCTGAGAAATTAATTGACCACTTCGTTCGTATGGCTAGAGAACCTGCTCCCAAGCCTGTTGACTCGGACTATGAGCGCCAAATCAGGAAGGCACATCGAGCACGAGTATAGAAGGTAGCCAGCTCAAGCTCGAGCCAACAAGCAGCTGGCAAAAAATGCGGGAGAACCATTCCCCAGTTGGTAGAACAGGCGGCGCAAGTGATCCCCCCGCTTCTTGTACCAACAACACATAAGAGGAGTAGTACGCGCGCCAAATATTATTGTGGGCAAACCGTTAGCGTTCACCAGCATGGCGATGTGGTAATAACAGAGGATCATATAATGCAGGCTCAAATGCTCAATATCTCTGTTGGACAACTCCTCGAAATCGAGCCCATGCCTATGCTTAAAGAATCGGAAATAGCATGACAATATGTCCAGGGCAAACCTTTGGTCCATCCAGACAAGGTCAAGGACCTCCCAACGAGAATGTATCAATTGCATCAATGGTACATGAACATTACCAAGATTTCCAATCGATAGTCCCTCATGGTGAATGTCAAGCATGAGCATTATTACCATGAGAAAGCTCTGACCATTGAGTATCCAGAACTATTTCAGTTATACAATCAAGACGCACTCGACAAGTCTATCGTCAGTTGCTATTGTCTGTAAGTGATTTCTTTCTGTAATCTAAGTCTCAAGCTAGTTATGTAGTGATAATTTTGATCAATCATTATATGTAATTATCCTCACTATATTTTTTTCTTCTGTGGTATTATATGTAGGATGAAGATGTATGAAATGAGAAAAGGTGGACGCTATGGCGTTGGGTTCATTGACGCAAATACCATTAATCAGGACAAATGGCAGATTGAACATTGTCAAGATGCTGTAGAGGAAAGCATGCTAGAGTTCTTGAAGCGCCTCAATAACAATGAAGATATACTACTTCCTTACAACTTCCCGTGAGTCAGACTGTCTTGTACTACAAATTCTGTTTTTGCTTACTAGCTAGCTAGATGTTAATAATTAAATGTATACCATTTACGGTAGTTGATTAATTTTATGCACATGCCCGCTTAATTAAGACATGCAAACGTGTGCGTATGCAGTTGGCACTGGGTCTTGTTAGACATTGAAGTTGAGGAAGGAAAAGTTGAATTACTGGACTCACTAACTAAAGAAGATAAAGACTACACCATCGTGAAGGGGATAGTCAACAGGTAATTTCAATCATTATTAACTATATCTCGGCCTATTAATTATTAGTTCGTCATTTCCTGATATGAACTATTTAATAACCCCTTTATTATTTTTCTTTGCTGGTGGGCAGGGCATGGGCAAAGTTCATCAAGGTGACTCCAGGCACGTGGCCAAAAAAGTTGTTTTGGCATCAACCCAAGGTAAGTAATTAAGTACTACTAGCTAGCTACCATCTCTTTAATTCTTGTTTCAATATCATTAATTAATTATCATGCTTGATTAATTATTATCTGATTCAATTCCATTCTCATAAAGGCCCTGAGGCAGGCGTCGGGGAATAATCAGTGTGCATACTACGTTTGCGAGAACATTCGCATGATGACGTGCGAAAGGAGCAGATCTGATAGACATGACTGGGTACGTTTGACAGAACACTATTCACACCATTATCGATATCTAGTCACACAACTAACACACATGCATATATTGATCTCCTTCTTAACAGTTCAGATATGTGCGGGATAAGCTCCTACCATCGGACCGCATACTAGCACTTCAAGAGGAAATAGCCAGATTTTTGCTCGACCAAGTCATAGATGCCAAAGGAGAATACTATTACCCGCTACCGCCCCCATGATCCACTTGTCATCGTGCTCCGGCGGCACCAAAGGCAACATATATATGTAGGAGAAATTGTGTATATGTATATAGATGTGTATGTGTGAATAATTAATGGTGTTGGTTTGTGAGACATTCGATGATA
>NC_041391.1:90490257-90495197 GCF_002162155.2 Triticum dicoccoides | reverse complement strand
CTACGTACGAGAAAATCTATTTATATATATGCATAACGTGTACAATTTGTAGTATTGTGAAATACCAGCAAACAAAAAAAATTGAATGGAAAATAAATCAAAAACCACCCAAATATTTAGTACCGGTTGGTGTTACCAACCGGTACTAATGCCCTCCACGCACCCGGGCATGGCTCGTGCCACGTGGTGGCACTTTAGTGCCGGTTCGTGACGAACCGGTACTAAAGGGGGGGGGCTTTAGTCCCCACTCTTTAGTGCCGGTTGGCAAACCGACACTAAAGGCCATTACGAACCGGTACTAAAGCCCGGTTCTGCACTAGTGTAGATGGCTTCTTCTCTCTCTTTGAATCTCAATACAAAGTTCTCCTCGATCTTCTTGGGGATCTACTCGATGTAACTCTTTTGCGGTGTGTTTGTCGAGATCTGATGAATTGTGGGTTTATGATAAGGTTTATCTATGGGAAATATTTGAATCTCCTCTGAATTCTTTTATGTGTGATTAAGTTATCTTTGCAAGTCTCTTCGAATTATAAGTTTGGTTTGGCCTACTAGATTGATCTTTCTTGCAATGGGAGAAGTGCTTAGCTTTGGGTTCAATCTTGCGGTGTCCTTTCCCAGTGACAGTAGGGGCAGCAAGGCACGTATTGTATTGTTGCCATCGAGGATAAAAAGATGAGGTTTATATCATATTGCATGAGTTTATCCCTCTACATCATGTCATCTTTCTTAATGTGTTACTCTGTTCTTCACGAACTTAATACTCTAGATGCACGCAGGAGTCGGTCTACATGTCATGGACGTGATGCCTATATACATGCCTAGATAATTTCAGAACTATGCGCTTTTCTATCAATTGCTCGACAGTAATTTGTTCACCCACCGTAATAGTTATGCTATCTTGAGAGAAGCCACTAGTGAAACCTATGGCCCCCGGGTCTATCTTTTATCATGTAAGTTCTCCATCTACTTTTATTTGCATCTTTTACTCTCCAATCTATATCATAAAAATACCAAAAATATTTATCTTATCTTATTATCTCTATCAGATCTCACTTTTGCAATTTACAATGAAGGGATTGACATCCCCTTTATTGCGTTGGTTGCGAGGTTCTTGTTTGTTTGTGTAGGTGCGTGGGACTTTTGAGGAGCCTCCTACTGGATTGATACCTTGGTTCTCAAAAAGTGAGGGAAATACTTACGCTACTTTATTGCATCACCCTTTCCTCTTCAAGGAAAACCAACGCAGTGCTCAAGAGGTAGCATGTACCCAAAGACAGGCCAGGTTTTGAAGAAGGCAAGTCTTAAAGGAGTCGAGGACAAAATACTTGTTGCAATAGAAGAGGCTCGAACGGGGATGTTCATGCCCAACAGAGAGAACAACGAGCTTACGCATGCCCTGGGAAATCTTGAACATGAGGCATAGGCGTTGTTCCGTGGTATGACGGGTTTTCAGACTGGAACGCCAACTACAGAAGTCGTGCTAGCAGGAAGATGGAGGAGGAGAAGAATAGGAAGCTAGAGGAGGAGCAGATGAAGCAGGAAGCAGAACGCCTAAAAGGCCTAGAAAATTCGCACGCGGAGTTGGCGTTCCTATCTAGCGGCAGCAACAGCATATCAACGAAATCAGCCAGGGAAGCGGGTCTCTGCAGCCGCAGGAGCTAGTGGATCCAGCATTGGATAGCACCGTCCCATCCATGCCGAGAAACAGCATGGGTTCCGCACTGGGCCATGAGGCACTGCTGGATACATACCCTGTGGATGACATCATTAAGAACACTAACTGTTAGCTACATACATTAGTGAAGAACATATCCATCAAGGTGGCCGATGGCGTTGCTTATACAAACCCCCCTGAAGCAACCTTCCATTGCAATCCGATTCCAGTTGGCTATGCTCGTGTTGCGGTTGATGAGGTGGTGGCAAAATAAAGGGGGCTACAGCTTGACATTCCTGGAGGTGATGACGAGCACACACTGGGACAGACATTACATCGTATCGTTCTATGGAGAAAGGATCGCATCGTGTTTCCAGGGCCACCGACACCACATCAGGGGGCTCCTCCTCCAAGTCCACAACCGCGCCAGCAGTCAACTCCAGATCCTCTATGTTGGCCACCGCCTCTGCAGATTCCTGCTCCTCCAAGTCCGCCGACGCGTGAGGCCACTCCTCCTCGTCCAAGTCAGGCGCCGCGTAAGCCGTCTCTGCTGCCTTAGCAGGCTCCACCGCCTAAGCAACAATGGAAGAGAGCCACCGCAACTATGGCGGCTGGCGGTACAAGTACAGGAGGCAAAGATTCCAATATGGTCCAAGCCTCGTGCCTCTTCCGCAGAGGCCTTATGACATGAGCGAAGAGGAAAATGCAACCGAAGTCAGGAGACATTTGGATGCCCATTTTGGACTGAAACCACCACTGCCGCCAAAGGAGAAAGTTCCTGAGCATGCCATTAAGAACTTTATTTGTATGGCTAAACCACCAGCTCCCAAGCCTCTTGACTCAGACTATGAGCGCCAAATTAGGAAGGCATATGAGCGCCAAAAGAAGGAGTCAAGCTCGAGCTCCAGCCAAGCAGCTGCCAAGAAAAGCGAGAAAACTGCTCCCCACCTGGGAGAACAGGCGGTGCAATCGATCCCCCCGCTCATTGTACCATCAACACATGTGAGTACCGGCTACGATGTGCCAGTAATAACTGACGCTCATAGAAGGATGGCTGAAGAGGCCGGTGTCACTGTGGAACAACTCCTAGGGCTCGAGCCCACACCACTGATTACAAAGGCAAAAGTAAAACGTAAATATGCCCGCGGCGAAGTGGTCAAGCCTGAGAAGGTCAAGAATCTCTCAACGAGAATGTATGAATTGCATGAATGGTACATGAAAATTACCAAGACTACCAATTGAGAGTCCCTCATGGTGAAAGTCAAGGAAGATCATTACTACCATGCGAAAGCTCTGTATGTCGAGTTTACAAAACTATTTCAGTTATTCAATCAGGACGCACTCGACAAATCTCTTGTTAGTTGCTATTATCTATAAGTGATTTATTTCTATAATTTAATTAAGTCTCTAGGTACCTGTAGTGCTCGTTGATCATTACATGTAATTATCCTCACTATATTCTTTTCTGTGGTGTTATGCAGAATGAAGATCTATGAAATGAAAAAAGCTAGACGCTATGGAATTTGGTTCATTGACAAAATATTGTTAATCTAGAGACATGGTCAGAGCCATTCTATCAAGAAGATACTGAGACTAGCTTCCTAGAGTTCTTGAAGCGCCTAAATATCAATTGAGATATACTACTTCCTTACCACTTCAGGTGAGTCACACTGTCTTTTACTACAAATTCTATTTTTACTTACTAGCTAGATGTTAATTAATAAGTGTATAGGGTTTAGGGTAGTTGATGAGTGTTATGCACATGCCCGCTTAATTTTTATACACGCAAACGTGTGTGCATGCAGTTTCCACTGGATCTTGTTAATCATTCGAGTTGAAGATGTTGAAGTTAAAGTTCTAGACTCGCTACTAAAACCACCCGAGAAGTATGAAATCGTGAAGGGGATAGTCAACAGGTAATTTCGATCATTATCAAACTATATGTTGGCCTCTTTAGTTCGTCATTTCTTGATATCAACTAATTAATAACTCCTTTATTCAATTTCTTTGCCGGCGGGTAGGGCTTGGCAAAAGTTCAGGAAAGAGGTTCCAGGTCCATGGAAAGAAAAGCTGTGATGGTATCGACCCAAGGTATAATTAATTAAGTAGTACTAGCTAGCTACCATCTCTTTAATTATAGTTTCAATATATACCATTAGTTATCATGCTTTATTAATTATTATCTGATTGAATTATATTCTCATAAAGTGCATGAAGTAGTTGTCGGGGAATGATCTATGTGCATACTATGTTTGCGAGAACATTTGCATGATGGCGTCCGAAAGGAGCAGAGATGATAGACAGCAACGGGTACGTTACCAGAGCACTATTCACAATTTTTACATCATTATCGATATCTAATATATACACACACAACTAATACATGCATATTTGGTCTTCTTGTTTAAAGTTCAAGGACGTGCGGGAGAAGCTCCTACCAGCGGATCTCATACGAGCAATTCAAGAAGAAATATCGGGATTTTTGCTCGACCAGGTCATAGATCCCAAAGAAGAATTCCATTACCCGCTACCACCGCAATAATGCCTCCATGTAGGAGAAATTGTATATACCAAATTGATCGGTTCTACGTAAATTCTATTTATATATATGCATAACGTGTACAATATGTAGTATCATAAAATACCAACAAATGAAAAAGAATTAAATGAAAAACACAAAATTAAAGGAAAACGAAATCATAAACCCAAAACCCCCCTAAACCTTCAGTACCGGTTGGTGTTACCAACCGGTACTAAAGGTCTCCCAGCCCCCGGCGCGGGCTCGTGCCACGTGGTGAACCTTTAGTGGCGGTTCATGCTGAACCGGGACTAAAGGGGGGAGGGGACCTTTAGTCCCTTATGAACCAGTAATTAAGCTCCGTTTTCTACTAGTGCACATTAAACATGGCAAAGTCATAGCAACATCAACCTTAGAACATAGTGGATACTAGGGATCAGGCCCTAACAAAACTAACTCGATTACATGATGAATCTCATCCAACTCCTCACCGAACAGCGAGCCTACGGAGGAATTACTCACTCCCCGTGGGGAGCATCATGGAATTGGCGATGGAGATGTGTTGGTGACGACGAAGAAAGAAGATCTCCCTCTCTGGAGCCCCAAACTGACTCCAGATATGGCTTCCTGATGAAGAACAGGAGACGGTGGCAGCTTCGTATCATGCAACCTGATAATTCTTTATCCCTGATGTTTTCTTGAATAATGTGATTTTATAGCATTGATTCCAGGGTCATCGGGGCCACCAGATGGCGACAACCCATCGGG
>NC_041391.1:90480034-90489784 GCF_002162155.2 Triticum dicoccoides | reverse complement strand
TTATGCCCACCTAGGTGCCCCCCTCAGGTGGCTCTTGGCTCCAGAAATTCTCCTTATTGATATAAAAATCCTCGCAAAGTTTCGTTCCATTCCGAGAACTTATATTTCTTCACAAAAACAACACCATGGTAGTTCTGCTGAAAACAACATCTGTCCGGGGTTAGTCTCATTCAAATCATGCAAATTAGAGTCCAAAACAAGAGCAAAAGCATTAGGAAAAGTAGATACGATGGAGATGTATCAACTCCCCCAAGCTTAAAACTTTGCTTGTCCTCAAGCAATTCAGTGGATAAATTGAAAGTGAAAAAGAAAAACTTTTACCAAATCTTTTGCTCTTGTTTCATAAATAAGCTCAAACAACACCCAAGTTTTAAGCAAAGATTATAACTAACCATGTCGACAATAACTCTTAAAAATCATATTAACTCATATCAATGACATATTAACTAGAGAGCAATAATAAAACATCTCAAAGAGCAACACGTTGTCAAAACAACCATGATATAATATGAAAATAGTGGTATCTTGCTAGCCCTTTTTGAGACCACAAAACATAAATGCAGAGCAACCCTAAGTTCAAGCAGCGATTAAACATTGTAATTCATGGTAGAAAAGATCCAATCATGATGCACCCAACATTAGCTACACACAATGCATCAGCATGACAGCAATGCTCTCGGGTTCTGGCGCTTATTTGAGAAGGTGATGACACAACATAAAAATAAATAGATAGTCCCTTCGCAGAGGGAAGCAGTGATTTGCAGAGGTGCTAGAGCTCAAGTTTTTTAAAACAGAGGTAAATGAAATTTTGAAAAATGCACCCTTCTTATTTACTTCACGACCACCAGTTATCAGTATCTTCCACGCTAAACACGCTAGTGGCGGTTCCCAAGCGGAAAGGTAAAGGTTATGACTCCATTGTGATTTTTTGTTCGATTATTTGCAAGATCTTTTCTTTTTGTAGTTTGGGACTGGGCATCCCTATTACCACCCTTTTCTCGTGCGATGGCGAGTGAATAAACACTCGACCTGAGAATAACCCACTTAGCATGGAAGATAACGACTACCTCCTGTCGTTCCATGAACAATCCAGGCACACAAAAAGGATATTTATTTGAATTTTTTAGAGATGACACATGCAAATTTACTTAGGACGGCAGGGTAATACCAAATATAGGTAGGTATAGTGGACTCATCTGGAATAACTTGGGTTCAAGCTTTTTGATGCATAAGTAACATTGGATACTAGTATGAGTAGGATATGAACACCATGAACATAAATATTATAGAGGCTACGTGGGTTTTCATTCAACTACATGCATGAACATGTGCCAAGTAAAGCCACTCAAACATTCAGAGGAGGATACCATATTATCATACTAGCTACATCAGAATCATTTTAACGCAATGTTGGTATCCAAGATAAGCCATTATTCACTCCTAGCTACTTATGCATGGCATGAGAAACTATAATTTATAATTGTCATTGCAAACATGTTTGATCGTAATAGGTTGAATCATGGATACTAGGTTACACATATTTACAAACACAGAACAAGTCGAGTTCATACCCGTTCTCTCTGCCATGGCCAGTTCATCTACTATCGTCATTATTGCCTTTCACTTGCACGACCAAACGATTTGAAAATAATAATAGTGCAAGCGTGTCGTGGACTAACCTGGAATCTGCAAACATTTTATTCAAAAGGAGAAGACAAGGTAATATGGGTTCTTTATTAGATCAATAATGCAAATGAGAGCCATTCAACATTTTCGTTGTGGCCTTCTCCTCGGTATGAGTCAATAAAAGGAAAACAAATTCAGAGAAACATATTGAAGTATTTTTGGAGCTTTTGTTTTTTCGTAGACAAGCAAATGAAAAGAGAAAAGCAAAAATGAGAAAAACTATTTACACAGGAAAGCTCCCAACAAGTAAAAGAAGAACAAGAAAATCTTTTTGGGGTTTCTTTTTAGTACTACAATGATTTAAACAAGGAAGAAAAATCAAAACGAAGCAAGAAACATATTTTTCGGTTTTCTCAAAAAGTTTTTCAAACACACAAGAAGAAAGCGAGAAATTAAATTAAACATGGATGATACAACGAAAAATTGGGGGCACCGACGACTGGAATGAAATGTGTGAACATGAATGTATTGTCGGTGGAAATACGTACTCCGCCAAGCTTAGGATTTTGGCATAACTTGGTAATCGGTCAGTGTCCTGTGTAATGGTCAGAGTGGTATCTCACGGAGGCTCTCGGTGCGGATGCCTCAGCCCGCCATGCAGCCACAACCGTTGCATTATGAGCTTGGGCCTCGCTCTCAAGAACATAATATCTTCCCCTGTTATGAACATCAAAGAGAGCAGGTGCAGGCAAATATGTGTCTACCATGGATTCCTTGTTAAACATCAAATTATAAGTGAAATTATGAGGATGACCTCTAAGAATCTTATGACAATTCATAACATCAAATTCTAGGTACTGCGTGGGTAAAATAGGATCATATGGCAAAGGTGAAACACCCAGCCTTCTTGCTAAGCGCGTGGCATAAATTCCACCATAAAAATATCCACTGCCAGCGTTGTGCTGTAACCTACGTGCAACAAGCACTGCAAGTTATAACTTCTATCACCATGGAGAGCAGTGTGTAAGAGGCTCAGGTCAGGAGCACAAAGTGTACTACAATCTTTCTTGCCTACAATACATTTTCCCTTTAATAACGTGAAGTATTGAATTGCAAGAAAATGAATACTCTTTATTCTAGCTTGCGTCACTCCCCCAGTTTCACCATAGCAAAGACTAGTCAAAAATATTTCAAACTCAGACCTCGATGGCTCATCGAGTGAACCCCAGAATGGGATTTTGCATAGGTGAGCAAACCTTTCTAGAGAAATGGTAATGGGGTTTTCAGATAGTTGAAATGACACCCTAGACTCACGGGGAAGGAATTTAAATCCTTTGACAAATGATTCAGTGAGGATGAGGTGTTGGTCGCACTTATCTGAAATGTAGGGACCAAGGTCGGCATTGTGAACATATTGCTCAAATTCTTCCTTAATACCCACACTCACCATATAACCATTGCATGGACATAAGCATGTTTTGGTGGTGGCACTTTCAATGGAACCTTCACTTAGTTCAACATAAGACCGGCGAGCAGAGCTGCTGCTAGAAGATGCCTCCAAGGATCTCCTCCTCGAAGAACTCCTTCCAAAAAGGTTGATCATGTTCGCCTAGAATTTTCTGGAAATTTTTGATCGCAAAAATTTGTTAATTAAACTTCATAAGACGGATAGCATCTACTCATAGGGATGTATAGAGGCCATAGCAAGCATTCAAACTACTTAAAACTCAGAGTTCAACATGCAAGCTCATCTACAGTAGCACCAAGAGTAGCTAATTATGCCAAATATAAACCACTAAAACAAAAACTAATTGGACACATGGAGGAGTCAAATACCAAGCAACAAATCCCCGAAATAGTTTCAGAAACAGAGCTTTGAGCAAAGAGATCGAAATCCGCGGTTTCGGGAGCAAGAACACGAGAGAGAGAGAGAGAGTGATAGTGATTTTTTCTGGATGAATGGAGTGATGTGGGAAGAAGAAGTAAGTGAGGGGACCCACGTGGGGACCATAACCCACCAGCGCGCGCCTGGGGGTCCTGGCGCACCCAGGTGGGTTCTGCCCACCTTGTGCACCTTCCTTTGATATTATTTGCACCAAAAATTCAGGAATATTAAGAAAAAAATCGTGTTAAAATTTCAGGGCATTCTGAGAACTTTTATTTTTGGGTCATTTTTTTATTGCACGGAAAACTCAGAAAACAGACAAAGCATGGCATTTTATTTTATTTAACAAGTAAAAACAGAAAACAAAAGGTAGGGACAGAAGGTAGTGCTTATGTTGTCGTCCTCGGGCATCTCAATTATAACAAAGTCAGTCAAATAGTAACATTAGCAACAACAATGGGCACATCCTCACAAATACCGATAGGTATGGCAGCTGATTTGTCAGCAATTTGCAAATATATTTCAGTAGGTGTGAGTTTATTCAAATCAACTCTTTTGTATAAAGAGAAAGGCATAACACTAACACCAGCTCATAAATCACATAAAGCAGTTTTCACATAATTTTTTGAATGGAGCAAGGTATAGATGGTATTCCCGGATCTCCAAGTTTTTAGGTACTCCATCTTTAAAAGTATAATTAGCAATCATAGTGGATATTTCAGCTTCCCTTATTTTTCTCTTATTGGTGATGATGTCTTTCATGTACTTTAAATAAGGAGGCATTTATAAGATATCAGTCAAGCGAGTTCGCAGAAAGACTGGCCTCAGCATTTCAGCAAAGCGTTCAAATTCTTCATCATCTTTCTTTTTATTTGACTTAGGTGGAAAGGGGATAGGATTTTGAACCCATGGTTCTCTTTCCTTTCCATGTTTTCTAGCAACAAAATCTCTTTTATCATATCTTTTATTCTTAGGTTGTGGGTTATCAAGATCAACAGCCGGTTCTATCTCAACATCATTATCTGGTTCTTTATCATTTGGTTGATTGTCTTCATGAACCTCCTCATTATATTTTTCATTATCACAAGGTGAGTGTTCATTACCAGATTGAGTTTCAACATCAGACATAGATACTTAATTATCAATATCAGGAGGTTTCTCTACTTTAGGTTCACTAGAGGCAGGCAAAATCCTGTTATTTTTCTTCTTCTTTTTCTTTTTAGAAGGACTAGGTGCATCAGTGTTAATTCTTTGAGAGTCTTGTTCAATTCTCTTTGGGTGTCCCTCAGGATAACGTGGTTCTTGAGTCATTTTACCTCATCTAGTTGCTAATCTAACAACAAAGTCACTTATATTATTATTCATTTCATCAAGTAACTCCCTATGAGATTTAGCAACTTGTTCTAATTGAGTTTGAAACATAGAGGCATGCTTTCCTACACCCCTAACATCATTTGATATTCTAAATAACAAGTCATTTAAGCGAGCTATCGTATCAGAGTTGTATTTCAATTCTTTCATAAGATTTGCATTGAAGTGATCTTGCTTTCTAATGTAATTATCAAACTCATAAAGGCATTGACTAGGATGTTTATTATGAGGATCATCACTGTCAGTGAATTTCATTATAGATTTTACCTCTACCAACTTAGGTGGTGGTGGTGCTTCAAGCCCATGTATTTCTTCGATAGGTGGTAAATTTTTAACAGCCGCCGCTTTAATACCTTTTTCCTTCATAGATTACCTTGCCTCTTGCATATCTTTAGGACTGAGATATAAGATACCCCTCTTCTTTGGAGTGGGTTTATTAGATGTTTCAGGAGGAGTCCAATCATCATAATGTTTCAATATATCATTCAATAATTCTTCAGCATGCCCAATAGTTCGTTCCCTGAAAACACAACCAGCACAACTATCTAGGAAATCAATAGAAGCATTACTTAGTCCATTATAGAAGATATCAAGTATTTCATTTTTCTTACGAGGATGATCAGGCAAAGCATTAAGCAATTGGAGAAGCCTCACCAAGCTTGTCAAAAACTCTCTTCTTCAATTTGCATAAAGCTAAATATTTCCTGCAAGGCAGCTTGTTGCTTATGAGCAGGGAAATATTTTTCAGAGAAGTAATAAATCACATCCCGGGGACTACGCACACAGCCAGGAGCAAGAGTATTGTACCAAGCTTTAGCATCACCCTTTAATGAGAACGGAAATAACTTGAGAATATAATAATAGCGAATCTTCTCATCATGAGCAAAAGGGTAGCTATATCATTCAACTTAGTAAGATGTTCAACAATAGTTTTAGTTTCGTAACCATGGAAAGGATCAGATTCAACCAAAGTGATTAACTCTGGGTTAACAGAGAATTCATAATCCTTATCATCAACAGAGATAGGTGAAGTAGCAAACTCAGGATCACATTTCATTTTAGCATTCAGAGATCTTTCCTTATACTTGCATAATAATTTCTCTAGATCATCTCTATCCTTACAAGCAAGAATATCTCTAGTCGCCTCCTCACTCAGAGTATAACCTTCCGGTACCTTTGGTAATTCATATCTAGGAGGACTAGTTCAAGTAGGTGTTTCATGATTTTTAGTTTCAAGTTCATCATTAGATTCAACAATATCATGATGTGTTACTCTAGCAATTTGTTCATCAAGAAATTCACCTAGTGGCACATCATTATTAAGCAAGGTACTAGCATCATCATGAGTGGCATTCATAGCAGAAGTAGCATCATCAATAACTTGTGACATATCAGAATTAATAGCATGTGGTGGTGTTGCAAGTTTACTTATAACACAAGGTGAATCTGAAGCGGAGCTGGATGGCAGTTCCTTACCTCCCCTCGTATTTGAGGGAAAAATCTTTGTCTTAGCATCCTTCAGATTCTTCATAGTGATAAGAGGATAATAATACCAAGTGATTCAACAAATATAGCTATGCTCCCCGGCAACGGCGCCAGAAAGAGGTCTTGATAACCCACAAGTATAGGGATCGCAATAGTTTTTGAGGGTAGAGTATTCAACCCAAATTTATAGATTCGACACAGGGGAGCCAAAGAATATTTGTAGGTATTAGGAGCTGAGTTGTCAATTCAACCACACCTGGAGATTAATTATCTCCAACAATGTGATTAGTAGCACAGTAATATGATAGTTTTGATGATAGTAGCAACAGCAGTAGTAACGGTAACAGTGATAGTAGTGATTTTGTAGTAGTAGCAATAGCAGTAACAACATTAGTAACTTAGCAAGAACAATATAAGATAAATTCGTATGCATTGGATCGGTGACTCGTTGGATGATATTCATCATGAGACAGTCATAACCTAGGGTGATATGGCACTAGCTCCTGTTCATAAATATAATGTAGGCATGTATTCTGTAAATAGTCATACGTGTTTATGTAAAGAACTTCCATGACATCTTTTGTCCTACTCTCCTGTCGCAGCGGGGTCCTATTGGAAACTAAGGGATATTAGGGCCTCCTTTTCATAGAAAACCAGAACAAAGCATTAACACACGGTGAATACATGAACTCCTCAAACTACGGTCATCACCGGGAGTGGTCCCAACTGTTGTCACTCCGAGGTTGCTAGATCATAACACGTAGTAGGTGACTATAACTTGCAATATCGATCTAGAACATGGATATAATGGTGATAACGTAAATAGTTCAGGTCTGAAATCATGGCACCGAGGCCCAAAGTGACAAGCATTAAGCATGGCAAAGTCATAGCAACATCAATCTCTGAACATAGTGGATACTAGGGATCATGCCTTACCAAAAGTAACTCGATTACATGATGAATCTCATCCAAATCCTCACCGACTAGCGAGCCTATGAAGGAATTACTCACTCCCGGTGCGGAGCATCATGGAATTGGCGATGGAGATGTGTTGTTGATGACGAAGATTGAAGATCCCCTCTCCGGAACCCCAAACAGACTCCAGATCTGGCCTCTCGATGAAAAACAGAAGACGGCGGCAGCTCCGTCTCGTGAAACGTGATAATTCTTTCTCCCTGATTTTTCTCTGGAATAATGTGATTTTATAGCATTGGTTTCAGGGTCATCGGGGCCACCAGGTGGGGACAACCCACCCGGGCGCGCCCGGGGGGAGGCGTGCCCAGGTGGGTTGTGCCCACCTTGTGCACCTTCCTCTGATATTATTTGCACCAAAAATTCAGGAATATTAAGAAAAAAATCGTGTTAAAATTTCAAGGCATTCTGAGAACTTTTATTTTTGGGTCATTTTTTATTGCACGGAAAACTCAAAAAACAGACAAAGCATGGCATTTTATTTTATTTAACAAGTAAAAACAGAAAACAAAAGGTAGGGACAGAAGGTAGTGCTTACTAAATTCATCAACTTCATACCTCTCAAAAATGATCCTTTAATAAGGTTGATCAAGTCTTATTAACAACCACTTTCAATTAGTATTAAACCGAAGAACTTTCGTAAAACACTAAGTTACCACAATGGGATATGAATGTCCCCAACAATAAGCATTTCATATTTCTTTTTAATAGTAGGTGGAGGTAACTGTAAACTTCCAATAGTGATTGTTGGAGATTTTTCAATAACATTAATACCATTCACTTGGAATTGTTTCTCCGGAAAGTGCACCGTATGCTCATTACCATTCATATGAAAAGTGACCTTGCTTTTGTTGCAATCAATAACAACCCCTGCAATATTCGAGAAGGCTCTACCAAGGATAATCGACATGTTGTCGTCCTCGGGCATCTCAATTATAACAAAGTCAGTCAAAATAGTAACATTAGCAACAACAATGGGGACATCCTCACAAATACCGATAGGTATGGCAGTTGATTTGTCAGCAATTTGCAAAGATATTTCAGTAGGTGTGAGTTTATTCAAATCAAGTCTTTTATATAAAGAGAAAGGCATAACACTAACACCAGCTCGTAAATCACATAAAGCAGTTTTCACATAATTTTTTGAATGGAGCAAGGTATAGATGGTATTCCCGGATCTCCAAGTTTTTTAGGTACTCCATATTCAAAAGTATAATTAGCAAGCATAGTGGATATTTCAGCTTCAGGTATTTTTCTCTTATTGGTTATGATGTCTTTCATGTACTTTGCATAAGGAGGCATTTATAAGATATCAGTCAAGCGAGTTCGCAGAAAGACTGGCCTCAGCATTTCAGCAAAGCGTTCGAATTCTTCATCATCTTTCTTTTTAGTTGACTTAGGTGGAAAGGGGATAGGATTTTGAACCCATGGTTCTCTTTCCTTTCCATGATTTCTAGCAACAAAATCTCTTTTATCATATCTTTTATTCTTAGGTTGTGGGTTATCAAGATCAACAGCCGGTTCTATCTCAACATCATTATCTGGTTCTTTATCATTTGGTTGAGTGTCTTCATGAACCTCATCATTATATTTTTCATTATCACAAGGAGAGTGTTCATTACCAGATTGAGTTTCAACATCAGACATAGATACTTCATTATTATTATCAGGAGGTTTCTTGTCACGACCGGTTTTCCGGGTAATAAATTTCCAGAAAAGACCGTCGTGCTCATCAGCCCCAGGATTACTGTTAGCTGATGAGGGTCCAACTTGATACAGAAATTCCAAGCAGAAAAACAAAATATGAAGTACAAGACCATTCTGGCCTGTGAGTACAACAAATGGTTTCTAGTGGTTGATGGCGGAAGCGGTTTGTGAAACATCAGTGTCTATGGGACTCCATTTCCCACGGGAACAGCTGACCAGGTTAACTCCTATCTTCGCGAGGCTGCTATCTCCATTACTTAGGTGCCGGGGCTGTCATCGCGTCGCTCCTCTTCGTGCAAGAAAATCTGGCCAAGACAATAGCCAGGGACAAGCCAGTGAGTACTTTGAATGTACTCGCAAACATTATGAACACAGGTATAATATAGCAATGATGTGCAAAAAATATTTTATGCTCATGATGTCAGTCACAAAAGATAAATGAAACTCTGATGCGTGCAAGCAAGTTATTTATAAAAATGCAATAACATGGTAGTATTAAAATTTATGAAACAAAAAACAAGCAATGCCACAGTCGGGCGTCTGAGCGACACCACATAATGGGCTTTAAAAGAAATGCCACAGTCGGGCGTCTGAGCGACACCACATAAAGGGCTTTAAAAGAAATGCCACAGTCGGGCGTCTGAGCGACACCACATAAAGGGCTTTAAAAGAAATGCCACAGTCGGGCGTCTGAGCGACACCAC
>NC_041391.1:90424060-90479844 GCF_002162155.2 Triticum dicoccoides | reverse complement strand
GACACCACATAAAGGGCTTTAAAGGAAATGCCACAGTCGGGCGTCTGAGCGACACCACATAAAGAAGAAATGCCACAGTCGGGCGTCTGAGCGACACCACATAAAGGGCTTTAAAAGAAATGCCAGAGTCGGGCGTCTGAGCGACACCACATAAAGGGCTTTAAAAGAAACAATCATAGTGAATATCCCGGAGGTAGAACCATCCCAGAGATACTCGATAATAACAATAATATCACGGGTTAGTCAACAATAATAATAATCATAGTTATCACAAGTCACAAGTAGTAATTCCATTTCTGGTTAACAGTTTCACCTCCGAAGACCGACACCTGACCCATCCCAGACTGTAATCCTTAACCATGGACACGGCTATTCGAATAGGTTTAATCTCTGCAGAGGGTGTACTCTTTACCCACGAGTAACGGATTTCTTTAGTCCATCGGGACTAATTTCGTCTACGGTCTTTTTGTTGAAAACACACCTAACTTGCACACGCCAGCTTAACTCACACGTGTCTGGAATCACCCACGACACCAGTTAAGCAAACTCTAAGTGGGGAGGCTACAACCTCGCGTAGCATGGGATCAAATTTATATCGCGTGCTCTAAGGGGTGGCCTCCCCTCTCGGTCCCAACCGGAAACACCCATGCCCCCGGACCAGGTGGCCTGCCTACCAGCTACAACCGGTATCTTCCACCATGGCCTCTCTGTACGGTGTGTGCTAGAAAGAGGTTGACAACTTACTGAACCGTACTCTACTTGCTGTAGAGACGAGTGGTAGTACGAAACAAGTATGGGGGTTACTGGCACAAGACTCGATCTACGGTCGACTCAGGAGGTTTAAGTATTCCCTGCATGATTAGCATGACGAATATATTTCAACCAACAGAGTCACCGCTCATATCACCTTGCCATGCCATGCCATACCAGACATAACCGTCCCGACGGAGACCGGCGACAAACTCATGCCTACCCAAGTCATAGGT
The DNA here is from genome assembly GCF_002162155.2 of Triticum dicoccoides. Lineage (NCBI taxonomy): Eukaryota > Viridiplantae > Streptophyta > Magnoliopsida > Poales > Poaceae > Triticum > Triticum dicoccoides. The sequence goes on along the minus strand of NC_041391.1, from coordinate 90,478,858 downwards.
TTTCCCGGGTTCCTGCCGGTATGCATGCAAGGCACATGAGGGTGATTATCATCACAAGTGTGTCCATTTCCAACAGCATGGAAATCAATAACATGCACCCATGCATATGATCATATCACATGAAATAACAACTTTCTCCAAAGTGAGGTGATGTTATGAACGTGTCATCGAACACACAAAAATATTATGCCGGGGTTCAGAATGCTTGCCTTCAATGTGTGGAAAGGCAGGGTGCACTCCAAAACTTGAAACATTTCTCCTCTCTTCAAAAATCCTATTTTAGCAATATAAAAGAATTAACACACAAAATAAAAACAGCACCAAAAGTTGTTCTGAATTTTTTTCAAATAAATCTTAAAATAAACTAGGTGAAATTTGAGAGAGGTAGGAAAAAGAATCATTTCATTTGGAGTTGTATTTAAAACGTTATAGTCAGTCAAAGTTCTGGTCAAAATCTATTATTTAAATAAAACAGAAAAGAAAACGTTTCGGAGGGGAATACGCTTTCGGAGCAGGGAAACGTACTGGGGGATTACGCCTTCACTTAATCCCACGTGGACAGGCACGCGGTCGCTGACAGTGGGTCTAGAGGGCCCACTGGTCAGGTTTGACCAGTCTATCCCACCTCTTTCTCTGTCCCGAGCGGAGGTGGAACTCCGGCGATCGCCGCCGGCGATTGGCGGCTTTGTTCGAGAAACCGAAGCCATCCACGGGCTCAGGGGGTCGAGGCGGTCCCGCCGGTGGGTGTTACGGTCTCGGGGGTGGACGGGGTCGTCGGTGGTGAGCTTCACGGCGGACGGAGAGCTTCAGGAGCAGAGTGTGATTGGGGTTATGGTGATTCTTGATCAACATCGAGTAGTGGGAATGGTTCACGGGAGGATGAGGAGGTTTCTGGCGAAGAGAACGGAGAGGGGGAGGCTCTGGAGGTGCCGGATTGGCCGGGGCGGTGGCGGCGGCAGGAGTTGCCGGAGATGAGGAAGAAAGCTCTCCTGGGTCGATTGGCGAGCTGGGGAAGCGTCATTGGGGTGGCCTGAAGTTGCCCGTGTGCGGGAACGGCCCGGGGCGTCCATTTATAAGCGAGGCAAGGCGGTTCCGCGGCGGCCGTGGATAAGCTTCCGGCGAACCGACATTCTGTAGCAGCAGGGCATCGTGGCGTCGACGAGCGCTAGAGGACATGGCTGCGGATGAGCTCGCGCTGCTCCAGGGGCCAGGTGGCGAGCGGGAGGGGTTTGGGCGGCGCTGCCCGTGGCTGGAGCCACTTCGGACGCCGGAGTGCCGCCAAGAATGCCCTGGCGGCGGCGTTGTAGCGTGCCAGGGTGGTTTGGCGCGATGCTGCGAGGAGGGGAGTGCGTGGCGAGGTGCTTCCGTGTGGGCCAATGCCAGGGGGGCCAGCGTGTCGGCTCGGGCGCGGCATCGTGCAATACGCGCGCTCTGGGCGCGTCTAGTGCATGCACTGAGTGTGCTCGATGAAATGCCAGAGCATGCTAGAGGTCGTGGTTGAGGCTGGGGGTTAACAGGTCTAGGTTTGGGCTTGCAAGGAGATCAGTGGACAAGCTGGTTTGGTCAGGGGATCAGGTTCACAGTGCAAACCAAAAATTCATGCCAAAACAGATCCTGCCCATAAGGTGTTTGGCAAAATGCCAAGGGCACTTAGGCAAGTCTTGGAGTGGTCAAAAACTCCAGATGGAAGTCTCTTTAGATGTACAAGAGGGTGGTGAGGTTAGTTTGCCAAAAGCAGAAACTTGCTAGTGCAAGTTTTGCAAAACTACAATTCTGGAAGGAAATAAATGACATTATTTCATGAACCAAAAATATGCCAATGGGTGCATGCTCCTGGACTTAGAGGTTTGGTAGGGCTGTCTTCAAGTAGGAAAAAGAATCAAGAGCTAAAGAGCAAGCAAGAATATGGTTGCTGTACAAACCATCACGTTGGACCAGAATGAAGATGAGGTTGATTCACTCAAAATTTTCAAAGAACAGCACTAGGTTTTTGCATAAAGTTGAATTATATGCTACTAACAATATCCCATAATTTTGGTGGAGGCTAGAAAGAATTATTTAAAGGAGTTGTAGTGCAAAATGTACTCTGGACCAGAGAAGAAAAATTGAGTGTAGGGCTCAAAATGTTTCATGAATGAAATATATTTTTGCATAAAAGTGATTTAAAAACATCACATGACATCTCCAAATTTGGGTTGGAATTATAAGTGAATCTATCAAATGGTTGTGGTTCAAATATGGCCATTTAACCTTGAAAAACCATTTTCAAGAAAGTAAAGATCAAGCAACTTAATTATTTAATTAGTTATACTGATAAAAGGAAAGTTTTTCTTGAGAGGTTAAACAAGTCCAATAACATATTTGAAAAGTTTTCTCTTTGGGAAAAACTCATCATAACAGGGAAGGAGATGATTTAGAAAAAATCAAAATGGAGCTCAGAAGTCCAAAGTTTTAATTCCTGGAAAAAAATTTAATTCATTAAAACAAGGCCAAATTTTTGGGGTGTCACATTTCTCTACTTTAGGTTCACTAGAGGCAGGCAAAATCCTTTTATTTTTCTTCTTCTTTTTCTTTTTAGAAGGACTAGGTGCATCAGTGTTAATTCTTTGAGAGTCTTGTTCAATTCTCTTTGGGTGTCCCTCAGGATAACGTGGTTCCTGAGTCATTTTACCTCATCTAGTTGCTACTCTAACAACAAAGTCACTTATATTATTGTTCATTTCATCAAGTAACTCCCTTTGAGATTTAGCAACTTGTTCTAATTGAGTTTGAAACATAGAGGCATGCTTTCCTACACCCCTAACATCATTTGTGATTCTAATTAACAAGTCATTTAAGCGAGCTATCATATCAGAGTTGTATTTCAATTGTTTCATAACATTTGCATTGAAGTGATCTTGCTTTCTAATGTAATTATCAAACTCATAAAGGCATTGACTAGGATGTTTATTACGAGGATCATCACTATCAGTGAATTTCATTATAGATTTTACCTCTACCAACTTAGGTGGCGGTGGTGCTTCAAGCCCATGTATTTCTTCGATAGGTGGTAAATTTTTAACAGCGGCCGCTTTAATACCTTTTTCCTTCATAGATTACCCTGCCTCTTGCATATCTTTAGGACTGAGATATAAGATACCCCTCTTCTTTGGAGTGGGTTAATTAGGTGTTTCGGGAGGAGTCCAATCATCATAATGTTTCAATATATCATTCAATAATTCTTCAGCATGCCCAATAGTTCGTTCCCTGAAAACACAACCAGCACAACAATCTAGGAAACCCCTAGAAGCATCACTTAGTCCATTATAGAAGATATCAAGTATTTCATTTTTCTTACGAGGATGATCAGGCAAAGCATTAAGCAATTGGAGAAGCCTCACCCAAGCTTGTCGGAGACTCTCTTCTTCAATTTGCACAAAGTTAAATACTTCCTGCAAGGCAGCTTGTTGCTTATGAGCAGGGAAATATTTTTCAGAGAAGTAATAAATCATATCCCGGGGACTACGCACACAACCAGGAGCAAGAGTATTGTACCAAGCTTTAGCATCACCCTTTAATGAGAACGGAAATAACTTGAGAATATAATAATAGCGAATCTTCTCATCATGAGCAAAAGGGTAGCTATATCATTCAACTTAGTAAGATGTGCAACAACAGTTTTAGTTTCATAACCATGGAAAGGATCAGATTCAAGCAAAGTGATTAACTCTGGGTTAACAGAGAATTCATAATCCTTATCATCAACAGAGATAGGTGAAGTAGCAAACTCAGGATCACATTTCATTTTAGCATTCAGAGATCTTTCCTTATACTTGCATAATAATTTCTCTAGATCATCTATATCCTTACAAGCAAGAATATCTCTAGTCACCTCCTCACTCAGAGTATAACCTTCCGATACCTTTGGTAATTCATATCTAGGAGGACTAGTTCAAGTAGGTGTTTCATGATTTTCAGTTTCAAGTTCATCATTAGATTCAACAATATCATGTTGTGTTACTCTAGCAATTTGTTCATCAAGAAATTCACCTAGTGGCACATCATTATCAAGCAAGGTACTAGCATCATCATGAGTGGCATTCATAGCAGAAGTAGCATCATCAATAACTTGTGACATATCAGAATTAATAGCATGTGGTGGTGTTGCAAGTTTACTTATAACACAAGGTGAGTCTAAAGCGGAGCTAGACGGCAGTTCCTTACCTCCCCTCGTATTTGAGGGAAAAATCTTTGTCTTAGCATCCTTCAGTTTCTTCATAGTGTTAATAGGATAATAATACCAAGTGATTCAACAAATATAGCTATGCTCCCCGGCAACGGTGCCAGAAAGAGGTCTTGATAACCCACAAGTATAGGGATCGCAATAGTTTTCGAGGGTAGAGTATTCAACCCAAATTTATAGATTCGACACAGGGGAGCCAAAGAATATTTGTAGGTATTAGGAGCTGAGTTGTCAATTCAACCATACCTGGAGATTAATTATCTCCAGCAAGGTGATTAGTAGCACAGTAATATGATAGTTTTGACGATAGTAGCAATAGCAGTAGTAACGGTAACAGTGATAGCAGTGATTTTGTAGTAGTAACAATAGCAGTAACAACATTAGTAACGTAGCAAGAACAATATAAGATAAATTCATATGCACTGGATCAGTGACTCGTTGGATGATATTCATCATGAGACAGTCATAACCTAGGGCGATATGGCACTAGCTCCAGTTCATAAATATAATGTAGGCATGTATTCTGTAAATAGTCATACGTGTTTATGGAAAGAACTTGCATGACATCTTTTGTCCTACTCTCCTGTGGCAGCGGGGTCCTATTGGAAACTAAGGGATATTAGGGCCTCCTTTTCATAGAGAACCGGAACAAAGCATTAACACACGATGAATACATGAACTCCTCAAACTACGGTCATCACCGGGAGTGGTCCCGACTGTTGTCACTCCGAGGTTGCCGGATCATAACACGTAGTAGGTGACTATAACTTGCAATATCGGATCTAGAACATGGATATAATGGTGATAACATAAACAGTTCAGGTCTGAAATCATGGCACCGGGGCCCAAAGTGACAAGCATTAAGCATGGCAAAGTCATAGCAACATCAATCTCTGAACATAGTGGATACTAGGGATCATGCCTTACCAAAAGTAACTCGATTACATGATGAATATCATCCAAATCCTCACCGACTAGTGAGCCTACGAAGGAATTACTCACTCCCGGTGGGGAGCATCATGGAATTGGCGATGGAGATGTGTTGCTGATGACGAAGATCGAAGATCCCCTCTCCGGAACCCCAAACAGACTCCAGATCTAGTCTCTCAATGAAGAACAGAAGACGGCGGCGGCTCCGTCTCGTGAAACGCGATAATTCTTTCTCCCTGATTTTTCTCTGGAATAATGTGATTTTATAGCATTGGTTTCAGGGTCATCGGGGCCACCAGGTGGGGACAACCCACCAAGGCGCGCCCGGGGGGAGGCGTGCCCTGGTGGGTTGTGCCCACCCAGGTGCCCCTTTAGGTGGCTCTTGGCTCGAGAAATTCTCTTTATTGATATAAAAAATCCTCGCAAAGTTTCATTCCATTTCGAGAACTTTTATTTCTGCACAAAAACAACACCATGGTAGTTCGGCTAAAAACAACGTCAGTCCGGGGTTAGTTTCAGTCAAATCATGCAAATTAGAGTCCAAAACATGAGGAAAAGCGTTAGGAAAAGTAGATACGACGGAGACGTATCAACACGTTCTCCCCCAAGCTTAGGATTTTGGCCTAGCTTTGCAATCCTCATCAGCGGCCTACATAGTGTTAGCGTGGTAGCTCACTGAGGCTCTTGATGCAACCATCTCATCCCGTCGAGCAGCCGCAACCTCAGCGTTGTGTGCACGAGCCTCTCTCTCTGAAACATAATATGTCCTTTTGCTGTGAAAATCAAAGAGAGCAGGTGCAGGAAAAAAGGTCTGCACAATGTGTTTTTTATTGAACCTCAAGTTATAAGTATAATTATTAATTTTTCCTTCAAGAAACTTATGGCGCTTCTTGGACTCAAAGTCTAAATACTGAGTGGGTAGTAAAGGGTCATTAGGCCAAGGTGATACACGCAGCTCCCTTGCTAAATGTGAGGCATAAATCCCACCATAAAAATAACCGCTACCAGTGTTGTGTTGCAGTCTGCGTGGAACAACCGTTCCAAGGTTATAACATTTGATACCAGCGAGGGCAATGTGTATCAGGCTCAAGTCAGGAGCACACAGTGTACTACAGTCTTGTTTGCCTACAATACATTTCCCATTAAACAGTGCAAAGTAGTGAATTGATGGAAAGTGAATGCTTTTTATTCTACCCTTTGTTAGTCCTCTATCCTCTCCATAACAAAGACTAGTAAAAAATAACTCATACTCAGATTTCAGTGGTTCATCTAGCGAACCCCAAAATGGGATCTTGCTGATATTAGAAAATGTCTCTAAAGGCAATGTGAATGGACTACCATAAAGTTTAAATGAAACTCTAGACTCACGAGGATGAAATATAAACTCTTTGGTAAAGGTTTCAGTGAGGGTGAGTGATACGTCCATTTGGCATCATACTTTTATATCAATATTTATTGCATTATGGGTTGTTACTACTGTAACGCCCCGAGACTGATGCGCCAGGTGTCTTCCAGTTATGCGCCATCGTTGCCATGTCATTCGCTTGCGTGTTGCACCTTGCCATGTCATCATCTGCACTTCATCTGCATGTTTTTCAAAACATGCATCCGTTCAGGTCCTCCCAGTTGTCTCCGTTGTCCGTTCTGAGCCCTTTCACACTCGCACGCACCCACGGCACCTACGAAATATTATTTTATAAGTGCAATAAAAATGTTCTTGGAATGGGACGAAAGTTGGCGTGCGGTCTTGTTATAGTGTAGGTAGACCGCCTGTCAAATTTCGTCGCATTTGGAGTCCGTTTGCTAGCCCAACCATTAAACATATAGCGGCATTTTCGCCGGTCAGACGTCGGACGTTTTCGGTCTCCGGAAACTCGTGTTGGGCTGCTATCTCTTCTGTCCTTAAAGCTTAGCCACTCTACACAGCCCATCAACCCATCAACTAAACCCACTCCGATCTAGAGTTGTCCGATGGCGATCCAAGGGTCCGAAAGCCCCCCAAACCCCTAACCCTAGACCCCCTTGCCTATTTAAGCAGCCCCCATGCCAATTTTGGGCATCCCCTAGCCTCCACCTACCTCTAGCCTCTTCCCTCCTCAAAATCCATGTGCAGCCACAACCTCTCTACCACTTGTCACCGTCCCAGAGGCCAGCGCCGCCACCCGCCGACGCCCGTGGCCAACCGGGCGGAACCACGTCGCGCTCCAGCAGCCAGCCACCACACCGCGGCCAGCCAGTCCCGCGCACGGCCCGCTCGGGCCCGAAGCAGACCCCCGCCCTACTCCTGCCCCGACCTCCTAATCTGGATTGGGGAGCTCTGACCGCGCCTCGCCGACCATGCCTCCGACCGTCGCCCGCGCCGCCTCCCCACCATCTCGCCACCGGCGACCTCCGCCAGACCCAGGTCGCCGCCTCCCGTCGGCTCCTTCTCCTCCTCATCTCTGCCTCTGGCTGCCTCACTGTCCCTCTCTCTCCCCTTGAAGGACCCCGCCGCCGTGGTCCAAGCTCCGCCGCTGGTGGCCCTCGACCCATTCCAACGCCGGGAACGGGTCCCCGGCCTCGCCCTCCTCCGGATCCGCCAGATCCCGGCCTCCCCGCCGTCTAGGGGCATCTCGCCGGAGCCCAGAGGGCGCCGCCGTCGGCCCTGCCTCGTACCTCTCGGGGTCGAGGAGGATGAGCCCTCACATGCGTGGGCCACCGTGGGGGGCGGCCTAGCTCCCCGCAAGCCCAAGGCCCAGCCCAGCCCCTCCTCAGCCTCCCCCGCGCAGCCTGCCAAGCCCCTCAACTGCCTCGGGCCTGGCCCATGATGTGAGCCCCCTATCCCTCTCTCGTGCGCTGCATTGCTATCTTGCGCTCGCTTTGTTTTGTTTTTTCCTTCGAATGACCAAGTCCCTGAAAAATCATTCTATGTGTGCATCTTCATCATGGCATAACTATGTGCATGTGGCTCCGTTTTGCATGCATAAAATGTCAAACTATTCATCTTGGAGTTCTCTTCATGATGAAGTATTTTGCATTCATGTTGCTATTCATCTTGATGTCTTAATCTTTGTTGCAAAACTGCTAGGTGATATAAACTGCTGGAATCTGCTGATTGTTGGCATCATTTATGCATCTTGTGAGTGCTATAACTTTGTCCTTGTTGAGCCTATGATGATGATTTGGTATGAAAATGTTCTTCTCTTCATGCTCTACACGTGCATGTGCATGGCATTCATGTTAGGATGCATCTTGACATACTGATCCCTGTTACAAAAGTGTATGTTGCTGTTAACTGCTGAAAACTGTTATAACTTGCCTATTTATCATTTTTATATCTTTTTGTGTGATTTTCTTTTGAGCACCATGTCTACATGTTGTCGGAGCATATTTATGCCATATTTGCGGACGTGCAATCCATGTTTTTTTTATAAGCCCTGTAGTGAGTGTATCAAGCTTGTGAATTGGGCTACATGCTGTTAATGTTCTGTCAATGCTGAATCTATTATATGATGATGCTATGGTTGCTTGATGCTACCAATTAATCCGTGCATAATCTGGAGATGCTTAGTTGACATGTTTTATTTTCTATGTTATTCTATATTATTCTATGCCTTTTGATTCCCTATATATGCCCTTTATCATATGTTTCCATTGACATGAACATGCTTATGTAATGTTCCAGTTTTCTATTAACTTCATGATGCCTTGTGGTGTGCTTTTTATTGAGTGATCCATGCCTTTTCTAGAGATGCTCCAATTACATGTTTTGAAGTATGCTATGAGTGATTCGTCTGCAGGCTATGGTTATTAATTTTGGATACCATATGCCTCTGTTCCATGCTTGCAAACATGCTATCATAATGTTGCTGTTTTACACTTGCTGAAACTGTTTCAACATTCAATCTTGTCATGTTGGTTCCGACTAATATATGTGCCAGATGTATATTATGCCATGATATTATTTGCTCTTTGTTATGTGTACTTTGATGCCATGCCCTTGGTTTCTATGTATAGTTGATGTAGCATCTTTGTTGCATGCCTCGAACATGTCATCTTATTAACTCTGCTCATGCATATGCTCCTGTGTTATAAAGTTGCATTTTGCATTGATCATCTTAAATTAATTTTGATGCCTATGAACCTTAAACTTAATTATATTTGAAGTATGTTATCTGTTCATGAAGTGCATGTCAAGTTTATGCTAATATGATTCCTGTAGCATGTTGTTTTTGATGATGGCAAAGTGCCTAGTTGCTGTTTTGGGCAGATTATTGTTATATCTTGTTTGGAGTGTATATGTTGCACTGTTGCTCTGTTTTGAGCATGCTCTATATGAAATTTTCTTGATTTTTAATGTAGTTTAATCTTATCATGTTACATTCATGTTTTGAGGGTGTTTTCTTGATGTTTGAATGCATTTTGCATCAATGCCATCTTTAACTTGTTTTGCTCATATCTTCTAGGTCGTAGCTACGAATTAAATGAACTTTATATGTAACATGACTAGAATTTCGTGTAGATCATCTTGTTGCATCTTAACTTGCTATTTAACTACTTGCACATAAGGTTTATTCAGCTCTGGACCAATTTCAGAATTTGCATATGGGGACTTATCGGATTTGTTATATGTAGTTTCCAGCCTCTTTTAAACTTGCTTTGATGTGTGTTCCTGTATGCATCATCTCATGCCATGAGTAGCATCATATAGCCTTGTCATGCATCATGCTTGGTTGTGCATCATGTCATGTTTATGTGTTGTGTGTTTACCATGTTGTTTGCTTCTTTCCGGTTGTGCTCTTTCTCGATAGTTCTAGTTTCATTGCGACTGTGAGGATTCGTTTGACTACGCTTGGTTCATCTTCGCCCATTCGTATTCTTCATGGACTCGTTCTTCTTCCTAGCGGGATTTCAGGCAAGATGACCGTTACCCTGGATCTCACTACTATCATTTCTATGCTAGTTGTTTCGATGCTATCTCTATGTCGCGCTTCCTACCACTTGTTTATCAAGCCTCCCAAATTGCCATGTCAGCCTCTAACCATTTTCAAGCTTCCTAGCAAACCGTTATTTGGCTATGTTACCGCTTTGCTCAACCCCTCTTATAGCATTGTTAGTTGCGGGTGAAGTTGAAGATTGCTCCATGTTGGAACATGTTTATGTTGGGATATCACAATATCTCTTATTTTAATTAATGCATCTATATACTTGGTAAAGGGTGGAAGGCTCAGCCTTATGCCTGGTGTTTTGTTCCACTCTTGTCGCCTTAGTTTCCGTCATACCGGTGTTATGTTCCTTGATTTTGCGTTCCTTCCGCGGATGGGTTTATGGGAACCCCTTGATAGTTCTCTTTGAATAAAACTCTTCCAGCAATGCCCAACATTGGTTTTACCATTTGCCTAATAACAACTAAGGCTTAAATAGGGATTTTTGCCGGCCCCCTAGTATTTTTTTAATCAACCCCTCGGGACAGTGCTCCTGTGAGTGTTGGTCCAAAACGGGCAGACTACGGGGCCACCACGGGGCCACTCAAGGTCTGATTTTACTCGTAGGCTGACCTGTCCGTTGTGCCCTGAGAACGAGATACGTGCGGCTCCTATCGGGATTTGTCGGCACACCGGGAGGTATTGATGGTTTTGTTTTACCATTGCCGAAATGTCTTGTAACCGGGATTCTGAGACTGATCGGGTCTTCCCGGCAGAAGGAATATCCTTCGTTGGTCGTGAGAGCTTATAATGGGCTAAGTTAGGAGACCCCTACAGGGCATAAACTTTTGAGAGCCGTGCCCGCGGTTATGTGGCAGATGGGAATTTGTTAATATCCGGTTGTAGAGAACTTGCCACTTGACTTAATTAAAATGCATCAACCGCGTGTGTAGCCGTGATGGTCTCTTTTCGGCGGAGTCCGGGAAGTGAACACGGTTTGGGTTATGTTTGGACGTAAGTAGTTTTAGGATCACTTCTTGATCATTACTAGTTTGCGACCGTTTGCGCATTTTCTCATCTTATTCTTGTATTCGTAAATTAGCCATGGTAATGGGATTGCTGAGTCTCTTGATCGCTGCTACAACATCAACACTTATCTATTCCATACCCTTTAAGCTTTGCTAGTCTTGATACCCATGGTAATGGGATTGCTGAGTCCTCGTGGCTCACAGATTACTACACCAATAGTTGCAGGTGCAGGTAATGCGATGATCATGACGTGAGAGCGATGCTTGCTTGTTTTGAGTTTTTCTTCTGCTTCATCGTTCAGGGGATAGGTTCTTGGTCGGCACCCTGGGCTAGCAGGGTGGATGACGTTTGAGTTTCTGTTTGTGTTTCATCCGTAGTCGGATATTGCTCTTATGTATGATGTTATTGTATGGGTTAATTATCCTTTTGCCCTTAGTGGTGTCTATCTGCTCAGTTTTGCCTTCAGATGCATATTGTGATCAGTTTTGCCCCTAGTCCGTGCGCACCAACTCGTTCTGTGAACTTTGGCGTCTCCGTCAGGTCAACGTTTTGACTCGGCCCTTACAGGTGGGACCAGGCGGCAGAGGCGGCCAATTTTATTTAGACCATTGCACGCATGGCTTGCGGGACCCAGCAGAGAGCCGTTGAGCATAGAGCCGTTGCTGGTGTGCTATATTAGCGGGCGACAGTGGCGGTGACCACAGAGACAGAGAGCACGGCACTGACAACGGTGAGAGAGCGAGAGCACGACGGCGGTGGGAAGCAAGCTGTGGAGGGCGCGACGGTGGGAAGATAGCTGTGGAGGGCGCGGCGGCATTGAGATCACGTTCGGCTCCGAGCTCCATGTCTTCTGCAAGCTCTCGCGCCACCTCGCGGATGCAGAGCCGGGTGCGTGTGGAGATGTCTGTCTTCGTCTATCCGCGCTGCTGGGCGAGCGTTGATCGGAGGATTTCTCACACACCGAGGAACCACAATCGTCTATTCTACGTGTGCCGCGAGAATGGGGTAAGAATCGGGGCAATTGCACCATTTTCGTGGTCGGGATATTTGAGCAATTGGTTGGTCTGTTCCGTGTTCATGCAGGTGACATGCTTCTTTCTTTGGGTCGATGCTCTGGCCAAGACTCTGATAAATGAACTGCAAGAAGAGCATGGTGAATGATTGCGCATGCTGCCCCAAACCGCAGTGGCAGCAGCACGAGCTCCGGAAGAAGAGATGGAGGGCGAAGCACGCATTGACAGAGAGCTAGCTATTGAGCTTAGGATGTTGAAGAAGAAGGTTAGGAAGCTTGAAGATCAAGCACTACCAATACCCATTTGCAAATACTTTTGGGCATTTGTAGGTATGGTAATCGCACTGGTTGTAATGTTGAAAATGTATGGAAAGGCATGAATTATGGAGGAATTTGTAATCTTGAAATTGTATGAGAAATTCACCTAGTTTAAATGTTGGCCAAAGTTGTTTAAATGTTGAAAGAAAACAGAGAAGAAGTGACCAACATTTAAATATGTTGAAAAAAAGGAGAAGAAATGAAGAATTCAGAAACTTTTGATCAATGAAATGCAGCTAATGAATTATTCCAGAGCCAAACAATTAAGGTTAGAAATTTTTTGGAGCTGTTAAATATTTAATAGCAATTTAAGTAATCCAATTCAAATACACCGTGATTTAATACAAAGACCAAAATGTCATGGAAAATGTACCTCAGCTGTGGTAGATGTTTACACCTAGTGCCAAAATAAATGAACATTTTTAAGGGCATTACATTGAGTAGAAACTAATTTGTCTAAAAAATGAAGGGTGGAAAATGCACAAAAAATTGATGCAGCTGGGGACTCGAAACCAAGACCGCGTGGGTTTGTGGTGTTTAGGGCTGCGCTGGTAACCACTAGGACAGATGACAAGAGTTTGACATGGGTAGGGACGCAATGTATACATAGTGAGACTGTGAAATTTGTCAAAAAAATGAAGGGTGGAAAAATGCACAAAAAATTGGTGCGGCTGGGGACTCGAACCCAAGACCGCGTGGGTTTGTGGTGTTTAGGGCTGCGCTGGTAACCGCTAGGACATATGGCAAGAGTTTGACATGGGTAGGGAAGAAATGTATACATAGTGAGACTGTGAAATTTGTCAAAAAAAATGTGAGACCATGAATGTTTGCACACGCGTGAGAGTGGTTTTCCTTTGTTTTGCACTGAAATTTTGGAGGTTGGAAAGTTGAAAACATATGTTTGCACTGCCATGTGGTTTTGGTTAGAGTGGCACTTGGTTTAGTGTTAGAGTGGCACTTGGTTTAGGATTTAAACGGAATAAATTTGCATGTTAGTTCATGACTTATTATTTTTTAATAAAACGGAGGGCTTCTCACCCCCTCTTTTGAATGACAACCACAAGTTCTCGAGCTTCATGACTTGGTTTAGGGAAGAAATTATATGCTTGGGCACGGACATTTTTTAACACACATAATAAACCCTAATAAATAACTTAGATAAGATGCAACAAAGTACCATTACAATAATAAGTTCACGGACAGTTCACGGACACATGATAAAACATGACACGACACGACGCGACATAGAAAAGCAACAAATAAGAAACAAAACAGTCTTCATCTTGATCTCCTCCTTCCACTTTGGCCGCGCGCGCCCCTTCAACACCGTCTTCATCTTCACACCTCCTCCTCATCGTCGTAGGGAAGGGAGTGCATCCCGGCTGGATTGGGGAAGATGTTCTCATAGTTTGTGTAGATATTGTAGACGGTGAAGAAGATGGCCTCACAGCAGCACCAAAAGACTTGGCCGAGGAGCTCGCGCACGTCAAACGGGTTGGTGAAGGTGACCGTGAGCAGTAGGAGGATGTCGCCGCGGTCACGAACCTCGTTGAGGGTTAACATCCTCGGCGAGCCCTGTGGGAGGTGGGCATAGCCGGCTCTGAGGAAGGCGCGAGTGAGTTCAACGGAACCTCTCCACCTTGAAAAAGCCCACACGCGGAGCTCCCTCTCCACGAGCACGCCCGGTGGGTAGCGCCACTCCGGCACGACAGGCGGACGGCTGAAGGTCGGCTCGTTGAACTGCATGGTCTCGCTTGGGGAGGGCTCGGTAGATTGGGTGTTTTAAGTTGGAGAGAATGGATCGGATCTGGCTTATGGGTGGGAGAGGAAGATAGGCACCCCATTTATAGGCCTGTGGGTGGGAGAGGAAGAGAGAAAGGGTGAGAATGGTGCGTGTGTGAATCTGAACGCGTGTGTGTATTCGTTACGCTTTGCACTCTTAAATTTTTGCACAAAAACGATGCATGCATGGGGTGCGTGCGTGCATTTGAATCATTGCATAGCTCTTTGACCGGACGGTGCATCTGACTCGTTGAACCACCTAGCTGGCCTCGCTAGCCTAGCACGCCTAGCATGCCTCGCTCGCCTCGCTCGCATGCATGCACGCGCGGCCTCCTGCGCATGCAAACCCACGTCGCAGCCTATGCACGTCGCCGCCTCCCATGCATGCATGCAAGGCCTGGAAAGGCTGAGACGGGCTATTTATTGCGGTCTCAGGCCCAGACAACGAGACGGCCCAACGGTCCGTCCAGCGCGCCCGATATTTGTTCAAAAAAAGAATCTCCCAGCCAATCAGATTGCATCTCGCGGATCGCCCCCTCCTCCCCACAGATTCCTTCTAGAAGGTATAGATCGACGGCCCTTGTTCAGCGCTAGGGTCAGATGAACGGTCCTGCTTCAGCACTAGGGTTAGCGGGGTTTGGGAGGGGTTTGGAGCAGTCAAAGCTATGTTTGACCAGATTTCAAATGAGCATAATAAATTAAATAAAAATCTGAAAAATAAAAAACCAGCGCACATAGTCTTCCTATGTCATATACTAACGATTTAAGTTGATAAACAAGGTTTACATACATTTAAATGATAAGTTCATATGTATTGTATGATATCTCAAGTATCTCAAACTCTTTTGTATGAAGTGAAGAGAAGTGTTTTGGGGAAATAAACGTAAAAATTTCAAAAAACTCATCACAGCTTCATTTTAGAGTGACTAAGAAGGATCCAGGCTTAGTTTTTCATTTTGATGTTTTACACTTATTTAAATCTTGGTCAAAGTTAAGTTTGACAAGAATTCAAATGAGCATAATAAATTAAATAAAAATCAGAAAAATAAAAAACCAGCGCACATAGTCTTCTTATATCATATACTATCGATTTAAGTTGATAAACAAGGTTTACATACATTTAAACGATAAGTTCATGTGTATTGTATGATATCTCGACTATCTCAAACTCTTTTGTATGAAGTGAAGAGAAGTGTTTTGGGGAAATAAACATGAAAATTTCAAAAACCTCACCACAACTTCATTTTAGAGTGACTAAGTAGGATCCAGGCTTAGTTTTTCATTTTGATGTTTTACATTTATTTAAATCTTGGTCAGAACAAATTTAAAAAATCTTGGTCAAAGTTAAGTTTGACCAGAATTCAAATGAGCAAAACAAATTTAAAAAAAATCAAAAAATGGAAAAACCAGCGCACATAGTCCGTATATATAGAATATATGTTTAGGAAAGTTATTTGGCTGATTTAGACAAGGTCGAAAAAAACCTTGCTTAGAGATGAGGCCGTTTACCCTACCTTTGGACCCTCATTTTAGCACATTTTTCATGAAAATTTGAAGAACCTCACCACAGCTTCATTTTGGATTAACTAAGAAGGATCCAGGCTTAGTTCTTAATTTTGATGTTTTAGACTTGTTTAAATCTTGGTCAAAGTTAGGTTTGACCAGAATTCAAATGAGCAAAACAAAATTCAAAAAAATCAAAAAAAGGAAAAACCATGTCAAACATAGTACAAACATCATCCAACAGATTTAACCATCATGTCAAACATAGTTCTAACATCATCCAACAGAAATACAACATTATTCATAATGTTTCATAATTATTCACATATAGTGTTCGGGCTTCTGTCTGTTCCTTGAGCTTCTTGCCATCACTTTGCTCCTCGTGCACCTTGTGCTCATTGCTTCTTCTCTTCTCCTCTTGGTTGTCGGTACCTTGTGCGTCTTCTTCAAACCTATCATAGAGCTGTGCAAAACATAAAGGGTAATGAGATCATGTCAAGTGACCCATAAATGTACAGTAGTATTTGACCCTTGCAAGATTTACATACCTAGCAGAACTCACAACAACAGAAGGTTGGTCACCATTCAGAGGCTCACTTGGATCATCATTTGGAGCCTCACTTGGATCACCAAGATCATCATTTGGAGCCTAACTTGGATCACCATGATCATCATTTGGAGCCTCACTTGGATCACCATGATCATCATTTGGAGCCTCACTTGGATCACCATCATCACTATTTCAAGCCTCACTTGGATCACCATGATCACTATTTGGAGCCTCACTTGAATCATCGTCAAAATCATGCGGCTATTGACCATCATCATTTCGAACCTCGTCAAAATCCTCATTTGATGCAACCGGCTGATGTCCATCATTTTCATCGAAGCCTTCATCGAAACTCTCTCCTAACGCTGGATCTACTGTGTTATCACAATACTTACCTAAATGACCAGACCCACCATATCTTGTGCACTTACGCTTCCTCGCTCCAAGTCCAGCTCCTTCGCTGTGAGGTCTGATTCGACTCTTCCTTGGTCTACATGTTGCTCTTTTCAGAACTGGAGCGCAAAGCTTGAATCCAGGGTCCACCATGTCCCATTGTTGTTTTCCCTCCATAGCAGGTAAGGCATAAGCATATGTGGCTTTGAACCTTGCAACAGAGTAGTAATCATGCACATACTGCTGAATGTTCCCTGCTGGACCAGGGAGAGAAGTGATGAAAAACAAGGCATGAATGCATGGCAACCCAGTTATCTGCCATTGCCTACAACTTCAAGTTCTAGCTTCTAAATCCATTGGATATCTCCATTCCCTCTTCTCTTTATCCAAATATGATATCTCTGCTGTGGTACCCGAGCAAAGAGTCATGTTCATTTCCAAGCCTATTGTTTTCTGCATCAGCTCATTCATCACGGCAGGGATGATAATGTGGCCCATGAATTTTACCTCGGCTATTCCTGCACGATAATGAAATTTCTTCATGTATTCTATCCTTATCCTGTCCAGCAAATCCACCACATAATGACCCTTTAGTTTCCGGATCGTTGAGTTGAAAGACTCTGCTAGATTATTGTGCACATAGTCAACTTTGCTCAGTTCACTGAATTGGCTTCTGGCCCATAACTTGGAGTGGTGTGTTTCCAAGTATTCTTTCACTTTGGGATTCATGTATACCTGCCTCAAGTGGTAGTTGTGCTTCTTCACACTGACAGTCAAAGATGCTGGCCATAAATTGTCGGTATACACCTTTCCTTTGAATTTCTTCATGAAATTTGCAGCAAGGTGACACATGCATTCCCTATGCTCTACTCCAGGGAACACATTGTCCACGGCCACTTCTAAACCTTTGCAGGCATCTGTATGAATGACCAACCCATTGGGATGTGCAATAGCCCGGCGCAGATTATGCAAAAACCAAGTCCAGCTCTCCTCAGACTCTGTCTCTAGCACACCGTAGGCAACTGGAAATACAAAACTGTGTGCATCAACTACACAAGCAGTTACTAACTGTCCTTTAAACCTCCCTGTGAGAAAAGTGGCATCAATAGCCAAATATGGCCTGCAACCTGCCAAAAAACCCCGGCGACAAGCCTCAAAGCAGACAAAAACCCTCCTAAAGCATTCCTTGGTCTTTGTCACTCCCCTGAATGTGTACTCCACGGTGTGGTGATCAATATCTACAATACTACCTGGGCTTGTCCTCTCCACTTCACCTTTGAATAAATACAACAATTGAAAACTTTCCTTCCAGTTACCATACATAGAATCCATAGCCTGTTGTTTACCATTGAATAACCTCATGTATGGTAAATCTATCTTGAATTTATCTTTGATGTTCTTCTGCAATTCCTTTGGACCCACTTGCTAGTTTTCTTTCACCCACTTCTTTAATTCTTCTGCCACCCATATTGACTTGGCTCTACTGATTGTATCCTTCCTAAGGGTTGATTCCTGCCATCTGTGCTTAAAAGGGTTCACTTTTACCTAAACATTAGTGCTATTTCGCATTTTAGATGCGAGCAGCCTCCATGGACAACCCTCAGTCGGACAGTGCACTCTGTAACGTACTTGATCGCTCTTGTCAACTTTGAAAGTACGTTCTACCTTGATGCAGTATGTCACAACTGCATTTCTACACTCATTCATAGATGCAAAAATTGTACCTTCTTCCAAATTAGGGTTTAAAGGGTCCATTCAACAGTTGCAAGGTCTTCGTCCTCACCCACCGCGTCATCATCCACACGGACTGCATTGTGAGCCTCATCTTGGTTATCAGCCCGAGGTGCCCGTCGTAAATTCCGAATAACATCAGAATATAGCTTCTCTTCATCAACCCCAGAATTGTAGTCATCATGCTCCACTTCAAGGGGGACCCTACTGCTCTTGCCCACACTTGTCGAGCACCATGTCGTCGTACACCAACTGAACTGTTCTGGCTAGAGATGCCATTACGATGACTTGGTTCTCCCCGAGATGTTGCACCCGTCATCCTAGGTCCAAATGCCTGCTCATGCACATAAACTTGCAGCCTCACATGAACATTATCTTTCTCTTTATGCCTAACAAACATGGTAGCTAACTCTTCATCATTACTAACTGTCACCCATTTCTTTTCCCCATCATAGTATTTGTATACAACTTCATCAAGCAAACCCCAAGGATATTGGCTACAAATTACCTCCCCAATTTGTCTGAAACTCCAATTACTAGCCATTGGCAACCGATAATCAAAACCTCCTTGGTATTTCTTCTGATCCTTTGCATCGAACATGTACCGGTCCCTTCTAATGTGCATCAAGAAAGCAAACCGCAACTCCATCCTAACCGGCAAAAACAGAGACGCAATCAGCACACTAATTGGGCAAACCTACTCGAATCGAGTGTTCAAATGCACAACTAAGCTCAATCTAAACAGGAGTCAAGACTTACCCCTCAGGAACCCAGTCGTGGACGTGGCGGATCTCCGGCCCGATGCCTGCCTCGCCAGATACTCCGGGGTCACTGCTGCTCTCCATTTTGGCCTAGGGTTCTTCCTCCTAGTTCAAATAGCTCCAGCAGCCCCCCACCTTTGAGTGCTCCGGTCGGGCGCACAGAAGGAGGCCGCACCGCGGGTCAAGCAGGTGGCGGGCGCCCCACCCGTAGCGTCGCAGGAAGCTGGCGGGCGTCGCAGGCAGCCGTGGAGCGTAGGCGCAGAAAGGTAGTGGTGGAGTAGGTGTGCAGCTGGTGGCGGGGCAGGTCCTGGCCGCGGTGCAAGTGCCGGCGACGGCGCAGGTCAGCCGGCCGGCGGGGAAGCGGATGGGCAGAGTGAGCTATGAATGATTTGGTGATTTAGTCGCACGGGCCTACATGTCAGCTCCGGACCCACGTCCACGCGGTCCCACGTGTAAGCTCCGGACCCACAACTTAACGTTGGCTGATGGAATGGACTCAAATATGGCCGTTTGGCCTCGTCATAGTAGCTGTGCATGGACTAGGGGCAAAACTGAGCACAATTTGCATCTGAGGGAAAAATTGAGCACAGAGACACCACTGAGGGCAAAAGCGTCTCTAACCCTTATTGTATTCATGTGGCATTGTATGCCTTTTGGATTTATCTCCAACTATTATGTAATGGTACGATGTAATGATATCCACCTTGTAAAAGCGTCTCTAATATGCGCTTCTATCCTTGGTGGGACCTTTGAGTTCCTTTAGGATAGGGTCACATATTGGGCGTTACAAGTTGGTATCAGAGCCTCGACCAACCGTAGGAGCCCCCTTGATTATTCATAGTTGGCCGTTGTTGAGTCTAGAAGAAAATTGTTTTCGGAGTCTAGTTATATCCGAGAGTAGGAATTCTTTTTACTCCTTTGCCCCTTCGTCGCTCTGGTGATGAATCTTGACGTAGGTGTTTTGACTTGATCCTCTTCCCCTTCAAATTTCCTTTGGGATCATGCTGTCGTTTTCCGATTGTTGGTTCTCAGCTCCTTTCATCTGGTGCATTTCTCGTCAAGTCGATTCGACCCTGTCTGTTTTTCGCAAAATCAATCCTCAGTTCTTTTCTCATCGAAGTTGTTTCCCCGTTCTCAGTTGTTTTCTTTTTTTTCCACCCGCCCACCCTTTTTCTTCTTGGAGCCGGAATCCATAATCTAGTATCCATCCTACTCGTGTGAAGCCTCTGCATTCTTTCCTCAATTATTTCAACCGGTGTTTTTTCTTCAAGTTATTCGTCGATTTTCCCCTTTCAAGGTGCCTTTGTTTTTCCCGCCCTCCCACCCTTTTTTCTTCTTCCCGGAGTCTGAGTCTCTATTCGAGCATCAATTTAATTCGTGCGGAGCCACTTCAGTCTTTCATCAATTGTTTCAACTGGTGATTTCTTGTCTAGTTTGTCATTCCTCTTCTCTTTCTTTTCCGATGGACTGAATTCCAGTTTTTCTGGTTGACCATATTCTTTTCCTTGGATCAAGTGTTCCCCTTGCTCGTTCGCCTCTCGCCATTTAATCCTTCCGGAGTGCTCAAGACATCTTAGAAGATTCGTGTTTGCATTCAGTTAGTTTGAGGTTGTCACCTCATTCAAGTCTCTCAATTGTTCCGTCGCATTTGCTCTTTTATCAATCATTTTCAATGGTGTTTTCTCTTCAATGGGCGCTAACCCAGAGGTCTTTTCCCAGGATCTTACCTGACTCTTCTAATTATTTTGGAGCTATTCTCAAATTCTTTTCAAAGTGTGACGTAAGAATGGATTCCATCAGTCACATGCCTTCTCCAAGATCACTTTCAAATTCTTTTCATCTTTGGTTCAACCCTTCCTCTTTTCATTCTCCCGGAGTATCTCAACAATTTTGGTGGTGTTTCTCATCGTCATTTGAAGACCAAAAAAGAGTTTCTCCTAAATCTTGCCTGTTCTCTCGAAGATTCATGGTTCTAGTTTCTTGTTATCCTCTCGAATTATTCCGTTTGTCAGGTATTCTTTTCTTACCCATCCGGAGTATGTCAGGAGCTGTTTTCTATTTTGTTTCACCGGAGGCCATCATTCCAGAACAATTCTATGTCCTCACATTCCAGCTATCATTATCCAATTATCCCGGCGCATCTGTCAAGTATTCTTTAATCAGCTCGTTATCTCTTTGTTCTTTTGCATCTAAATCCCCTCAAGCATAATTGTTCTTCTAACTCTTCCCGATGATTCTCTCGTTCATCAGTCATTTTCAAATTCTTACGATGGTTCGTTCAAGATTCTTTTTCCTTGATTATCATTTTAATTCATTCAATCTTTCCAATCCTACCAGTGGGTCATGAAGACTCTATCAAGTTTTGGGTTATATCCCCCTTAATCCTTTCCAACAAGAATATGTAGTATGCAAAATCCCTTGCTTGTCATCATTTTAATTTGTTGAAGGATAAGCATACAATAGATCTTATTCTTTCCTCGAAGTGGTTCGAAGTGTTTTCATCTTTTCTTCCCGGAGTTAAAATTTTCCTCGGCCATCTCCTCGGAACTTCCATCTAAATCGCAGCAAGGCTTTAGTCTTATTCTTTCATCCTTCATTCTATCTCATCATCCTTTTGTCACCAAAGTCCTTCATGGTGGTTCTTCATGATTTAATTCATTCTTCAAGAGTTCATCAAGATTTTTGTTGGAGGAGTTCCTAGTATCTTTTCTTCTCGCGTCTCGAAGTGCATTCTTCATTTTCTTCATTTTCTTCTGAAGTGGAGTTTTGCATTCTTCGTTCTTCTCAGCTATTCAAGTTTTTGGTTGCAGCATAATTTCACCTCAAGTTTTGAGATGTTTTTGATAAGTCCACATCAATCTTATTCTCTTGTTGTTGATATTCTCAACAACTCTGTTCAACCCTTCCTGCTAGGGATGTTTTCAAATTCATTCGCGGTGGAAGTTGTTGTTCTCATATCAGTTCTTTTCATTACACTATTTCAATTCTTCCGGAGGCATTGTGTTGTTCATCTCGTCAAGTGGCATTCCATCTTGTGAAGTTCATGTTCTATTCCTTCCATTTTCAGCCGGAGCGCTGCCGAAATTCTTATGTTCTTATTCCTTTTCTATCTTTTTCTAACCAGAGTGGTTTCAGACTCTATCTTATTCAACGAGCTTTTGATTCTCGTCATATTCGCCGTTACTCTTTTCTACCAAGTGCTCTCGATCTGGATCACCTTCCCTCTTGTGCTCTTGTTTCGCCTCATCCTTTTTCTCTTCCATCTCATTCCTAAGATCTCGTGACGAGATCTTCTCTTAGTGGAGGAGAGTTGTAACACCTCGAGACCGATGCGCCAGGTGTCTACCAGTTATTTGTCGTCGTTGCCATGTCATTCGCTTCGTGTTGCACTTTGCAATGTCATCATCTGTATTTAATCTGCATGTTTTCTAAACTTGCATCCGTTTGGGTCCTCCCAGTTCTCTCCGTTGTCTATTCCGTGCCCTTTCACACTCGCACACGCCCGCGACACCTCTGAAATATTATTTTATAAGTGGCATAAAAAAATTCTCAGAATGGGACGAAAGTTGGCGTGCAGTCTTGTTATAGTGGAGGTAGAACGCCTGTTAAATTTCGTCGCCTTCGGAGTCTGTTTGCTTGCCCAACCGTTAAACATATAGCGGTATTTTCGCCGGTCAAACGTCAGACGTTTTCGGTCTCCGGAAAGTCATGCCGGGCTTCTATCTCTTCTCTCCTTAAAGCCTAGCCCACTCTACACAGCCCATCAACCGCTCAGCTAAACCCCCTTCGATCTGAATCTATCTGATGGTGATCCGAGGGTCCGAAAACCCCCAAAACCCCTAACCCTAGACCCGCTTACCTATTTAAGCAGCCCCCATGCCAATTTTGGGCATCCCCTAGCCTACACCTACCTCTAGCCTCTCCCCTCCTTGAAAGCTGCATGTAGCCACATCCTCTCCGCCACTTGTCGCCGTCCCAAAAGCCAGCGCCGCCACCCACCAATGTCCATGGCCAACCGGGCACTACCACGTCGCACTCTAGCAGCCAGCCACCGCACCGCAACCCTCCAAGCCCGCACACGGACCACGCGGGCCTGAAGCAGACACGTGCCCCACCCCCTGCCCCGAGCTCCCGATCTGGATCAGGGAGCTCCGACCGCGCCTTGCCGACCCCGCCTCTGGCCGTCGTCCTTGCCGCCTCCCCACCATCTCGTCGCCGGCGACCTCCGCCGGACCCAGGTCGTCGTGTCATGTTGCCTCCTTCTCCTCCTCATCTCTCCCGAATGCTGCCTCACTCTCCCTGTCTCTCCTCTTGCAAGACCCTACCGCTGCGCTCCAAGCTTCGCCGCTAGTGGCCCCTGACCCATTCTGACGCCGGTAACGGGTCCCCGGCCTCGCCCTCCTCCAGATCCGCTAGATCCCGGCCTCCCCGCCGTCTAGGGGCATCTCACCGGAGCGCCACCACCGCCCCTGCCTCATCCCGCTCGGGGTCGAGGAGGACGAGCCCTCGAACGCGTGGGCCACCGTGGGGGGGGGGGGGCGGCCCACCTCCTCGCAAGCCCAAGACCTAGCCCAACTCCTCCTCGGCCTCGCCCCCCGGCCTGCCAAGCCCCTCCACTACCTTCGGCCTAGCCCACAATGTGAGCCATCTATCCCTCGCCCGTGCGCTGCATTGCTATCTTGTGCTCGCTTAGTTTTTTCCCTGATATCATTCTATGTGTGCATCTTCATCATGGCATAACTATGTGAATGTGGCTCCGTTTTGCGTGCATAATATGTTAAAATGTTCATCTTACAGTGCTCTTCATGTTGAAGTAGTTTGCATTCATGTTAGTGTTCATCTTGATGTCTTAATCTTCATAGCAAAACTGCTAAGTGATATAAACTGCTGGAATCTGCTGATTGCTAACATCATGTATGCATCTTGTGAGTGCTATAACTTTGTCCCGGTTGAGCCTATGATGATGATCTTGATATGCAAATGTTCTGTTGTTGGTGTGCTTGGCATTCATGTTAGGGTGCATCTTGACATATTAATCCCTATTACAAAAGTGCATGTTGTTGTTAACTGCTGAAAACTGTTATAACTTGCCTATTTGTCATTTTTATATCTTTTTGTGTGATTTTCTTTTGAGCACCATGTCTACATGTTTTAGGAGCATATTTATTCCATCTTGCAGAGGTGCAATATTGTTTTTTTATAAGCCCTATAGTGAGTGCATCAAGCTTGTGAAGTGGGCTAATTGCTGTTAATGTTCTGTCAATGCTGAATCTGTTATATCGTGATGCTATATTTGCTCGATGCTACCAGCTAATCCATGCATAATGTGGAGAGGCTTAGTTGACATGTTTTTTTTCTATGTCATGATCTATCATGCCATTCCTTTTGATGGCATATATATGCCCTGTACCATATGTTTCCATTTCCATGAACATGCTTATGTAATGTTCCAGCTTTCTATTAACTTCATGATGCCTTCATGTAATGTTCCAGCTTTTTGTTAACTTCATAAAGCTATGAGTATCCTGCTTTTTGTTAACTTCATGATGCCTTGTTGTTGTTTTCCACTTGCTGAAACTGTTTCAACATTCAATCTTGTAATGTTTGGTCCCACTAATCTATGAGCCATATGTATATGATGCCATGATGTTATTTTCTCTTTGTTATATATACATTGATGCCATGCCCTTGGTTGCTACGTATAGTTGTTGTAGCATCTTTGTTTCATGCCTCCAACATGCCATCATATTAACTCTGCTCATGCATATGCTCCTGTGTTATAAAGTTGCATTTTGCATTGATCATCTTGGATTAATCTTGATGCCTATGAACCTAAAACTTAATTATATTTGAATTATGTTATCTTTACATGAAGTGAATGTCAAGTTTATGCTCATATGGTTCCTGTAGTATGTTATTTTGATGATTGCAAAGTGCCTAGTTGCTGTTTTGGGCAGATTGTTGTTATATCTTGTTTGGAGTGTATGTGTTGCACTGTTGCTCCGTTTTGAGCATATGCTCTATATGAAACTTGCTTGATTTTGCATGTAGTTTCATCTTATCATGTTCCATCCATGCTTTGAGGGTGTTTGTTTGATGTTTGAATACATTTTGCATCAATGCCATGTTTAACTTGTTTTCCTCATATCTTTTAGGCCGTAGCTCCGAATTAAATGAACTTTATATGTAACTTGACTAGAATTTCCTATAGATCTTCTTGGTGCATCTTAACTTGATTTTTAACTACTTGAACATATGGTTTATTCAGTTCTGGACCAATTTCGGAATTTGCATATGGGGACTTACCGGATTTGTTATATGTTGTTTCTGGCCTCATTTAAACTTGCTTTGATGTGTGTTCTTGTATGCATCATCTTGCGCCATGAGTAGCATCATATAGCCATGTTATGCATCATGCTTGGTTGTGCATCATGTCATGTTTTATGTGTTGTGTGTTTACCATGTTGTTTGCTTCTTTCCGGTTATGCTCCTTCTCGATAGTTCCCGTTTCATTGCAACTGTGAGGATTCGTTCGACTACGCTTGGTTCGTCTTCGCCCGTTCATCTTCTTCGTGGACTCGTTCTTCTTCCTAGCAGGATTTCAGGCAACATGACCGTTACCCTGGATCTCATTACTATCATTGCTATGCTAGTTGTTTCGATGCTATCGCTATGTCACGCTTCCTACCACTTGTTTATCAAGCCTCCCGAATTGCCATGTCAGCCTCTAACCATTTTCAAGCTTCCTAGCAAACCGTTGTTTGGCTATGTTACCGCTTTGCTCAACCCCTCTTATAGCATTGTTAGTTGCAGGTTTAGTTGAAGATTACTCCATGTTGGAACATATTTGTGTTGGGATAACACATTATCTATTATTTTAATTAATGCATCTATATACTTGGTAAAGGGTGGAAGGCTCGGCCTTATGCCTAGTGTTTTGTTCCACTCTTGCTACCTTAGTTTCTGTCATACCAGTGTTATGTTAGTTGATTTTGCATTCCTTACGCGGCTAGGTTTATGGGAACCCCTTGACAGTTCGCATTGAATAAAACTCTTCCAGCAAGGCCCAACATTGGTTTTACCATTTTCGCCGACCCCCTATTATTTTTTTAATCAACCCTCCAGGCTAGTGCTCCTCTGAGTGTTGGTCCGAAACGAGAAGTCTGCGGGGCCACCACTGGGCAACTCGAGGACTGGTTTTACTCGTAGGCTGACCTATCCGTTGTGCCCTGAGAACGAGATACATGCGGCTCCTATCGGGATTTGTCGGCACACCTGGAGGTCTTGCTGGTTTTGTTTTACCATTGCCGAAATGTCTTGTAACCGAGATTTCGAGATTGATCGGGTCTTCCCAGGAGAAGGAATATCCTTCGTTGGTCATGAGAGCTTATAATGGGCTGAGTTGGGACACCCCTGTAGGGTATAAACTTTCGAGAGCCATGCCCGCAGTTATGTGGCAGATGGGAATTTGTTAATATCCGGTTGTAGAGAACTTGACACTTGACTTAATTAAAACGCATCAACCGCGTGTGTAGCCGTGATGGTCTCTTTTCGGCGGAGTCCGGGAAGTGAACATGGTTTGGGTTATGTTTGGACGTAAGTAGTTTTAGGATCACTTCTTGATCATTACTAGTTTGCGACCGTTTGCGTAGCTTCTCATCTTATTCTTGTATTCGTAAGTTAGCCACAGTACTTGCTTACTCGCTGCTACAACCTCACCACTTATCCATTCCATACCCTTTAAGCTTTGCTAGTCTTGATACCCATGGTAATGGGATTGCTGAGTCTTCCTGGCTCACAGATTACTAAAACAAAAGTTGCAGGTGCATGTGATGCGATGATCATGACGTGAGAGCGATGCTTGCTTTGAGTTTTTCTTCTACTTCATCATTTAGGGGATAGGTTCCTCGTGGGCAGCCTGGGCTAGCAGGGTGGATGTTGTTTGAGTTTCTGTTTGTGTTTCGTTCATAGTCGGATGTTGCTCTTATGTATGATGTTATTGTATTCATGTGGCATTATATGCCTTTTGTATGTAACCCCAACTATTATGTAATGGTACGATGTAATGATATCCACCTTGCAAATGCATCTCTAATATGCACTTCTATCCTTCGTGGGACCGTCGAGTTCATTTAGGATAGGGTCGCATATTGGCCGTTACAACTACACATTATGTCACAATACTTATGCCTTTCTCTCTTATTTTACAAGGTTTACATGAAGAGGGAGAATGCCGACAACTGGAATTCTGGGCTGGAAAAGGAGCAAATATTAGAGACCTATTCTGCACAACTCCAAAAGTCCTGAAACTCTACAAAAGTTAATTTTGGAATATATTAAAAATATTGGGTGAAGAAAGCACCAGAGGGGGGGCCAACCACCATCCACGAGGGTGGAGGGCGTGCCCCTGCCTCGTGGGCCACTTGGTAGGCCCCCGATGCCCATCTTCTGCTATATGGTGTCTTTTGCCCTGGAAAAATCATAAGGAAGCGTTTGGGATGAAGCGCCGCCGTCTCGAGGCGTAACCTTGGCAGAACCAATCTAGGGCTCTGGCAGAGCTGTTCTGCAGGGGAAACATCCCTCCGGGAGGGGGAAATCGTCACCATTGTCATCACCATCGATCCTCTCATCGAGAGGGGGTCAATCTCCATCAACATCTTTACCAGCACCATCTCCTCTCAAACCCTAGTTCATCTCTTGTATTCGATCTTTGTCTCAAAACCTTAGATTGGTACCTGTGGGTTGCTAGTAGTGTTGATTACTCCTTGTAGTTTATGCTAGTTGGTTTATTTGGTGGAAGATCATATGTCCACATCCTTTGTGCATATTAATACCACTCTGATTATGAAAATGAATATGATTTGTGAGTAGTTACGTTTCTTCTCGAGGACATAGGAGAAGTCCTGTTATAAGTAGTCATATGAATTTGGTATTCGTTCGATATTTTGATGAGATGTATGGTGTCTTTCCTCTAGTGGTGTTATGTGAATGTCGACTACATGACACTTCACCATTGTTTGGGCCTAGGGGAAGGCATTGGGAAGTAATAAGTATATGATGGGTTGCTAGAGTGACAGAAGCTTAAACCCTAGTTTATGTGTTGCTTCGTAATGGGAAGATTTGGATCCATATGTTTCATGCTATATGGTTAGGTTTACCTTAATTCTTCTTTCGTAGTTGTAGATGCTTGCAAGAGGGGTTAATGATAAGTGGGATGCTTGTCCAAGGAAGGGCAGTACCCAAGCACCGGTCCACCCACATATCAAATTATCAAAGTAACAAACGCGAATCATATGATCATGATGAAAACTAGCTTGATGATAATTCCCATGTGTCCTCGGGAGCGCTTTCCTTTATATAAGAGTTTGTCCAGGCTTGTCCTTTGCTACAAAAAGGATTGGGCCACCTTTCTGCACCTTGTTACTTTTGTTACTTGTTACCCGTTACGAACTATCTTATCACAAAACTATCTATTATCAATAATTTCAGTGCTTGCAAAGAATACCTTACGGAAAACCATTTGTCATTTCCTTTTGCTCCTCCTTGGGTTCGACACTCTTACTTATCGAAAGGACTATGATTGATACCCTATAATTGTGGGTCATCAAGACTCTTTTCTAGCACCGTTGCCGGGGAGTGAAGTGGCTTTGATTGGTGGAATTTGGTAAGGAAACATTTTAATTAGTGTGCTGAAATTTACTATCACTTGTTACTATCGAAAATAATCCTTTGAGGGGCTTGTTCGGGGAATCTTCACCCCGACCAAAAGAGCAAAGAGTTTCTCCTCAACCTACTGAACATACTGGAACTGTTCACTTCCTTCGGGTATGATAGAGAAACTGCTTCCTAATCCTTTTACAGGAGATGGAATATTACATCCCGATATGCACCTAATCTATGTGGATGAAGTTTGTGGATTATTTAAGCTTGCAGGTATGCCCAAGGATGTTATCAAGAAGAAGGTCTTCCCTTTATATTTAAAGGGAAAGGCATTGACATGGTTTAGGCTATGTGATGATATTGGATCATGAAACTACAACCGATTGAAATTGGAATTTCATCAGATGTTTTATCCTATGCATCTAGTTCATTGTGATCATAATTATATATATATAATTTTTGGCCTCGTGAAGGAGAAAGTATTGCTCAAGCTTGGGGGAGGCTTAAGTCAATGTTATATTCATGCCCCAATCATGAGCTCTCATCAGAAATTATTATTCAAAAAATTTATGCTCGGCTTTATCTCAATAATCGCTCGATGCTCGATACTTCTTGTACTACTTTTATGATGAAGACTATTGAATTCAGATGGGATTTATTGGAAAGAATTAAACACAACTCTGACGATTGGGAGCTCGACAAAGGTAAGTAGTCAGGTATAACCCCTAAGTTTGATTGTGTTAAATCTTTTATGGATACCGATGCTTTTCGTGAATTTAGCACTAAATATGGACTTGACTCTGAGATAGTAGCTTCTTTCTGTGAATAATTTTCTACTCATGTTGATCTCCCTAAGGAGAAGTGGTTTAAATATCATCCTCCCATTGAAGTAGTAGTAGAATCTATTAAAGTTGAAGAAAAAACTATTACTTATAATGTTGATCCTATTGTTCCTACTGCTTATATTGAGAAACCACCTTTCCCTGTTAGAATAAAGGATCAAGCCAAAGCTTCAACTGTGGTTTGTAAGAGTAATGCTAGGACACCTACAACCCCTGAGCAAATTAAAGTTGAACCTACTATTGCTATGTGAGGGAGTCCTAGAATAGGGGGTGTCCGGATAGCCGAACTATCACCGTTGGCCGGATTCCAAGACTATGAAGATACAAGATTGAAGACTTCGTCCCTTGTCCGGATGGGACTTTCCTTGGCGTGGAAGGCAAGCTTGGCGATACGGATATGTAGATCTCCTACCATTGTAACCGACTCTGTGTAACCCTAGCCCTCTCCGATGTCTATATAAACCAGAGGGTTTTAGTCCATAGGACGAACAACAATCATACCATAGGCTAGCTTCTAGGGTTTAGCCTCTCTGATCTCGTGGTAGATATACTCTTATACTACCCATATCATCAATATTAATCAAGCATGAGTAGGGTTTTACCTCCACCGAGAGGGCCCGAACCTGGGTAAAAACATCGTGTCCCTTGTCTCTTACTACCATCTGCCTAGAAGCATAGTTCGGGACCCCCTACCCGAGATACGCCGGTTTGACACCGACATTGGTGCTTTCATTGAGAGTTCCTCTGTGTCGCCACCTATAGGCCCGATGGCTCCTTCGATCATCAACAACAGCACGGTCCAGGGTGAGACTTTTCTCCCCGGACAGATCTTCGTATCCGGTGGCTTTGCACTGCGGGCCAATTCACTTGGCCATCTGGAGCAGATCGAAAGCTACGCCCCTGACTGTTAGGTCAGATTTAGAAGTTTGAACCATACGACTGACATCCGCGAAGACTTGAGCTTCGGCGGATTCGAGCCACAGCCGAGCGCGCCGCACTGTCACGATGGGCATGATCTAGCTCTGCTGCCGGATAGTGCCCTGGAGGCTGCACAAGATTCCGCTCCGACCCTTAGCTCGGAGCCGACTGCGCCGATCGAGGATGGGTGGCTGGACACCGCCTCGGGGGCCGCTACCTCTACGGCGATAGAGCCGAATACCGACCCTGTCCCTTGTGATTCTCATGACTCCAAGGTGCCGGACTCCTTTCCGTACCCCGAACCTTCTACGCCCCAGCCAATCGAATCCGATTGGGCGCCGATCATGGAGTTCACCGCTGTGGACATATTTCAGCACTCGCCTTTTGGCGACATCCTGAATTCGCTAAAGTGTCTCTCTTTATCAGGAGAGTCCTGGCCGGAATATTGTTAGGACGGTTGGGATGCGGACGACGAAGAAATTCAAAGCCCACCCACCACCCACTTCGTAGCCACTGTCGATGACTTAACCGATATGCTAGACTTCGACTCCGTAGACATCGACGATATGGACGACGATGCCGGAGATGACGAAGAACCAGCGCTTCCAGGACACTGGAAGGCCACCTCAACTCACGATGTATATATGGTGGATACACCTAAAGGAAGCGATAACAAGGAACAACGAGACGCCGCGAAGGAGAATTCCCTCGAAAAACTGTCAAAACAGCGGCGTAAGCGCTGCCCAAAGTCCCGCCTAGACAATGACAGCACCCACACAGACCCAGCCATAGTGCAGGGCGAACCGGTGGACGACGAACATGCCCTCGAGCAACCATCTGAACAGGATAACTTGGATAAGCAGCCCATCCCCGGCGAAGATAACAGTCCGAACGATCTCACACCGGACAAGTTTTTGGAGCAGAAGAAACTCCACAAAAGGCTCTCCGCCACTGTGCGTAGCCTGAAAAAGCAGAAGCGGAAGCTCAAAACAGCGGAAGATGCACTCAGAATCAGATGGAGCAAAGTACTCAACACCACAGACAAATATGGTGATAGTCGCCAAACAAAGAGCTACCCGAAGCGCAAACTACTGCCCGAATTCGATGAGGAGGCCTTAGAGCCCCCGCAACAAAAGAACAAAGAAGCCGCCCGGTCGGATGGATGACCAGATGACAAGCATAGAGTGGCAAGCGGCGCCGCACACAATACGGCACGCGAACCGCATAAGGATTCACATCAAAAGGATGGCCCAGTTAGGTCCATCTACGGGCCAAGAAAGCAAGCTCTTTTAAGAAATGCAACATGCCAAATATCCGAACATAACGGCACACCCAAATACAGGTGAGCCACACCCCCCCTATGTTTCACCGATGAGGTGCTGGGTCATGAATTCTCAGCAGGATTTAAACTCGTAAACATAGAGGCATACGACGGAACAACAGACCCAAGAGTTTGGATAGAGGATTACATCCTCCACATACACATGGCTAGAGGAGACGATCTCCACACCATAAAATACCTACCCCTCAAGCTCAAAGGGCCAGCACGGCACTGGCTTAAAAGCCTCCCTGAAAATACCATTGGAAGTTGGGAAGAGCTCGAGGATGCTTTTTGGGAAAATTTTCAAGGGACTTATGTCCGCCCTCCGGATGCAGACGATTTAAGTCACATAACTCAACAATCCGGAGAGTCAGCCCACAAATTCTGGAAAAGGTTCCTCACCATAAAGAACCAAATAGTCGACTGTCTGGATGCCGAAGCCTTAGCAGCTTTCAAACACAACGTCCGAGACGAATGGCTCGCCAGGCTCATTGGCAAGGAAAAGCCAAGAACAATGGCCGCAATAACAAGCCTCATGACCCGCTTTTGCGCGGGAGAGGATAGCTGGCTGGCAAGATGCAGCACTAGCGACCCAAGTACATCCAACGTCAGGGATGGAAACAGGAAACCATGACGCAGCATGGACCAGCGCCGGACCAAGGGAAATGGTCCAAAGAGCACGACAGTCAACACCGGATTCAAAAGCTCTCGGCAGAACAACACAAAACTTCCTCTCAAGGACAACAGCGACGAGCTATCCAACCTAAACAAAATCTTGGACAAGATATGCCAAATCCACAGTACCTCCGGGAAGCCTGCAAACCACACCCACAGAGATTGTTGGGTCTTCAAGTAGTCCAGCCGACTCAATGCCGAACACAAAGGGCTTCACACACCAAGCGAGGACGATGACGAACCCCACAAGCAGAGCACTGGAAAACAAAGGAATTTCCCACAAGAGGTCAAAATAGTAAACTCACTTCAAGTGACAACATGAAAAAATAGAGCAGCGCCCATTAAAGTACGCACCGCATGGTCCACCCCAGTGGAGTCCCGACACTGGATGTCAAAACCAATCACTTTCGACCATCAGGATTACTCCGGAAGTATCCGGAACGTAGGATGGACTGCTTTGATATTAGATCCAATAATCGACAGACTACAATTTACACAGGTCCAAATGGACGACGGCAGTGATCTAAACCTGCTATATCAGGATACAATCCGCAGAATGGGGATAGACCCAACCAAAATACGCCATAGCAACACTTCCTTCAAAGGAGTGATGCCAGGCCCATATGCCCATTGCACGGGCTCTCTACTACTAGAAGTTATGTTCGGCTCATCCGACAACTTACGTCGTGAAAAGTTAGTCTTCCACATCGCCTCATTTAAAAGGCGCTATCAAGCACTATTGGGATGTGAAGCTTTCGCCCGCTTTAAAGCAATACCGCATTATGCATCCCTTACAGTCAAAATGCCCGGTCCACGCGGCATCATCTCATTAAAGGGAAACTTCGAGTGTTCCTTGAAAATGAAAGAAAGTGAGACTGCCTTGACATCCACACACTAATCCGGCTTTGCTTATCAAAGCACCTAAATAGGTCATTTATATCCCGAACACGGTTAGGCGAGTCCGGCATAAATAAACAAGGGGCTTAATAGCCGTGTACCCCCTCACAAGGGGCTGCACGCATGTATAATAAGAGACAATATGGCTCAACTTTATTTTATGAATCATACTCTGTTTATACATTTTTCGCACGATCCTTTTTTCCAACTAATTTCTTCCCTTTTACAGATGAACACCGTGCTACACCCGTCCAGGATACGGCACAACGGAGACACATGCGCAGACATGCAGTAGGGACCCGTTGCAAGGATTCTTTTCAGATTAAGACCCTGCGTAAACCTTTCTTACTGTCTCTTGTTGATACACATCCCCAGGTTTCTTACTATAACCAAAGAGGAGGCTGGCGCTTTGGCATCGGCCAGGTCAGAAATTTTTGCGCGTACCTGGACACTAGGGGCTTAGGGCATTGTTCTGCCCGTTTTCATAAAGACTGAATACCTTAGGGAGTGTTCGGCGTCTCGAGTTAGGCCTTATATGCATCAACTCCGAATCATGTCTTTGGTCAAATGCTGGGCTTGCCCGGCTCCTGTGTTTTGCTGCCTTACGTTCCGTTTTAATGGCTAACGCGGCACCAGGAGAACTACTGTGATTGTGCCCCGGTTCGTCCTGGTGAGCACCTCAGTAGAGAAAGCCGAAAACTGACTGTCATGATATAGCGTGAGACTGGCCAACCACTCGATGAACCAAGGGAATGTTTAGAATTCCTCTGCATTAACAAAGGACCGTTTCCCGGTCAGGCACATATGCACCCCGAATTAGGGAGAGCGCAGTGCCCCCAGGGGCTATATAGTAGCCCCACCATCGAACTCCTATGGCTAAGTGAAAGTGATAAAGCATTATAGTCTGGTTGCCTAGTTTGCTACGCTATCACCTCCTTCACCGGACCAAGACGTTGGATAAAGTGTGAAAATGCACCTTTTTGCAAACACCCCCGCACTCTGTGCGTGGGGGCTGAAGCCAAGGACTGCCATCTTTCAGGTTATATACATATACATTAACGGCCGCACAGGAGGTACTTTACTACTTGAACGCACAAGTATAAAAAGCCTTTATATTATATTGCAACATTGTTTTACAAATCACACATGTCATTCGAACATAATATCCTTTGAGCACTGTGTCTCTATTACACGAGCGCCCTGAAGGACTTCCTCAAAGTAGTGCTCGGCAGGTAATCGGCTTCGGTCCGAATCCTGGGATGCAACGTCGGTGGCCTTCATCTCCACCCAGTATGTCTTGACACGGGCGAGAGCCATCCACGCACCCTCTACGCATGTTGACCGCTTCATTGCATTAATATGCGGCACCGCACCAAGGAACTGCTGCACCAAGCCAAAATAACTCTTCGGCTCAGGCCTCTTTGGCCACAAATGAGTCACGACAGACTTGATGGCAAGTCCGCACAACCTATTCAGCTCAGCCCATTCGGCCAAACGATCGGTCAATGGAAGCAGACGCTCTGGACTGTGGAACTGCGACCAAAACAGCTCTTCCATTCGGTGATCCTTTTGGCCTCGGAAGTGTTCGGCCGCATCCGCGGCACTCGCCGCCAACTCTAGATAAGCATCCTCCGCACCCCACAGCTGGCCCAACTAAGCATACTTGGGATCCCTGAACTTCCTCCATAGCAGAAAAGGCTTTCCAGCCGCAATATCTCCGGCCTGACGTAGCTCCTCCTTCATAGCTCTCATCACAGAGCGAGCATCCTTGGCCTCGGCAGTGGCCTTCTTAAGGTCCTCTTGCACCACTCGGTCGTCTTTTTCAAGAAGCTGGCAGCGGACGACAGCATTCTTCAATTTCACGGCCATCTCGGCCATTTCCTCCCTACTTCGGCAGTGAGCAGCCTGTTTGGCTTTTAGATCTCCGGCCGCCTTTGAGGTAGCCGCATTACTTTTTCTAGCTTGCTCGTTGGCTCAGGCGAGCTCCGCCCGAAGCTCCTCCATAGCAGCAGCACCATCTGCATTATGCATACATACTGTAAGGCACGGGCGTCAAGCTCCCTTACCAGGTGTCCGCAGGAAAGGCACATACCTTGTGACTCGTCAACTCACTTATTGACCAGCGTGATGTCCGCATCCGCAACGTCAAGTTGCCGCTTCAGTTCGGCAAATCCATCAGTCCGGCTGGCCACCGAACGCTCCGCCACCTATATAGGAAGGGCGGCATCTTACAACTAAGATTATGATCCTCGGCACGCTGTCACCTTTGACAACGTACCGAGTCTCCGGGGCTACTATCCACACAGGGCACATTCTATATGCAAAACTTTCAGAAGTATATCATTTTTGCATACCTCAAACCCCGCCAGTAAACTTCTGACGGCTTCATGCAATCCGCTCTCAGCGGATGAAATCATTTCAATCACCATACCCATTAACGTATGGTGATCTTCCGAGACAGGCGCTCGCCCGAGTAGATCCTTCAGCTCCGCCGACCGTACACCAGTTGGTGCCGAACCTTCTGGCCCCGCCGGACTCAGGGAAACCCTCCGCGACAACACCTCAGGGTCGTCCGCCCTGCCTGACGGTGCGGCAGATGGAGGCGTTTCACTCTCCATCATCTCCGGACGAAGATCCCCCAAAGATGAGCTCTGCTGAGAAGGGCTGAGATCTGAACTACAAGGTAAAACTTCGTTTATCTTCAGAAATAAAAATAGGGATATCCCTTATTACAAAACTCCCCTTTCTACTTACGGCTCGCTAGAGGGCTGATTTCCTTGGGGAAATAGTGCGTCCGGGGCCTCTCCCGGCGCAGGACCCTCTGGTGAGGATTTCTTCCCCCGCTTTGAGGCTTTGGCCTCGAGATCTTCGGAAGCGGTCCTCTTCCCCCCTGGAGGGAGGGATTCTCGATCCCCCCTTTCTTGAGAGCCTCCTTAGCGGAGGCAGTAGTTTTCTTGTTCCCCCCTTCGCCCTCTTCCAAAGGCGCGGCCTCCAGCATCTTGGTTAACACAGGATCCGGCGTGGTCTCGGGGAGGGGGGCCGGAGACCTTATTAGTTTTGCTTTTGCTATCCACTCCTGTTCAAGGGACAGCTCTTTAAAGGGCAAGTTTATGATAAATACACGGGCAGCGTGTCTGGGCACATAACTACTTACTTGAGCATCCGGGCGATTGCAGCTCAGATCTGCGTCCTCGGTCAAGTCCGGACACATCTCTTTTGATCTGAAGAACAGTTTATACATCTCCACGGGCGTCGCACCCATGAAGTGTTAGAGAGCTCGCGGTCCATCCAGATTGAATTCCCATAGGCGGAGGGGGCGACGTTTGCAGGGCAAAAGGCGCCGAATTAGCATGACCTGCGCCACTACAACTAGGTTGATCTCCCTCTCTTGGAGGTCTCTAATACGGCCCTGCAACAGTGATACATCCTTGGACGGCCCCCAGTCAAGCCCCTTGTTGACCCATGACGCCAGCCGTTGTGGAGGGCCCAAGCGAAAGGCAGGTGGCGCCACCCATCTGGTACCCCTAGGAGCGGTGATGTAGAACCACTCTTGTTGCCACAAACCAAGCTCCTCTTGAAAAGAGCCCTCGGGCCATGGAGCGTCGACATTCTTGCTTATGACAGCCCCTCCGCACTCTGCCAGCTGCCCCCTGATCATCTTCGGTTCCACTTTGAAGGTTTTGAGCCACAACCCGAAGTGAGGGGTAATGCGGAGGAAGGCTTCGCATACGACAATAAACGATGAGATGTGGAGGATAGTCTCCGGATCCAAATCATGAAATTCTAGCCCATAATAAAACATGAGCCCCCTCACGAAGGGGTCCATCGGGAAGCCTAACCCCTGAAGGAAGTGAGACATGAACACCACGCTCTCGCCAAGCTTGGGAGTGGGAGTAACCTACCCTTGGGCAGGCAGCCTGTGCACAATTTTGCCGGTTAGATATCGGGCGTCTCTCAGCTTTAGCACGTCTTCCTACGTGACGGAGGAAGGCATCAACCGGCCTTGCGGGTCGTAGCCGGACATCCTCGGAGGTCCGAAGCGCCTGAATCTAGAGCTTTGGGTGTTGGAACTCGAGGCGAGGGGCGGATTCGATTGAGATTGAAAAAGAAGGAACGGGCCTTGGTCTCGTTATAAAGAGGTTGGATACCAAGAGCCCTCCCCGTGGCCGTTCAGGACTCGCCTTCGATAGGGGGGGGGCGCCAACGGGCACGACTGGGTTACCCATGCCCGTATTGATGAGAATCCCGGAATAAGGGGACACGATCTCTGCTTCGACAAGACGTGCCGAGGAAACCGCTTCGCTAAACGCGCTGAGGTGGAACAATAAAAACAATTCGCATAAAGGCTTGGCCGTGGTATGACGTCATGCCACGAAATGCGTTAGCAGATTAAATTTGTGTAAAGATTATTCTCTCTATGGTGGTATGTGGAACTTACTTTGCAGAGCCGGACACTATCCTGGTGTTCAAAATCTTCTATGAAGTATTCGGAGG
Organism: Triticum dicoccoides; assembly: GCF_002162155.2. Classification (NCBI taxonomy): domain Eukaryota; kingdom Viridiplantae; phylum Streptophyta; class Magnoliopsida; order Poales; family Poaceae; genus Triticum; species Triticum dicoccoides. Next base: position 90,440,916 of record NC_041391.1, on the reverse strand, counting down.
AGGAACCCGCCTTGCAATGCCGAAGACACTATGCGCGCCAGACTCGTCGTCATTGAAGCCTGGTTCAGGGGCTACTAAGGGAGTCCTGGATTAGGGGGTGTCCGGATAGCCGAACTATCACCATTTGCCGGACTCAAGGACTATGAAGATACAAGATTGAAGACTTCGTCCCGTGTCCGGATGGGAGTTTCCTTGGCGTGGAAGGCAAGCTTGGCGATACGGATACGTAGATGTCCTACCATTGTAACCAACTCTATGTAACCCTAGCCCTCTCTGGTGTCTATATAAACCAGAGGGTTTTAGTCCGTAGGATGAACAACAATCATACCATAGGCTAGCTTCTATGGTTTAGCCTCTTTGATCTCGTGGTGGATCTACTCTTGTACTACCCATATCATTAATATTAATCAAGCAAGAGTAGGGTTTTACCTCCACCGAGAGGGCCCGAACCTGGGTAAAAACATCGTGTCCCTTGTCTCCTGTTACCATCCGCCTAGACGCACAGTTCGGGACCCCTACCCGAGATCCACCGGTTTTGACACTGACACTATGGTTAAAGATCTCTTGGTCAATAATATTGATGGGCATGTTATTTATTTCTACGATGAAGCTGCTAAAATTGCTAGACCAGATACTAAAAATAAACATAGACCTATTTTTGGCATGCCTGTTGTTTCTGTTAAAACATGAGATCATTGCTATCATGGTTTATGTGATATGGGTGCTAGTGCGAGTGCAAACCTCATTCCTTATACGAAGAAATTATGCATGATATCGCTCCTGGTGAATAGAAGGTATTGATGTTACTGCTAAGCTTGCCAATAGAGATACTATCTTATATTTACTAATTGGAGGCACCATTAGAGTCTCCAACCTAATCCACATCATCAAAATTAATTTAGCCATTAGATTAAAAAATTAATGGTCGATATATATTAGAATGCCCTGTCTTAATTAAAAAGACAACGCGCACACAAAAGAGAAAATATGCCCCACCACGTATATAAGAGCTTAGGCTAACACGTTCATAAAAAAGAGTACCACAAAAAGAGCATGTGCCTTCTCCTTGCAAAAGAAAAAAAAGACGTACAACTAAAAAATCGCCTCACGCTAAAAGGGAGAGCCCACGTCTCCGTACTCACAGAAACAAATACCACACATGCGTTTGTATCTGAGAGAAAAAGAGAAGCCATGTGCATACTAGTTTAACCAATTGGGATTGTTAGAGATGTTGAAGTCTTGTGTGGGAAAATGAAATATCCTACTGATTTTCTTATTCTTTGCTCCCCACAAGATGACTTTTGTCCCATTATATTTGGTAAATCCTTCTTGAATATTGTTAATGCTAGGATAGACTGCAAAAAAGATATTGTTACTGTTGGTTTAGGGGATATGTCTCATCACTTTAATTTTGCTAAATTTCGCAGACAACCCCATAAAGAATTGCCTAGTAAAGATGAAATTATTGGTCTTGCTTCCATTGCCGTCCCTCCTAATGATCCTTTAGAACAATATTTGCTCGATCATGAAAATGATATGTCTATGAATAAAAGAAGGGAAATGGATGAAGTATTCTTTAAACAGGGACATATTTTGAAACACAACTTGCCTGTTGAAATCCTAGGGTGATCCTGTGTTTGATCTTAAACAATTACCTGATACTCTTAAATATGCTTATCTTGATGAAAAGAAGATATATCCTGTTATTATTAGTGCTAACCTTTCATAGCATGAAGAAGAGAAATTATTGAAAACTCTAAAGAAGCACTGTGCTGCTATTGGGTATACTCTTCACGATCTTAAGGGCATTAGTCCCGCTCTATGCCAGCACAAAATACAACTGGAGAAAGAGGCTAAACTAGTTGTTGATCACCAACGATGGTTAAATCCTAAGATGAAGGAAGTGGTAAGAAATGAAATACTAAAGCTTCTGGAGGCAGGTATAATTTATCCTGTTGCTGATAGTCAGTGGGTAAGTCCTGTCCATTGTGTCCCTAAGAAGGGAGGTATTACTGTTGTTCCTAATGATAAGGAAGAATAGTTACAGGTTATAGAATGGTAACTGATTTCCGCAAATTAAATAAAGCCACTAGAAAATATCATTACCCTCTACCTTTTATTGATCAAATGCTAGAAAGATTATCCAAACATACACATTTTTGCTTTCTAGATGGTTATTATGGTTTCTCTCAAATACCTATGTCAAAAGAGGGTCAGGATAAGACCACTCTTACTTGCCATTTCGGTACCTTTTCTTATAGGTGTATGCCTTTTGGTTTATGTAATGCACCTGCTACCTTTTAAAGATGTATGACTACTATATTCTCTGACTTTTGTGAAAAGATTGTTGAGCTTTTCATGGATGATTTCTCCGTGTATGGGACTTCATTTGATGATTGCTTAAGAACCTTGATCGAGTCTTCTAGAGATGTGAAGAAACTAATCTTGTCTTGAATTGGGAGAAGTGACACTTTATGGTTAATGAAGGTATTGTCTTGGGGCATACAATTTCTGAAAGAGGTATTGAAGTTGATATAGCTAAAGTTGATGCTATTGAAAAGATGTCGTGTCCTAAGGACATCAAAGGTATAAGAAGTTTCCTTGGTCATGCCGATTTTTATAGGAGGTTCATTAAAGACTTTTCTAAAATTTCCAGACCTTTGACTAATCTCTTACAAAAAGATGTTCCTTTTGTTTTTGATGATGATTGTGTAGAAGCATTTGAAATACTTAAGAAAGCCTTGATTTCTGCACCTATTGTTCAGCGACCTGATTGGAATTTACCCTTTGAAATTATGTGTGATGCTAGTGATTATGCTGTAGGTGCTGTTCTAGGACAAAGAGTTGATAAGATATTAAATGTTATCCAATATGCTAGTAAAACAATAGATAGTGCCCAGAGAAATTATGCTAATACTGAAAAGGAATTTTTAGCAGTTGTGTTTGCTTGTGATAAGTTTAGACCTTATATTGTTGATTCCAAAGTAACTATTCACACTGATCATGCTGCTATTAAATATCTTATGGAAAAGAAAGATGCTAAACCTAGACTTATTAGATGGGCTCTCTTGCTGCAAGAATTTGATTTGCATATTATTGATAGAAAGGGAGCTGAGAACCCCGTTGCAGACAACTTGTCTAGGTTACAAAATGTTCTTGATGACCCACTACCTATTGATGATAGCTTTCCTGATGAACAATTAGTTGTCATAAATGCTTCTCGTACTACTCCATGGTATGCTAATTATGCTAATTACATTGTTGCTAAATTTATACCACCTAGTTTCACATACCAGCAAAAGAAAAAGTTTTTCTATGATTTAAGACATTACTTTTGGGATGATCCACACCTTTATAAAGAAGGAGTAGATGGTGTTATTAGACCTTGTGTACCTACGCATGAACGGGAACATATCCTACGCAAGTGTCACTCCGAGGCATATGGAGGGCACCACACTGGAGATAGAACTACACATAAGGTATTGCAATCCGGTTTTTATTGGCCTACTCTCTTCAAAGATGCCCATTTGTTTGTTTTGTTTTGCTATGAATGTGAAAGAATTGGTAATATTAGTAGATGTCAAGAAATGCCTATGAACTATTCACTTGTTATCGGACCATTTGATGTTTGGGGCTCTGATTATATGGGACCTTTTCCTTCCTCTAATGGGTATACACATATCTTTGTTGTTGTGGATTAGTTACTAAGTGGGTGGAAGCTATTCCAACTAGTAGTGCTGATCATAACACTTCTATTAAGATGCTTAAAGAAGTTATTTTTCTAAGGTTTGTAGTCCCTAGATACTTAATGACTGATGGTGGTTCACATTTTATTCAAGGGGCTTTCCGTAAAATGCTTGCTAAGTATGATGTTAATCATAGAATTGCATCTCCATGCCATCCATAGTCTAGTGGTCAGGTAGAATTGAGTAATAGAGAGATTAAATTAATTTTTCAAAATATTGTTAATAGATCTAGAAATAATTTGTACAAGAAACTTGATGATGCATTATGGGCCTATAGAACTGCATATAAAAATCCTATGGGTATATCTCCGTATAAAATGGTTTATGGAAAAGCATGTCACTTACCTCTCGAACTAGAAAACAAGGCATATTGGGCTATTAAAGAGCTCAATTATGATTTCAAACTTGCCTGTGAGAAGAGGTTATTTGACATTAGCTCACTTGATGAATGGAGAACCCAGGCCTATGAGAATGCCAAACTATTTAAAGAAAAGGTTAAAATATGGCATGACAAAAGGTTACAAAAGCATAGGTTTAATGTAGGTGATTATGTTTTGCTATACAACTCTCATTTAAGATTTTTTGTAGGAAAACTTCTCTCTAAATGGGAAGGTCCTTACGTTATCGAAGAGGCCTGTCATTCCGGTGCCATAAAAATCAACAACGCCGAAGGCACAAATCCGAAGGTGGTGAACGGTCAAAGAATCAAAACATTATATCTCAGGTAAGCCCATAAATGTTGGAACCAATTTTATTGACACCGTAACCCCGAAGGAGTACATAAGGGACACTTTCCAGAATGATTCAGACTCCGAAAAGGAATAGGTATGTGGTACGATAAGTAAACCGACTCCAAAACTCCTCAAATAGGAATTTTTCTCCATTTTCGAATATTTAAAAAATTAGGAAAATAAGAAGTAGTCCGAAGGAGACACGATGCATACACAAGGGTGGAGGGCGCGCCCTAACCCCCTTGGCGCGCCCCCCACCTCGTGTGCCCTCCGGACTCTGTTTTCTTTCAGTATACTTCTTATGGTCGGGAAAAATTTATTATATAATCTCCCATAGGTTTTTACCACCGTACCACGACGAAATCCTCTGTTTTTGTTTTTGAGTTGTTTCTGCCACGGATTAGAGCAATATGTCATCCCAGGATTCGGACGGAGAAAGTTATGTGGATGATTACCTTGCAGACCCCAAGGTCTACAGGGACTTGGAGCATTGTGGTTGGACCATGGAGGAAGAAGAAGACTATGATCCTAAGGGAAAGGAAGAGAGGAGCTCAGATGAAGATGAAGTCCTACTACCTCAACCTGGGGACATGCACGTGGAGTTTAAAAAGTCAAGCCTCCCTGATAGAGCAAAGAAACCTAAGATCGAGTTTATCCCTTTTCGTCTCTTGTAGGAGAATAAATAGAAACTATGCAAAAAGATATTAAGCCTTGAGCAGGAGATCGATGACATAAGGCAGCAAAATTCTATCCTCAAGTGAAAATTAAGGAAGAAGCCTACATCATCAACAACTCCATCATCACCACCTCTGAAGAAAGAGACATAAATACATGGGTATGTGCACTCCCCTTGGCAACTACCAAGCTTGGGGGAGGTGCCCCGGTATCGTATCACCATCACACTTCTATCTTTAACTTTTTCTTAGTTTGATCCTTTTGGTTATATCTTGATCTAGTAGAATAGAGTTTTAGTTTGATCTAGCTATGAGTTTTTGTGTTGACCCCTATCTATGTAATCGAGTCCGTGAGCTACATATAAGAAAGATTTTTGAGTTGAGGACGTTGCTATGTTGTTATGATCTGGAAGGAATAAAACAAAAAGAAAGAATAAAAAGAAATAAAAAGATCATATTGATCTCATGGAGAGTAATGACTCCCCATATAAAGAGTATGATGAATAAAAGTTGTTGAGAGTTGACAAACATAGTTTTAGTCATCATTGCAATTAATAGGAAGTAATAAAGAAAGAGAGGTTTTCACATATAAATATACTATCTTGGACATCTTTTATGATTGTGAGCACTCATTAAAATATGACATGCTAAAAAGTTGATGTTGGGCAAGGAAGACAACGTAATGGGTTATGTTTTCTTATATCCGAAATAAATTATATTGCCATGGATCATCCAACATGCTGAGCTTGCCTTTCCCCCTGATGCTAGCAAAATTCTTTGCACCAAGTAGAGATACTACTTGTGCTTCCAAACATCCCTAAACCCAGTTTTTCCATGAGAGTCCACCATATCTACCTATAGATTGAGTAAGATCCCTCAAGTAAGTTGTCATCGGTGCAAGGAATAAAAATTGCTCTCTAAATATGTATGACTTATTAGTGTGAAGAAAATAAGCTTTATACGAGCTTGTGAAATGGAAGAAATAAAAGCGACGGACTGCATAATAAAGGTCCCTATGACAAGTGGAAATATAAAGTTACGTTCTTTTGAATTAAGATTTTGTGCATCCAATCATAAAAGCGCATGACAACCTCTACTTCCCTATGTGAAGGGCCTATCTTTTATTTTTATCTTCTCCCTTCTACAAGAGTCATGGTGATCTTCACCTTTCCTTTTTACACTTTATCCTTTGGCAAGCACTATGTGTTGGAAAGATCCTGATATATATATCCAATTGGATGTGGGTTTTCATAAAGGATTATTGTTGACATTACCCTTGAGGTGAAAGGTTGGGAGGTAAAAGTATAAGCCCCAATCTTTGTCTGTGTCCGATTGAAACTTCATACCCGTAAGTATCGCGTGAGTGTTAGCAATTGTGAAATATTAAATGATAGTTGAGTATGTGGACTTGCTGAAAAGCTTTTGTATTGACTCTTTCTGATGTTACGATAAATTGCAATTGCTTCAATGACTGAGATTATAGTTTGCTAGTTTTCAATGAAGTTTTTGATTCATACTTTACATTGTGAATAGATTGTTACTTTAGCATAAGAAATCATATGACAATATATATGTTGTTGTTCTAAGAATGATCATGATGTCCTCATGTCTGTATTTTATTTTATCGACACCTCTATCTCTAAACATGTGGACATATTTCTTGATATCGGCTTCCGCTTGAGGACAAGCAAGGTCTAGGCTTGGGGGAGTTGATACATCCATTTTGCATCATGCTTTTATATCATTATTTATTGCATTATGGGCTGTTACTACATATTATTTCTCTCTTATTTTACAAGGTTTACATGAAGAGGGAGAATACCGGCAGCTGGAATTCTAGGCTGGAAAAGTTGAAAATATTAGGGACCTATTCTGCACAACTCCAAAAGTCCTGCAACTCCACGAAAGTCAGTTTTCGAATATATTAAAAATATTGGGCGAAGAAAGCACCAGAGGGGGGGCCTCCCATCGTCCATGAGGGTGGAGGGCGTGGCCCCCTGCCTGGTGGGCCACCTGGTAGGCCCCCGATGCCCATCTTCTACTATATGGTGTCTTTTTCCCTGAAAAAATCATAAGGAAGCTTTCGGGACGAAGCGCCGCCGTCTCGAGGCGGAACCTTGGCAGAACCAATCACTACAAAAAAATACACTTCCGTGATGATACGTGTTTGTCACAGTAGGTCACGTTTTCTGTCATGCATGTACATCCATGACGATTTTATGACAGAATCAAGATAGTCATACATGTGTTGTCGTAGAAGTGTTCCATGACATTACCAAAATTATCATCACGGAAGTGTCCACTTCCATGATGATAAATCGTGCGTCACAGAAGTGCTTTCGTCAAGGGTGACCGACACGTGGCATCCACCATAACGGAACACCGTTAAGCTATCGGGTCGGGTTTTGGATCCGATAACCCATTAACGGCCCGGACCAATATGAAATTTCCACGTGTAAAATTCTGATTGGCCGGATGAAACATGTGTCAGCTTGTCAGTGGGTCAGATAGGCGCCTATGATATGTTGATACGTGTGACGGCCCACCACTGGCCCATTTAGCTTACAAGGCCGGACGTTTGACTTGGTCAAAAGTTAGCGAGCTGGCCCATGAAAATCCTGTTAACGGTCTCTTTGCAAATAGCCCATTTATGGCCTGGTAAGTCAGGACCTGTTAGGGCCTAACGGAAATCAGCCCAACAATGTCATGTGGGCCGTCGAATAGAACACCAGTTGTCGGTGTCAAAACCGGTGGATCTTGGGTAGGGGGTCCCAAACTGTGCGTCTAAGAGTAATGGTAACAAGAGGCAGGGGACACGATGTTTACCCAGGTTCGGGCCCTCTCGATGGAGGTAATACCCTACTTCCTGCTTGATTGATCTTAATGATGTGAGTATTACAAGAGTTGATCTACCACGAGATCAGAGAGGCTAAACCCTAGAAGCTAGCCTATGGTATGATTGTTGTTTTGTCCTACGGACTAAACCCTCCGGTTTATATAGACACCAGAGGGGGCTAGGGTTACACAGAGTCGGTTTACAGAGGAGGAGATCTACATCCGAATCGCCAAGCTTTCCTTCCACGCAAAGGAGAGTCCCATCCGGACACATGACGAAGTCTTCTGCTTTGTATCTTCATAGTCCAATAGTCCGGCCAAAGTATATAGTCCGGCTGTCCGGATACCCCCTTATCCAGGACTCCCTCACCAGCCCGTTTCACTTTCGGCCCATGTATAGCCCACGACGTCTTTCGGCCCATATGAGGCCTTCTTATCTTTAGGCCCTTTAGAGGCCCACGGTGACTCTAGCCCATAATGAACAGTAAATTTCTTTGTACCCGTTAATGGCCCAGGATTCACTTGGGACGTTTCCAGCCTGTGTTAGCTTTCGGCCTATTGACGGCCCATATGTTCTTGGGCTCCTTTCCAGCCCTCGATTACTTCTTGCCCATTACTGGCATGTTCCCCTAATGGGCCAAATTCGGCCCGTGGCAAGAGTTGGCTCGTTTCTGGCCTGTTAACCCGTTGCGTCGTTTCCAGCCCGTCCTATATTTCGGCCCATTAATGACCCGTTATGCCTGTGACAGAGTTAAGCCTTTACTGTCTTCCAGCCTATTAACGGCCCGTTACCATGCTCGGCCGATACCAATTAAGCCCATTTACGGCCCATGTAGACCCATTATTCCGACGGCCCGAGGCCCACCGATTCTACGACCATGTTGTAGGCCCACTTATCGACGGCCCATAGGAGACCCATGGATCCTATGGCCGGTAGCAAGGTTAAGTTTACCACTATCCGTATATTGCCCACGGTTGTTGCGGACACTAGCAAATCAGGGAAAAATAAGAATAGGAAATAAATAAGGCCGAAACTAACACTAGGCTATTAAGGCGATTGCACAGATTACATCCACTCGGCATCAAAGATCGCCACCAGTGCAAATATAGGGGACACCCTACACTATACAAAAATGGCTTGCTGTTTTCTGCAAACAGTGGCTAAACATTAAGAACAAATTTTGTATGGCACCAAAACAAATTACAACTATAAAACAAAAGGAAGGTTGGCATAAAAGTTAACAGTCTAGCAGATAAATGCACCACCAGAACTTCAGAAGCTCAGGTCATTTGACCTGACTGTTACAATTCATGTTGTATTGTTCAATGGAGCACCATAACATTCGCCTTCATTTCTCCTAGGATCCTGAAAAACATAGCAAATGTCTGATTGTCTGGTTTCAAAACCATGCATATCTTGACGACATCGAACAATGTCTCTCCTTGTCTCACAAAGGGTCTCCGATAGGGAGTGGACTTGTGTTTGGAATGCAGATACAACATTGTTTTAAGCATGCATATCTTGATCATGAGGCAGTTTGGGCGACATTGCCTTAACAACCAACTTGGTATTATGCAGGAACGTGCTTTTGGCACTGTTAGTGGAAAGGTACTAACCCACTTCAGCAAGAGCTGACATTGCGGTTATAGTTGCCTCGCCACCTTCAGAAGGTGGCAGTTTCACCATTTTTTCCATAGTTTTTACATTAGTAGTACCAGAAGAGAAGATATTAAGGAGGCATCAAAACCAAACAAAAATATCTTTGGTCTATATACAAAACTTATTCTGGTGAACCCATGTAAAATATTAGTTGTATTTTATTGCAAAGTACATAATAAAACCAGGTTCCAAACATATGACCATGTACCATCGCTAATGTATTGTCTATTTCTTCACATTGTATTGAGGGCTCAGGAAAAAGAGATGAAGTTTATAATACGGTAAGCATAGTATGACATCATTCATATCACAAAAAAATTGAGAATAGACAAACAGGCAATTGTAACCTTGTGTGGGCAGGTCCAGCACGGAACTAGATTACATGTCAAGATCAAAGGAACATCACTCCTCTCTTTTAAACATTGTAAGCTGAAATGATACGCTAAGACAATTGTGTATAAAATTGAAAAGAGTAATAGATATTGGCTGCAAACCATGCAATTCAAGGCACAAGTTAGAGTAGTAGTAGTTAAAAGGCATGAGGATTAAGGACTTACAACAGCGGCTTTGACTAGTGTAGTCATGCCCTTCTTCTTGCTGGTGTGACAATCCTTTAAGATTTCCGCAACATTTGGTTCAGGTACTTTTTGGTCCTTGCAGGCTTTCCTCTGCATTTGGAACAAGTCAATATGGATCTGATAATATGGTACAACAAAAAGAGTGAAACATCAGCTAATTACAAGAGCCTCGCAGTGTGCAATATAGCTACGAGATCCTGTCGTCTGCTGGAATTTCACTTTCATAATGAAACATGCCATTGCGTAGGCTCGTAGGCATAATTCGTATCTGATCACATATATATAATGTACCCGATACTTCGAATCAGACCAGTGTTTAGCGAGGCCTCTCCAGTCTTCATCAGATATATTTTCCACTAGAGATGTTTGGGCAAGTTCATTGTTAGCCTTGCCTTCAAAGTGAGTTTTCCTCAAGTTATACCGATACTGTCACAGAGCAGACTTGAAAACATGGGTGCAAGCTTGTCTGGTTGCATCACCTTGTCTATCCAACTTGAACCTTGTCTGTTGAAAATTATGGGAGTCTCACTATCAGCAACCTAGAAAGTATGGGACAAAGCAAGACGATATTACTAGTTTCCATACATAACCATACTTACAGAAAAATGGTCGAAGAAGGTGTTGAACTGGGTTTCCTCTTTGTCATTCCTATACTGAATCCATGTTGGGAGGATACGTACATGACACCTAATGGCAACCGCTGCCTCTGATACTAACTTGGCTGACTCTGTAGCATCTGTGGCCTTTTAAAACCTGCCTCAAAACGGATCTCCATTCTTCGTCCTCTAGGTTAAGTTAACCTATCGAGCATTATCGCTGATGTTTGTTCCCTCTTGCGCCTAGGTGCTAGTCCAACAACGAACATAGGAAGTGTTAGTGTACATCAAACTATGAGACTACATATAAAGAAGCATGCAACTGTAACTTGACTCCAGCAACTACCTTCTTGTTGTTGGAGCTCACAAGGTTCATCTCATCTTGCCAACTCATCTTGTGTCAAGAGTGCTTGGGAAATAGTGTCGGGTGGCAAGGGAGCTTGGGAGCGTGCTCCTAGCTCAGTTGACACACGAGTAACTCGTGCAGCTGGTAGTACTGTGGAAGGTGTTGCAACAACTAGGGTTGTCTCTACTTGTTTGGTGGCAACTATTTGTTTCTGTTTGGCTTGTTCTGCAGCTCGTGTAGCATGGGTTACCCTGTTTGTAGATTTTTTTCGCTGGATTTTGACCTTCTATTGCACCATCACTACCAGCAGAATCTGCAGGATTCTTTCGCTTCCCATTCCAATCCCTGCCATTATGTGTTTCTTCCTCTTTCTCTGTGCCATGCTAAGTCAAGCCAACAAGAAAAACGAATAACAATTTAGTTCTTCAAAACAAATTGATGCGTGATACAGACGAACTAAACTTTGATGTTAGACAACCACATGATAGGAGGATGTAATATTTACGAAAAACAGGACGGAAGAGATAACCAGAACTATGATGTGTAAACTAAGCAAAAGACATTTCACTAAATTAGAAGCAATGCAATGGAAGGTAGACAACATATGAAAGATGCTACAAATATCACTCCGCCAAGTTAACAGTGTCTCATCATAAATGGCGTTTAAACAAATATGAAGTAGTACAAGAAATAAATCATATGCAAGATGCAAACAACATCACACTACCAAGTTAGAGTTCTCTCGTCATTAGTTCCACTGCATATTCACAACATTGCATATTCACAGCTTATGATGTGTAAACTAAGGAGAAGACATTTCAACAAATTAGAAGGAATGAAAGCTAGACACCATATGAAAGATGCAACGAGTATCACTCTACCAAGTTAAAATTGTCTCATCATAAGTGCCATTTCAACAAATTAGTAGTACAAGCTAGAAAAGAATGCGAGATGTAACCTACATCACACTCCCAAGTCAAACGTGTCTTACGATAAGTGATTGTTGCAGGTTACACAACAGTAGTAATTTGATGTAAGAACATGGTGTGATAGACAAATATTGTATGTTCTAGAAATAGGAACACGTGTCTTATTCACAAGTATAATGTGTAAAGTAAGCAGATGGAATTCAACAAAATTAGAAGCAATACAATCTAGACATCACACATAACATGCAACCACATATAACAGTGCCAAGTTAGAGGGAGCACATGTGATGGTGCACTAGGGGAGACGTGCTCATCATCAACACATCTATGTTGAGTGTCTATGCATGTGTTGTCTTGCAAATCATCTTAGGGGGATGGAGGAGTAGAATCTGTAGAAGCCCTCCGTTTGTAAGGAGCACCTTTATCCGCCGCCTTGCTAACTTCCTTCCACTTTACTGATTTTGAATTGTCAAGTAAAACCAACAAGAAAAAGCAATAAAATTCTCTCTTCAGAACTCATTCATGCATGATACTGACAATCACTACTTTAATGTAAGGCAAACACATGATACCAGGATGGAATATGTATGAAGAATAGGACGGCATGGCATGTTCACAACTGTTTGCGTAAACTAAGCTGAAACCATTCCAACAAATAAGAAGCAATGCAAGCTAGACACCACATGAAAGATGCAGCCAATATGAGTCTGCGAAGTTAAAAGTGTGCCATCATCAATGGCATTTCAACAAATTAGAAGCAGCACATGCTATAAATCATATGAAAGATGCAACTAATATCACACTAGATATACTAAAGGTGTCTCGTCATATTGATTGTTGCGGGATACAAAAAAATAGTAGTTTTATGTAAGGACATGCTTAATAGACAGATGTACTATGTACTAAATACAGGAAGGCATGTCACATTAACAGGTATAATGCATAAGATAAGCAGAATAACACATGCAGTTTAACCAGATTGGAAGAATTACAATCTAGACACCATATGCAACATGCAACCACATATCACGCTACCAAGTTAGAGCAAGCACCTGCGATGCTAGTGTAGGGGAAATGTGGTAATCAACTATAGATCTACGTTCACTATCTTCATCGAGCCTTGCTGTTTCTTGAGAATCATGTCGGGAGGTTGACGCTGCATTCTTTAAATCAGGAGTAGTCCACTTTCCTGACTGCCTCATCATAAGTGATTGATGAGGGATACACAAGAACATTAGTTTGATGTAAGAACATGGTTTATAGACAGATGTACTAGTATGTACCAAAAATAGAAAGGCATGTCATATTCAAAGGTATAATGAGTAAGCTAAGCAGATGCAATTTATCAAAATTGGAAGCAATACAAGTTAGACATCCGGCTGGAGTGGTGAGCATGATCATCTAGGACCTGAGAGCCTTGTGGGAGGCGGGCTGGTTCGCCTCCATCGTGGCTTTTTAGTTGGCTTCCAGGTGATGCCTGTCTGTGCTGGGCTTGTCACTGGCTTGGACAGTGCCCTGACTAGCTATTTGTCTTCTGGTTCTCACAGGATGGTGGTTCATGTAAAAAATATCTTTCCTTATCTTAATAAAGACTGACAAGCTAGACACCATATGGAACATGCAACCACATATGACACCGTGAAGTTAAAGCAAGAACCTGGGAAGGTGGTTCATTGCGAGCGAGGTCATCAAGTCCAGAGCTACGTTTACTGTCTCCATCTGCTAACACTGCACCCTTTATAGCGCTGTAACATGCTTGCCTACCCGCATACGAAGCTGGAGCGACTTCTCTCTTTTCTTTTCTGCTTCTCACGAGACAGAGTCTGAAATACCCTTGCATAAAAACACAATAGTGAGAGTATGGGTTAAGTGTGTGCAGAACTAGTGCACTGTAAAAGTAGCACATACCAGGTGGCTGAAAAATAAATGACAGGAGACATATGATAGCTCTACAACATTGCATGGCAAACAAAATTAGATTCTACTCCGTATGATTTTGTAATATATGAGCACAGGAAATGCAAGTACTCCTCCAACACACCACCACATGTGGTCATATCAAGATAATAGTCGACCGAAAATAAATAGGTCAATCATTTTTTTATGAACCGTCCGATCTATAAGGAACGGACAGATGGCCTTCGTCTACCTCCTGCCACTCAATGTTGACGATCTTTCTCGAACAGCCAGCGACCACCGGCCCAGACTCCTGCGTCTGCCGCCCCACCCTCCCCTCGACCTCACACCATCGCCATGCTTGGCAGCGCCCCCAGGCCATCCCTTTAATCCCGGCCGACCTCCAGATCTGGCGCCAGCAGCTCTAGGCCCCACATACCCCTAAGATAAAGACTGAGGCGCTGCTTCCCTGGTGTAATAGGCGGACTAGCACCTGTTACATCGGGGAATGCTTACGTTAATTGGGAATCAACTGACCAGCAATTGAAATCCAGGGGGAGACAGACCTCTAGCTAAGGTGAAAAAGTATATGAGGAGAAACCTTGTGCATCGCGAGTTACTAGGAACATCGAGTATCAAGAAGAAGCGGTCAACTAGTGTCTTCTGTGGAATGAATACCGTGCAAGCAGACACGTATGATTTGCACGAATGAGGGAAGAGGAGTACCATTTCCGGTTGCTAGTGTGGTCTCCTCCATATGTCGCGGCGATCTTCTTTTTTCTCTCGGGGGAACCGATGTTTTGGAACCCATGGCCAAATTCTTGACTGTGTTGTCGTGGCCGTATATCGGCGGAGGCGAAACATATCCGAGGCGGTGAAGGACGACATAGCAGGAACAACTCCGGTGTGGTGGCCGGTGGCGAAGTTTGAGCGGCAGCGGTGAGGCGCAGGACGATGTGGTTGAACTGGCTCGGGTACGGATGGCTCGGCCTTGGCTTGAACTACGAGCTGTGGAGGGTGTTGTGGTTGAGGTTGTGGTGGACGACGACGTCGGGGTATCGACTCCGGCGTGATGGAGGAGGGCGACGGTTGATGGGTGGGATGGGGTGGCGGACGGAGGATGCCGGGGTTTCGCGGCTGGTGGAGAGGTAGTTTTTGCACCCACGGAGTATGAATGGGGAATCAAACGGGTGGACGGGGGGGAGGAGGCGGGAGCTAAGGGAGTACCATGTTTCAGTCTAGGACGCTCTTGTTTTTGGCTTTTTTCAATAGAAGATGGGACGCGCTTGTTTGAAATTTGGGGAAAGTACAAACTTTGCCCCCCTCTTAAATTTCGGACCTACTGCGGGTCGGGGGTAGGATGGTAATCCCAGGTGTCCCAAATAGTGGGTGGGAGTGATTTTGGCCATGCGCATGTGTGCTTAGGCGGCCAATGTGTATGAATGTTTTTCGGAGGCGGTTGCGTGGCGTCTAGATGAAGCTACAAACCTACCCCGGTTTAGACCTTTGGATGTCGGCCCGGTAGGTTCCATGGGTCGTAGTTATCAGAAAAGTAATTTCCTTTTACTACCAAACATTGGTTTCAAGCGGTTTTGGGCGAGTAGAGGCTCTTTTGGTGCTTCGTTCAAAATTTTGAAACACAAGCATTCACGTTGAGAGTACTCTTGAACTTTGAGGATTGACCTAAATAAACAACGTTAAATTTGACCTTCTATGTTTGAAAACCTCATTAAATTATCCGCTTCTTTTTGAAATTTTGACACTTGAAAATCCTATAACTACGATTATCTTGGAATGGAGGAGCTAAATTTGAATCTATTTTGTACACGACTACATATGCTATTATGTACAAAATCAAAGCAAAGATTGGTGCCCCCATAATTTAGGTATGATTTACAAATGCCATGATATCGAATTCAAATAATTGAACGGACTTCATGTTGAGTTCGATTTTTTTAAACCACCTTTAGTTGAATTCAAATTTATGCTAGTTCATAGGTAACTATTTATAATGTTCATTGTGTAACTTTCGCATGTATAATGTGCTTTACACACACAACATGAACTATACTCACGTTTATATTCGATTGGTAAAGCGATGCATTGTCTGGAGTTCAAAATACTAACTATGTGGATCAATTGTGTCGAATAATAACATAGACATACTCAAATTCCATAGAATCTAGATGTCTGATTGATCAATGACCGTTCCTTACGCGAATTGCAAATATCATGACCCCATCCTAATATGTGGATACAATTTATATCTTTAATCAATGTGTACATCAGTATTTTACATGTAGTTTCACTCTCCATTGGTGGTCTCTCACACATGCTCACACACTCTCTCCCAAGGTGTCTTTCTCGCAGACATGCTCTCACACCTCTCTTCCTAATCGATGAGTATGATTCTAGCAGAGCATTCTGTAGGATGCCCCTCAAAGTTAGGTTGGATAAATTGTAATATCAGAGGTAAGGGGTTACCGTAGTCCGAGAACCTAGGGTTACAAATCCTAGCCGGCTTTGTTAGTGGACACAGAGTCCTTCACAATTTAGCTATCTTTGTCTTGTACGACTAGCAATCCATGTGTCTCCCTAAATGCATCACGGGGCGACCAATGTGGTGTAGGATGGAACCGAACAAAGGGCCTCACCTCGACCCACCGGACCTCACGCGGTTACACACCCTCCGCCCCCATGTCTGGTTATCTTCTCACACCCACACATACCAACACAGACACCACACAAAAAAAATTCTCTTGGTGCCTCTATCCCCTCCCCCTTGCATATACACACTCAAGGGAATCTGTCGCCATGACATCATATTCATCTCTCTCTCTGGACCACTCTCATTTCTCGTGCTAT
>NC_041391.1:90417631-90423877 GCF_002162155.2 Triticum dicoccoides | reverse complement strand
TCTATCCATGACTCTCTCGAAAACGTAATACACACACATACCTCTCTAGGCCCTGCCAAATGCATCAACTCCACATTCACACATGTTACATCACATACCCCATTGATCTAAAAAGCCCTCTCTTCATGTTTATTTCGCATACAACATTCGTTTTGAATAAAGTGTGGCCAAAAAATTATTTTAGAACTTCTACATATATACAACATTACAAAGTTATATGGTGGAGTATGAATGCTAATTTGCATTGCATGGTTCCCACAATGATATTTATTCCGCACTGTAAATTTGTATATTTTTATACTATATATAAAGTTAGTCATAATAAAGAGAAACGAAGAGCATCTCTCTCTCCATCGGATACCCTCCTCTATGCCCCTTTCACGTAAGCGCACAAACTATCTCCAGGTCCTCTAAAAGTAAGCCCCCAGCACATTCATGCATGTTTCATCTTTATCTTGGGATATATACAGTGATGATCATTGTATTTGAAGCGAAAGCACGATACGTACATTAGAATTCAGGATCCACTCATTATGGTCACCATTTACGCTTTGTGGTTATTATACAATCACAGGCTCACCGTACAACTCTGTATTTGCTCAAGACACGACTAGTTGACCAGTTAAATTCTCCACGTGGCACCTCTAGTGTTGCATCACATTATCTCACTACCATTGGGCCCACCTGTCGGCTTGTATCTACTCTACATCTACACTCTTATAAAAAACAGAGTTGGTGATGATGGTGTGCCTGCCATCCTTCAATATAGGCCTTCCGATTTATATCAGACTAGTAGGAAGGAAACTATGGCAATTTTGCAAAAAGGTACCCACACACCTCTCCACATTTGCAAATAAGGCCTTCCCTCGTTCATCCTTTTGTCTCACAAGATAAACTAGTCATAAAAATGCATCTTGATGTTACGTGCAACTCACGAGCATCTTGCTAGTAAGAATGAAACACAAATGAGAAAAAAATATTGGACGGTGGTTCGAAGTCATGACCGTGGGCAGAGCGGACAAGGTGGCCTTGTATTGGTATGCTAAACCTTATGTTTTAACACACAGGAGCTGGTGTGGTGATTATACACACACGCACGCATGCACACGAATTGCATGCACGCAACACTCAAACGAACACATGCAGCCACGCACGCACGCAACACTCACACGTACACACGCAGCCACGCACGCATGCAACACTCACACGCATGCATGCACACTCCAGTACACCACACAACCAACACACACTCTCACGCTCAAGTGCTCAACCTACATGTGCATGCGCACACATCAGGCCCTGACAGACACATACACAACTAGGTGATTCCCCGCACGGGTTGGAGTCTTGTCGTGCCTGTGTAAATTTGTCTTTATCTGACCTTTTCCCTATGCTAATTGACGGGTGGGACCCACAAGGAACATGGTCGATTTAACTAGTCAACATGGTGTGACGCAGACTATTTGGCGGGTCAACATATTGCAATCCGATGTTGAACCATGAGCCAGTGACCGTATGATCACCGCAAAATGTATATAGTGACCGTAATCAGCTTATTTTGAAGTTTGATGACCGTATTACGCTTTTCTCTTTGTAGGCCCTCCAAAACTACATCTCTACACGTTCTCGCATGTTACATCTAACAACTATGCAATATAGCACTACTACTACACTCTAACACATCAAATCATATGTGTTTTTAGTTTTACTAGATATCATATTGTTACTTAATTATTCAGTTTGCATACATAAAAATTGCCTTTGAAATGTATGGCCAGTATCATCTATCGCGAGGGAAAAATCCCGCCCTTTCCTATTTAATCGGGTTTGTATTCATGGATCGTGCGAAACAGCAAAACTATAGTACTATACAGTACAAGTGACAGTTCACTGGGTCGCCGTGTCGTGTACTCCTCCATTGTAAGAGTGGAGTGCTCACTTGCATAAATCTTCTAGTCCCTTTCGCCGACATGTGGTACATCAAGCTACCGGGTCCACACCCCATACCGAAATACAATGCATAGCAGCCGGGGTGAAGCACCCCAATCATGGCGCCGGCGTAGTAATGAGCAATGAGGTGTCAAATCACAAAGCTGCACCTTTCCCGCAGTTAAGTTGGAGGGACGAAGTACTAATGCTAGAAAAATAAGTTGGAGGGACGAAGCAACCATCATTTCACTCGTTGATGAATCCACTTCTCCCTCATCTTCTTCAAGTTAACCACGTGTTGCTTCTGCCGTTGTTCTGCCTCATGTGGGACGCGGATCGGCTTGGTAAAGCACTGACATGTGGGACCGCATGTTAGCAAACCGCCAGGACAACGCCCTCTAAAAATAAGAAACCTCCCTCGCAATTCGCGCGGCAAAATCACCTCCTTTTTACTAATCTTGATTCTATAATTTTTTAGATCAATATAATTGAGATTTCTATAGATAGCACACAGGAGCAAAACCAAGCGGTACGGTTAAGGGCATCACAATGTGTAGCCAAATGTGAAAATAGCTTTTGGCATCGTGCGAACCATTGTGGACGGTGCTGCCAAAGCCAAAAGGATGGAACCGAAGCTCCCTAATTGATTCATTGAACGAATATAAAAATGCAACGTCTCTCCTCTTTCTCCCGTGCTTGGATGCATGTACAGTATAGTGCACAATGTCTACTCCCTTGTCCCTTCTATCACAAATCACAAAGGAGTGAGGCGTCAAATCACAAAGCATGGACGAAGCAACCATCATTTCACTCATCGTTGAATCTGCTTCTCCATCGTCTTCTTTGAGAAACGACCTCACCGCACTAAGCTAGACGGACGAAGCTATTGTGTACTAGTAGTACTAGTACATTTACACGTCCTTTGGTTCAACGGACTTCCTGGATGCAAATAAGGCGGTTGTCTCGGCTTGCAGGCAGCACTTGCGAACGACTTACCTTGGTCTCCTTCAAAGGTGTTCTCCGTCGAACGCAGTTCGCCAAACCACAACGTTCGAGATATCGTCGACGTCACCACAATAAGGAAGGAAGTCAAATATAGTTACTACCTCCATTTTTTTGTACACAAGGCCAGTATATCAAAATTACAATTTGCAAAAGGCCATTAACACTAATCGAGGCAAAACTGATGGGGTTTGACTCGTACTAGCAACCAAGGACATTAATATACCCTGCATGCATGCCGAAGTGAGAAGGTTGTTTTGCATGGCGCTGCATTAATCTAGCGACGAGGAGTGAGATGGTTAGCTCTTTGGGCTTTTGAGAAAAAATACGCATTAATTGACATATCAAACGAGTATTTGTATTAACTAATCCCGCGAAGGAGAACCCCGCCTTCCTTTTTTAACACTAGTACTCCTAGTACGTACGTACTTATCCTGTTTGGGTCTAGGCCTTGCATTTCCATACTTCACCACATATTTTTGCCAAGCTTGACTAAAGTTTTCAAAATGAAAAGGAGGTACACTTGCGCATGGCTGTCGCCGTCACACTGGACCATCACACGGTCGCTCCTGCACGTCGCGGTCGCACCGCACCCTCACACAGTCGCTCCTGCACGCCGCAAAGCCAACCAAGGGAACGCACCCTCACTAACACGTGTTGTCGCATGTGAATAAACCAAACTTAGCCATCCTACCACTGACACATAATTTTCGTTCATAGAGTATGTTTATCCAACCGCATGTTAGGGAGGATCCGTACGGCCCGTGCGGTGGTCTGTTGGGGTAGAAGAAGAGGTGTGGAAGAAGGGTTAGGAGACGTAGGATATTCATCCAACCGCTTGAAATGGCAGACTGACCCAAATGATGAAAGTCAGGCGACTTGCATAACAATATATGTTTCTTCACAACAAAAGATCCATAAAAAGAACAACATAAAGAAAAACTATCACTTCTCACAGAACGAGATGGCCTCGTCGTCCTTGCCTACCGGCGTGAACCAGCTGTAGCTGCCGACGTGTGTCTCTGCACTGTGGTTGTCCTCGGCCTCTAGCTACTCATTGACGCGGAGCGTGCGGGCGCTCTACACGGACGAGAGCACGGCCCGGTTCAAGTGGAGGACGTCCGGTTCCACCTGCAGGAGGGCCTCGATGGCAGCGGCATCCGCGCGCTCCGTGTCGAGTTGAGCCTCCACCGCCCGGTTCAAGTCCAGGACATCCGGTTCCGCCTGTAGGACGGCCTCGATGACAGCGGCATCCCCAC
This sequence comes from Triticum dicoccoides, assembly GCF_002162155.2. Classification (NCBI taxonomy): domain Eukaryota; kingdom Viridiplantae; phylum Streptophyta; class Magnoliopsida; order Poales; family Poaceae; genus Triticum; species Triticum dicoccoides. Next base: position 90,419,687 of record NC_041391.1, on the reverse strand, counting down.
GCTCCATGTCGAGTTGAGCCTCTGCCGCCCGGTTCAAGTCCAGGACGTCCGGTTCCGCCTACAGGAGGGCCTCAATGGCAGCGGCATCCACGCGCTCTGCCTCAAGTTGAGCCTCCACCGCCTGGTTCACATCCACGACATCTGGTTTCGCCTGCAAGAGAGCCTCGATGGCAGCGGCATGCGCGTGTCCCTGTCAAGGGGAGCCTTTGCCTCCCGGTCCTTCTTTAGTATCGCCATGTTGAACCGCTGGTCCTCCTGCACCATGGGCGACTCGGACTCTAGCACGAAGTCAACGCCCATCGTCGCATACCCATCGGGGGCCTCCAGAGAACTCGGGGATTGGCCCGCCGTAAAGCGATCTTGGGAACGTAGGTCTGTGGCGCCAACCGCCGCCCCGATTTCTGCGCGGTTCTCCGGTGTCAGCATCTTATAGTACGTGATCTTGTGGCACACCATGGCTTTCCAGCGAACTAGGGGACACTTGATGTGGGCTAGGGGATCAAAAGGTGGGGGAATGGGCTTGACATTAGGTGTGGTTTTGGGGCAGTTGCTGGCGTAGGCCGAGCAACGAAGGTTCTGGTGTTAATAGTGGTTCCAGTGACGACTGGTCAATCGGTTTTGACTGTACATCGCTTTTGTCGCGTTTGCGTTGCACCCCGGCCTGCTGGACCCTCCACATCGCTCACTGAACGGAACACACTTCGTCTTGCATTTTCAATAGCTTGTGACACCGAAGTGGAGAGCAAACCGACGTCCCTCCCCCTCCCCCGCCCGCGTCATTTATACTACCACTCCCTTCGTTTTATGCGGAGTAAATAAAAACAGAGGGAGTATACTATGGATGAGGATCCCCTGACGTGGCAAAACCCATTGAGTAATTGACACGCGGGGCCTAGCAAGCATGGGGCCGCCAGTAAGTGACCGAAAGGGAGGGTAAGGCAGGGATACCTACGTCAGAGGATCCGTTTCCACTACTACTCCCTCCTTCCATTTACTATACAAGGCCTAATGCGTTTTTTGAGGCTAACTTTGACCAAATGTTAGAGTAATAATATATGACATGCAACTTACACAAAGCATACCGTCAAATTCATATGTGAAAGGAGCTTCCAATGATATAATTTTCACATTATACATCTCATGTACTATTAATCTTTTCAATAGTCAAATGCGGTTTTGAAACGCATTAGAACATGGTTAATAATATAGCCAGTCGATGGCTATAAGGAACTTCCATGTCATCTATAGCCATCATCTATTATATGCACTCATACAGTAGTGTGGGCTATAAGGTTGGCTATTTCCCGGAAAAAAATTATAAGGTTGGCTATTGTGTTAGTACTTTTTTCCATCTCCTCTCTATCTCTTTCCTCATATTTATTGTATTTAACTAGGAATGCGTATATAGCTAGGCTCTTGCATGAGAGCTCACTCCCCTTAATTCTTCACAACTCTGTCCTCCACATAGGCCCTATATAAATGGAAGGAGGGAGTACTACTATGAGCACTCCATACTCTAGTACAGATGTTGTCAGTACTCCACTAGTACTATTGGGCAAGGAGCTTAAAAAAGTTACTATTGGACTGGCTATACGTGGTGAAATCCTAGTAGGAAGAGCATGCACGAGAACAAGCACATCACGTGGTTGAAAACAAATTATAAACCATCTCGAGTACAAACCTAGGAGTACGTATGAATCTAACAATATTGATTGGGCATTGTTGAATGTTGATACTTTTTTTCTGTAAGTTTGATCAAAGTAGAGATACTTGGACTACACATAAAACTTAAATGTAAACTAGAAAGGATTGGAGGGAGTATATTGTATGTTCAAAAACGAAACGAACATTGAATACCATTTATATATGATTGCAGATGCTATGATCACCGGTTCAAAATTTTGAATCCGCCTTAGGTATCACACATGCCCCCACTCGTTCTCTCTCTATTTCATATCGGGGTTCGAAGATCGATTGAAAGAGGACTAGGGTGGGTATAATACATTTGTTTCTCTTATGAACGAACAATATACTCCCTCTGATCCCCACAGACCCC